>NC_045546.1:18265052-18631302 GCF_009769535.1 Thamnophis elegans | reverse complement strand
TTGTACGGCTCTAGAAATTGAATAATCAGAACAGAACATCATGACTGTTTTGTACGATATATGGCTGTATCTTTTATTAACATTAGTTTTTCTTTTTCAGATCCTGCAAACACAAAAGGTTCTGCTTTAGAAGTCCCACAAGCTCAGAAACCTGGATCCACTTCCATACTAGAAGGACTGAGAACACCATTTGCTTCTCTGTTCTCATCCTTCAGGAAATCCAGAAAGCAGCATTTAAACTCTCCACAAAAGCAGCAGCAAAACTCTTTACGGTAAGCAAGAACCGTCCTATGCCATTTGAAGATCCCTTCTGTTATTTAGGGGACATGGTGGCTCAGTGGTTAAGACGCTGAGCTTGTCAATCAGAAAGGTCAGCAGTTCAGCGGTTCAAATCCCTAGCGCCATGTAACGGAGTGAGCTCCCATTACTTGCCCCAGCTTCTGCCAACATAGCAATTCAAAAGCATGTAAAAATGCAAGTAGAAAAATAGGTACAACCTTGGTGGGAAGGTAACAGCGTTCCGTGCGCCTTTGGCATTTAGTCATGCTGGCCACATGACCACGGAATTGTCATCAGACAGCGCTGGATCTTCAGCTTAGAAACGAAGATGAACACCACCCCCTAGAGTCAGGAACGACTAGCACGCATGTGCGAGCGGAATCTTTACCTTTGTTAGTTGGTCTTTATATATATGTATGTATGTGTGTGTGTGTACGTATATATGTTTATGTGTGTATGTGTGTGTGTGTATGTATTCATATATATGTGAATTTCCTATATATTTACCGGAAGTAAATGCTGATTTCCAGCAAAAACGTCATAAATCATGGTCATATGACTGTGGGATGCTGCACATTTGTGGGTTAGTTGTCGAGTATCCAAAATGTGATCCCAAGATTATGGGGTGGGAGTCATTAGGATTTAGAATCTGGGTCATAAGTACTGTGTTTTTGCGTCTATCCTAATTTCACAAGCGGCACGGTAGCTCAGCGGTTAAGACACTGGGCTTGTTGGCTGGAGAGCTGGCAGCCGAGATTCGAGACCCGAGCTTCACCCGACAGGTGAGTGCCTGCCCTCACCCCAGCTCTTACCAACCTAGCAGTTCGAAAGCATACAAATGCAAGTAGATAAATAGGTACCACTCAAGTAGGAAGGTAAAAGTACTCTGTGACGTCATGCTGGCCACCTGACTGTGGAAATAGCTTTGGACAGTGGTTGCTCAGTAGCCTTGAAATGGAGATAAGCACTGCCCCCTATGATCGGCAAACACTAATGGAGTAAAATCCACAGGGACTGCTTTGCCTTTACTTTTTTTTTTAACCTAACTTCAAATGATCACTAAGTGACCATAGTTAGTCAAGGACTATCTGTACTTCCATTGTACCTTTGGTGAGAGATTTGAAAGGACTTTCATGGCTCTTAAGGACACAAAGCAATTGTCAGGTCTGCAAGCCATCTTTTCTTTTTGGACTTCAGGCCTGCCACACTTGCTACTATTCATTTTCTATTGTGGGAAAATGGGAGTGGGGATTATACGGAGTTGAGTGATATGTAGCCATAATAACATTCTTCTTAGAAACTCAAGGTCATCTTTTGTCTCTGCACCTGGCTAGAACTGGATGGGTGGACTCTGCCTTCATGGCAGTGGAAGATTGGACCATGTGATGAACTTGTGGGTGTTGGTGCAGGATCTTGGACTTTCACCTGGGTGGGAAAACCTGGAAGCTTTCAGATTCAGGTTTTCCCAGGTGTGCCAACATGGCTCTTTTAATAAATTGGAACTTTGAGGAATTTTTTGCCTCGGACCCTGATTTAATTTTGGATGCTATTTGGAACCCTGGAGCAATCGGTTTCCCCTATTTCAACTTCTTGGACTCCAACTCAGAGAATTCCATTGCATTGACCAGGCTAGCTGGGAGATTTTGAACTGAATGCATCTGAAGGACACTAGATGCGAGAATTCTGTAATAAACAACCTGACTACTTAGCCCTTCTATGCTGTCATCATTAATCTAAATTACCCCATGGGAAGAGGCAGAAATACAGAAGACTGTACAAGAGTATTTCCAAATATCTAACTCAGGAAGAGAGGAAGCTGCCTCATTAATCATGCTCAATATTATCTATTGTATATAGCAATAACAGTAAATCTGCAGGCTTTCAGGTCGCCCCCCTCAATCTGCAGATGTTACTTCTTAGATCCAAATCTCTTTTGTATGCAGGCTATGTATTTTACTACTCAGTTGAGCCCTTTTATCTCAAACTACTTCGGCATAGCTGTTCAGTAATGTCAGACATTTTGAGAGACTTTAGTGGACTATATAAAAGCCACAGAGGAATTACCACCCGAATTGCAAGTTGTCAGCAAAACTTGCATATGGACTTTTTATTAGATTTTTTTTTTAACAATTTAATTTATATGAGTGCATATATTAAACATAGCGGTAAACAATAGGTCTATATAAATTTTTCATACAGGTCATGAGGGTGGAAACAATGAATTAGATCAATGTAGTACGTGAAAAGATTTTCAAAAGCCCTAAAAAAAATTAGTTCATAATTCCTGAAACTATACTCTGTTGTATTCATTAATTTATGGCTTATAATTTTCGGTCCAAAGCCCTAAATACAAACTTGGGTTTCTTTTATTAAGTCCTCAAATAGGAAATGGCTATTTTTCATGAAAGAGAAAAAAACGGGGGCTCTCTGCCTTTAAATAGAGTCTGTTAACATCGATGTGTGTGGATAAAGGACAGGATTCATTCTCATTCTCATTGTTTTTCTGGTATTATTGATTATCACTTGTGACTGGCAAAAAAAAGGTCATAAAATTGGACACAACTCCCTTAACAGCCGTCTTGCTTAGCAACAGAAATTATGGTCCCAATTGCGGTCGAAGGTTGAAGCTACCTGTATTATTACTATTGCTATTCCTGCTCTTAGATGTCATCTAGCATTCATTCTATCCCATGGTGGCGCAGTGGTTAAAATGCAGTACTGAGGCTACTTCTGCTGACTGCCGGCTGCCAGCAGTTTGACAGTTCAGTTCTCACCGGCTCAAAGTTGACTCAGCCTTCCATCCTGCCAAGGTCGGGAAAATGAGAACCCAACTTGATGGGGGCAATTTGCTGACTCTGTAAACCACTTAGAGAGGGCTGTAAAGCACTGTGAAGCGGTATATAAGTCTAAGTGCTGTTGCCATTGCTATCCCACAGATAGCGCTATGTAGCAGCCCAGCTGAGTCCATAGAGCAAGAGTCTCAAATTTTCTCTCACAGAAGCCCTCAGGGTCTATATACTTTCCATGGGGCGATCATCTGGCATTCCCTCTTAATTCTATCTGGTTTGCCTTACATTCAATAAAAAGATAAAACTGGGGTGGGGTGGGGTGGGGATTTCAGCTTTCTGGCCCAGTAGCATACAGGAGCATGAATAGAGATTTCAATTTTCCTTTCTACTTTTGGAGATAAATAGAATCAAACTTTGCTTTACCAAAAAAAAACCCTCCCTCAAAGATGACATTGGTCCACTATTTCTAATAAGCTGGGGAAGAGCTTTGCTTCCAAATTCAATTTTACTTAAAAAGAAATAATAGCATAAATATTCTGGAGACTAGTCTAAACCTGTATAGAATGCTCTACTTATTCAGAGAAATAAGAATAAGAGAATAACGCTTTAAGCATAAACAAAATAAATTAAAACTAAACACAATATCTAAATTAGGGTAGAAATTTATTCTAAACCTAAATCCCAAAGCCAAGTTGGTTGCTTCCTGGAATATCCCACAATTTCTTGGGAAACTTCCAATCCCCAACCAGAGTTGTTGGGAAGAACATGCTTGACATGTTTCTCAATTCAGGCATAGAAGTGTCTTAGCACTTACAAGCAGTATTCTGAATGATAGGAAATAATCTTCTTCTAATCTTCTCTGCTGTCCTTAGAATAAAATAGAAAAAACAGAGTTGGAAGTGACTTTGGAGGTCTTCTAGTCCAACTCTCTGCTTAGGCAGGAAACCCTCCACCACTTCAGACACATGGTTGTCCAATCTTTTCTTAAAAACGTACATGTTGGAGCATTCACAACTTCTGGAGGCAAGTTGTTCCACTAATTGTCAGAAAATTTCTCCTTAGTTCTAAGTATCTTCTCTCCTTGATTAGTTTCCACCCATTGCTTCTTGTTCTATCCTCAGGTGCTTTGGAGAATAATTGACCCCCTCTTCTTTGTGGCAGCCCCTGAGATATTGGAACACTTGCTTCCTTCATATTGCTTCCTCCATATTGCTGGAATTCTGCATTTATCATTAAAAGAACAGCCATTTTGTCGTGTGGCAGTTGACGCAGAGAGAACACTATTCAAATACAGTTTGAAAACTGTAACTGTTATGTCATAACCTTCCAAAGAGAACTCTAGAGATTGTAACCTCTGAGGATTCCATGAGCTGGTCCAAATGAAGGACAAGGGACAGGAGCAACAGGAACGCAAGTCTGGAGTTGGAGAGGTGGTGGAAGGTTAAAGGCTAAGACTGGTCTTCCATAATGCCAGTCACTGCTGTGGTTTGACGAGGTCCATGGCTGCCCTCTTGTGCCACAATGTTTACCTCTTCAGAGAAGATTACCTCTGTTCTGACTCCATAGCTGCCATCACGGTGTCCCATTACTTTACTCAACCTGAAGTTGCTTAGGTCCCTGGTCATCCTTCTCCTCTGACCAACAGTCCATCCGACTTGCCTCTTTAGCTTCTGATTCAGAAGATACCTAGATAGACCACTTTCTATGTAGGAGAGAAAGGGGAGAGGAATCTCTTGTGGGTGCCTGTTAAAGCCACCCTTGAGAGGGAGAAGGCTTTCTCTCAGGTTTGGAGACTGTCTGGAAATTTTAGATCGGCAGGGAGATTGAAGCACAGGTAGGTTACAATTAGCAGAAGTTCAAACAATGCAATATTTGATGTAGTGTGAATTGTAAATTGACGCCGGCTGTGTTTAACATGACCCAAAATTCAGTGAATGCATGGCCAGTGAGTGGGCAACTAAGGTTAGTGCATGCGCCGTTGCAATTGGGTTTTTCATGTGTTAATCTTTGTGTGTGTAAAATGGTGGAAAAGAAAATTCCATCAGAGGAAACAGTACAAATTTTAAAAAGAGGCTCATTATTGCATTAGAGTAAAAATTCGATATACTTGAACAATGTGAATATGGTCACAGCAAGGCTAAAATGGAGCAATCTATGGTACATGCCTGGATGACAGAATCTGTAGTTGATTTTTTTTCTTTTATTTTGCTTTCTATAGAAAGTTAACCATAAATCTACATTACAAATGCATTCTATTTTCTCTCTTACTGTAATATTTTATTAACATATTATATTTTCACTGCCTATTTCCATCAGGCTAGAACTGATTAACATATTTTCTATAACAATACCGCTTTGATTAATACAAATTCAAATAATAGCAATAGCACTTAGATGTACATACTACTTCCCAGTGCTTTACAGCCCCCTCTAAGCAGTTTACAGAATAAGCATATGATCCCCAACAATCTGAGTCCTCATTTTACCAACCTTGGAAGAATGGAAGACTGAATCAACCTTGAGCCAGTCAGGATCGAACTGCTGGCATTTGGCAGAGTTAGCCTGCAACACAGCATTTGAACCAATGCACCAACCAATGCATCCATTTCCTGGCATTCATTAATAGAGACCTACCTGAACTGTCAGGCTGTTGGATGGAAGAGGCACTGAACAATTTCCTTATTTCAGCAGGTTTTAATGCCTAGGAAGTTGCATTTTTAATCTTTGTATGAAATCAGATTGCTAGTATGATCTTGTTTCCTAGTTTGAGAGTTGTGTGCAGTGATGACAAATCCGCATCTGCAGTATATCACAATAATGTCAAAATGACAACAGATACACGGTAACATTGTATAAATACCATCCTTATCTGAGACAAGTATTGTACATAAATCACGGCATTTGCATGGTTATATAGTCAAACATGTTTTGACATTTCTGCCAATTAATGGTTTGAAAAAGTCTGAATAATGCAGAAGTAGCTGCATCTTTTTGTGTGGTGGCTCAATGGCTAAGACACTGAGCTTGTCGATCAGAAAGGTCAGCAGTTCGATTCGAATCCCTAGTGCCGCGTAATGGAGTGAGCTCCTGTTACTTGTCCCAGCTTCTGCCAGCCCAGCAGTTCGAAAGCATGTAAAAATGCAAGTAGAAAAATAGGAACCACCTTTGGTGGGAAGGTAACAACATTCCATGCACCTTCAACATTTAGTCATGCTGGCCACATGACCACGAAGAGGTCTTCGGACAGCGCTGGCTCTTCGGCTTTGAAATAGAGATGACCACCGCCCCCTAGAATCAGGAACGATTAGCACATATGTGTGGGGGGAACCTTTACCTTAGATGCTCCTTTTTAGAGAAAAGAAACAACAAATAGTCAAAAAAACTTGATGAAATCTTACCACGCACAGCATTCAAGGGATTTCGTGTTACAGTTTTATTGCAAATATTTGTATTGCAACGGAATGTTTTTGTAACAGATCCTCAGAAGATTCTTTACAGCAACGAAAAGAATTTATCTAAGTAATACGCAAAGGTCATAAAGAGTGGGGTTGTTTTCACTCCCTCGATTTGCTCTTTCAGGGTTATTAAAGAATACTGTTAGCAAAGTTGGTACTGGCTGGACAAATTCTGGAAATTGCAAGTCATCCAGAAATTGAGAAACACTCAAACTTTGAAGCTGTAAGTCTGAACTGGGTCCAGGCCACAGGGTGGCGCTATTAGTTTCAAACTTGGATTTTGTATGCTTTCTAGTGGCACTTCGAAGAAACAAAATGCTGAAGCAGAGGGTGATTTTGACTGTTCCAGCAAAGCTTCAATTATGGCCAAAGATTACAGCATACTTCTGATGGACATTTGCTCTGGGTGTGAGTTTTGCTTCATTTTTCCCATAACCCTGCAGTTTAGAGATAGATAACTTGCATTTTTCTGAACCTCTGGCTTGTGTTCTCTGCGGCCCACCTAACCAGAACTGCTGGCAACTGAAAGAATAATTTCTTACAATGTTGAGACCCGGAATGCCTGGGAAAAAATGCAACCTATGTACTATAATAGGTGTAACAAAGTTTTTTTTAAAAAAAATTCAAAATCTCTCCCAGCAATAAAGCAAAATAGCATCCCTACCCTTGATCTCCCCACCCTCGGCAAAAAAAATTCATTGCTGCCCCACCTACCAAAATGTTTATATTCCTTTTGCTTTAGCTGCTATTCATAGCCTGTAATTCTTATATTCTCGTGTATGGGTGTAAGAGCTGGACCATAAGGAAGGCTGAATGCTGAATAACTGAGTTGCTGGAAGAAATGTCCATCTGGGTTCAGTTCCAAGTGAGGAGAAAGACACTGGAAACATGGAGGCTGCTTGGAAAGATGTTTTTTAATGGTGGACAGGACCACATGGTTTGAGGTCCTGGGGGAAAAGGGAAGAGATGCTGAGACTGCCCTGGTTTTATGCCCTCTCTGGGCTTTTGAATTTGAGCTTGTATTCTGATTGGTTGTCAAACTCCCATGGGACCATGCAGGGGCAACTCTGTATGCTGTCCTAAGTCCCAAGCTTGGTTGAGCCTTGCTGGGCGATGATGTAATGAAAGGGCTTTGGGATTCCTATTATGGCTCTGCCTGAAGGAGGTAGATCTTTGTTATGTAGAATAGACTGGCCCAGGCCTTAATGACCCATTGACAAAAGGGACAGGGGTTGAGTTTCTGCCTCTCTTTTAGGGGAAATATTCTGCCTTTTTAATATTTCATTTTTTCTAGGAGTGGGGTGGGTGCTAACTTCCTACTGGGGCTTTTGAATTGTAGTATTGGATGAGATGAGGATGAGATGGTTAGATAGTGTCATTGTCGCAATGAAGATGAATTTAAGCAAGTGCCAGGAGACAGGGAAGGACAGGGAAGCCTTCAAGGGGTTATGAAGAATCAGACAGACTTAGCGACTGAAAAACAACAACATTTAAATGCAGAGACAGAGTGTTTGCTAGAACAGTGCAGTATTTCTCAAATTTGGCAACTTTACAATGTGTAAACTTGGGGAATACTGGTTTACTAGCTGTGTAATTCTGGAAGTTGAAGTTCATGCATTTTAAAGTTGCCAGGTTTGAGAAACACTAAAGTAAATGTTCCTCTCACACAAATGTGCTAGTCCTTCCTGACTCTAGGGGGCGGTGCTCATCTCAGTTTCAAAGCCAAAGAGCCAGCGCTCTCCGAAGACGTCTCTGTGGTCATGTGTCTGGCATGACTAAACACCAAAGACACACAGAACACTGTTACCTTCCCACCAAAGGTGGTCCCTATTTTTCTAATTGCATTTTTACATGCTTTCGAAGTGCTAGGTTGGCAGAAACTGGGACAAGTAACGGGAGCTCACTCTGTTACACAGCGCTAGGGATTCGAACCACCGAACTGCAGACCTTTCTGATCGACAAGTTCAGTGTCTTAACCACTGAGCCTTAGAGAAACACTCTGCTACAACAAATTGGACTTCCCTAGTGTTGTGTGGGATGGTGTTATTTACATTACACGTACTTTCTCAGGCCTGGTATGATGTAATCCTTGCCTGCAAAGAGCATTTGGAATCATTCCCATCGAGTGTCACGTGATGCATAAATAAACAATGCTATCACTATACTGATTGCAACATGTTTTATTAACATCTCCTGAAATAATAATTTTGCCTACTATACTCTTTTGAAGAGGACAGAGCAACAGACGAAATTCTGCAATCGGTACTGGAATCAGTCATGGAGATAAATAAAATGAAGGTGGGATTCATCCCCTCCTCATCTAACACAGGGCAACTGTGGAATCCAGACAGAAACACACAGCTATTACTCAAAGCCTGGGTGGGCAGATAATCTTGTAATCTAATTGCTTAAACTTGAACCATTTGATGTGGGAAGGAACTCCATATGACGCTTGGTTACATCATAAATATTCTCTCGAGTCACTAGGTAAAATTTGCTGGCATATGTAGCACCTTCAAGAGGGCATTTAACATTAAATCCTATTGATGAGCAAGCACATAATGGAGCATGGATTCTGTCAAGTGTCCAAGTTCAAAGCTTTAGAGCAGTGATGGCTAATCTTTTTGTCATAGTGTGCCGAAATCGCATGCGTGCTGCACCCATAATGCAGTACGACACAGCTCATGTGCACATGACCCCCCCCGGTACCCTGACCGCACATGCACACAACCCCCCCCCCCACTAGCAAGCCTCCTGGAAGCCTCCTGAAACCAAAAACGGGGCACGGGGGGCACCGCACTCCATGTGCATGCACGCGCATCTCCAGAATGCGCGGCAAGACCCAAAAATCAGTTCATCAGCAGGGGGCATGCACGCAGGTGCGGTGGAGCTGAACTGAGCGACAGCTCACTTGCCCGCAGAGTGGGCTCCACATAACACGTGTGGCACGCGTACCAAAGTTTTGCCATCTCGGCTAAAGAGGAATTCCTGAGAGCACAAGTGCAGTGGCCAAGACAGTGTGCAGATGGAAAGTTCCGTAACCTGTAGTACAAAAGCAGCATTTCTGTGGAGCTAATGGTAAATAAATAGTATTTTCCTGCTAAAGCAAATAACTTGGCTGGGATTGCAAATAAGAATAGGAGAGATTGGCATACAAAGGAAATGTAAGCCAAATTTGTGACCAGAACCATGCACACACACACACCCACGTAGGCAATCTTGGCAACTAAGTTCTCTATGTCTAGCTTTATCCAAGACGTCAGCAAGAAAATACACACAAAGCAAAAAAAGCTGAACAAAGTTGTCAAGATAAGGCAGAGCTAACCCTACAAAATTATTTAAAATTATTGTTATTTGGTAATAATTCCTCTTATAGATTCCGCCTGTGGAATCACTTATCCTGAGAAATAAGAGCTGTGTCCCACTGTCAATGTGTTAATATGGGCATGAGGATTTATGGGTCAATAGAGAATGCACCTGGACTGTGAATTAGTGATGGTTGTTGCTGTTAGTGTCGTCGTTAGTGTTTCGGGACTGTATGTTAGTGAGACTTTTATTTATTTTGTTGATATTGTTTACATAGCTTTAATAAAAACCACTTTCATTCTTCTGATTGAAGCTGCACAGGCAGGAGTGGGATTCAGCCAGTTCGGAGTGGTTTGGGCAAACAGGTAGCTCCGGCGATCAGCTGGGAGCGAACTGGTTCTCTCTGACCCTCAGATGCCTGCCCACCTGCCCCTGTGCTTTACTTACCTATATCCTCTCATCTGATACTCGCAGCTCCTCAGCTCTGTTACTCCCCAGAAGTAACGTGGAAGGTAGTTTAGTTTAGTTTTATTGAACTTGTATGCCGCCCTATTCCCCGAGGGGACTCGGGGCGGCTGACAAACTAAATAGGGAAAAGGGGAAGTACAAAAAACAAGAAGACAAGACAAATATAGAAAACAGATTAAAAATTCGTCAACAGCCGCAACAATTTGAGTGGGGCTGGGAACTCATCAGCCCCAGGCCTGCCGGAACAGCCAGGTTTTAACGGCTTTGCGGAAAGCCTGAAGGGTGGCGAGGGTCCGAATCTCCATGGGGAGATCATTCCAGAGGGCCGGAGTGCCACAGAGAAGGCCCTCCCCCGGGGGTTCGACAGTCGACACTGGCTAGTTGATGGAATCTGGAGGAGGCCTAATCTGTGGGATTAAATTTTGTTAAAACTGTGCGCACTCGCGGAGCGTGTGCACACAATCACCAAACTGGTTGTTAAACCGTCAAGATGCCATCACTATGCACAGAATATAATCCTCAAGAGAGAGCGCAGCTTCTCATCCTGTGTTTTGTATCTACCAATTCTTGAACCAGCCCCAAACCATCTCATTTTATTCACCATGACCGCATTTCACTTGCCAACTTCTGCATTATCAAATCTCTTTCAGAGCAAAGAAAACATGTGCTGGGTTGGGTTGGGTTGGTCTTTGCTTTGCTTTATTTTGATGCTTTCTTAATTTTTGTTTTGGAGCAAGTGGCAGGCAAGCTTTATGCATTTCAATCTACCAAATGCGTGACAGACGGCAGGTTCATAATAGCACATGATGCCAGGGGTGGGCTTCAAAAATTGCAGAAATGGGGTGGCTGCCCTGTTGCTGGGTGGGTGTAGCCATGGTGGGTGTGGCCTAGTCAGCCTTCTGCGTCATGGTGGGGGGGGCACTTTCCGCCCTCCCCAGGTTCTAGAGGCTTTTCTCGAGCCTCTGGGAGGGCAAAAACTGCTTCCCCTCGGTTCTGGAGGCCAGAAACAAGCCCGTTTCCAGATGTCTGGAACTTCCAGTAGTCCTGTTTTTTGCCCTCCCCAGGCTCCGGAAGCTGGAAATAGGCTCGTTTCCAGGCTTCAGGAACTTCTAGTAGGCCCATTTTTTGCCCTCCCGAAGCCTCTGAGCTGGCCCTGCACTTACCTGGCGTGATAAATGGGCCCCATGGAGACTCCTGAAAGGGGTGGGGTAGGAGGGGCCAGCCAGGGGTGGGAGGGGCCAGCCAGGGGTGGCATTTGCGGCTTCGCCAAACTGGGCAGAATCCTAGCTAGAGAATCGCCCGACAGTGTTCATATTTTGTATTATGCTCTGCAGGGGTATAAAATGGTATGAAATAAATGGCTTTGGCCATGCTGATATTTCTGGGCATTGCAGTCCACACTCTGTAAAATTGAGGAAGGCTGAATTTAGACATATTTCTTTCCATGAGCGTTTGGTTTGGTTTTCAAAATGGCTTTTTCGAAAACAACAGAAAAAGCATGCAGAGTAAAACAACTGAAGAACCTCCAAAGTTCTAAACTTTCCCCAAAACCCAAAATGTGTCTATCGTGATGGAATAGGCAAAATCTGCTCTGTAGATTTTAGATGGCTTTTCATATAAAGAAGAAATAGCACAACTGAAACATTGTTTTATATAACTATTCTTAACTTTCTCTTTTACCATTTTGGCTGTCAAAAAAGATTTTTTTCACTAGTCTGCCACTAACTCAGTGTTTCTCAACCTTGGCAACTTGAAGATGTCCGGACTTCAACTCCCAGAATTCTCCAGCCAGCATTCGTGAATGCTGGCTGGAGAATTCTGGGAGTTGAAGTCCGGATAGCTTCAAGTTGCCAAGGTTGAGAAACACTGCACTAACTGGTCAAGACAACGCGAGTCTTTTTTATTTCTTAAAAAAGAGTATTCCTTATAAGCAGTGTGTATGTCTTTGTGTGTGTCTGTGTGTGTGTGTCTGTGTGTGTGTTTGTGTGTGAGATGTTCCTGCCCATTGTTAGGTGTAAACCTTTTAGGAAAGACTCAGAACTTTTCTGCAATACTATCATATCTTACAGGAAGCAAATCCATGTGGAATGCTTGGTGCTTTCTGAGCTTGGCGGTTTTGTTTGTAGCCTTAAGTGCTGCTAAGTGTGGGGTTGGCTCCCTCTTTGTATACAGCAGTTTGGCCCTTCTGGTGTTGTTGGGGGTGTGGTTTCCTCCTTAGTAGTTCCTTGATTGAGTATTGTTATTTGCTTGATTGTTTGTCTGGTGTTGGGAAATTCATGTTGAACATTATGCAAACATCCTAACAGCAAGATCAAATTGATAAATGGAGACAATTATAGGGAGAGGTGATGAGTTCTGCTTCACTAGTTGTGTTCCTAGCAGAGACTAAATAGGCATTTGTCTGGAAAAAACTTAATTTAGTTTGTTGGGTTGAGTAGAATGTTGACCTCGCCCTAAATGGCTTTTCTAATTGTGCAATTCTAGGTGAAACCTAATTCTTACAGGAGAGGCCAACTTGGGAAGATAAATGCTCAATGCTGGTTTTCAAATACTACTTTGTAGAAGATGCTTGATTTGCCTATTTCAGATCAATTTGAGATGATGGTTGGCCACTTCTGATTATTTAACACACAGTTCCGTAATGTGATACAGCCAGGGTAGAAGTCAAAAGAGAGATGCATGACTGCTTAGTACAGCTAGTCCTCAACAGCCACACTTGAGACCCAAATTTCTGTTGTTAAGTACAGGTAGTCCTCGACTTAGGACCACAGCCGAGCCCAAAATTTATGTTGTTAAGTGGGAACTGATTAAATGAATTTTGCTCCATTCTACTACATTTCTTGCCACAGTTGTTAAGTGAATCACTGCAGTTGGTAAGTTTGTAACCTGGCTGCTAAGTGAATCTGGCTTCCCCAGCAACGGTCCTCAGTATGAACCAGTTGCCAAGCATCTGAATTTTATACACATGGAGAAGCTACACATGGTTGTATCTGTTGAAAAACGGTCGTAAGTCACTTTTTTCAATGCCGTTGTAACTTTGAACAGTCGCTAAATGAACTGTTGCAAATTTAGGACTATCTGTACGCCAATTGTTATGTAAGTCATGCCCAATTTTATGACCTTCCCCCCCACTTTTTAAGTGAATCACTGCAGTGGTTAAGCAAACTTAGCTTCCCCCATTGACTTTCCTTGTTAGAAGCTACCTTGGAAGGTTGCAAATGGAAATCACATGATCCCAAGACATTGCAATTGGCAACTGGCATGTATTTATTATAACAAGGGCTTAAAATGTTATCACATGACTGCTCATCCACACAGTATGGATGCTGTGACAGTTGTAAGAGCGACAAGTGGTTGGACATAAGTCACTTTTTCAGTGGTGTTATAACTTTGAATCAGGGATGGTATAGACTTCCCTACCAGTTCACGAATGTAAATGCGTGTGCGCTCTTCACGAGCACCTCCGTGCATGCACAGGTCCTTCTGTGCATGCGCTTTTGGCGGAAAAAGTATCCTAAATAGAATTTTCGCTACCGGTTCGGGTGATCTGGTCCGAACCGGTAGAATGCCTTTGCTTTTAATGGTTATTAAAATAGCTGTAAATCAAGGATTACCTCTAGATTACCCAGAGAAAGCAGATGTAAGGGACATCGGCTCTGTTTCCTGGGCCCTGCATTAGTACTGATATTGGTCATCCAAGCAGCCTTAGTTCCTGCTTTGAAAAAATATGAGGATAGTTCATGTGGCTGGAAGGATATGAACATGACGACAGATCTTCACATTCTCATTTTTTTTCTGAAAATATTTCTTCTCCAAGAAAATAATGTGTTGTTGTTGTTAGTTACAAAGTCATGTCTGACCCATCACAACCCCATGGATAACATTCCTCCAGGCCTTCCTCTCCTCTACCATCCTCTGGAGTCCGCTTAAGCTCATACCTACAGCTTTGGTGACTCCATCCAACCACCTCGTTCTCTGTCGTCCCCTTCTTTTTTGCCCTCAATCTTTCCCAAGCATTAGGCTCTTCTCCAGTGAGTCCTTCCTTCTCATTAGGTGGCCAAAGTATTTGAGTTTCCTCTTCAGGATCTGGCCTTCTAAAGAGCAATCAAGATTGATCTCCTCTAGGACTGATGGGTTTGATCACCTTGCAGTCCAAGGGACTCACAGGAGTCTTCTCCAGCACCAGAATTCAAAGGCCTCAATTCTTTGGCTCTCAGCCTTCCTTATGGCCCAGCTTTCACAGCCATACATTGCAACTGGGAAAATAATGTGTATTCCAAGATAAATATTCACTATTCTGCTGCAATGTATTGGTCATTGAAAATAGCAATAGCAATAGCAATAGCAGTAGACTTATATACCGCTTCATAGGGCTTTCAGCCCTCTCTAAGCGGTTTACAGAGAGTCAGCATATTGCCCCCAACAATCTGGGTCCTCATTTTACCAACCTCGGAAGGATGGAAGGCTGAGTCAACCCTGAGCCGGTGAGATTTGAACCGCTGAACTGCTGATCTAGCAGTAGCCTGCAGTGCTGCATTTAACCACTGCGCCACCTGGCTCTAAATCTTTGTAGGTTTCTGATGAATTGGGGGCAAAGGCATCATTATCCCATAAATGCCTTTAAAAGAAAAGCTTTGTACTTTCCTAAAGCTTAGCATTCCACTGAGGTGTTATTTTTTTCTTCAGTAATGCCATTTGGGTTGTGCCTATTTTGGCTCTCCTGACCTCAGTTTTCTATTAATGTAATTGAAGGGCGGCACAGGCCTTGAAGCATGAGAGTCTCTAGTTTCTTTGATCTGCTGAAAAGCAATTGATTGACTCAGGAACAGCAGTTGTAGTTTCTGTTTTGCTATTAACCTGGTGAGTAGGAAACCGGCACTTGTTTCCTGGCTTCTGGCATTGGAAACAGGATTCCTGATAGCCCTCACTTGACCCGTCACATCACATTAATAATGGAGGAAATGTTCCCAGAAAGTAGGAAAACTAGACCCAGGGGAAGGTAGAATTCCTGCTACATTTATTCATAATGAATGGAAGTGGGGATTTGGGGGAGCTGCAATGAGTTAGGCCAGGGAGGTCAATGTTGTGGCCCTCCAGCAGAGCTGGTGGCAGACTCAGACAGGGAGGAAGTTGGGGAGGAACATGGGCCAGTCCTGCAGTCTTGGGAAGGCTCTGAGGAGTGCTCTGCATCAGAGGCAGAGAGGGGGCCAGGACTGTCCGACAGTTATCAGCTGCCTTCGGAGTCGGAGATCAGTGGGGCAGAAGAACAGCTGGAGCCTGTTCCTGATGTGCGCCATGCGCACAGTTACCAGGAGGGGAACAATTAAGGAACAAGGGCCAACTCAGTAGTAAAGGCACAGGTGGATGGTGAATGGCCCCTCCCATAGGGAATAGCAGTAGGAGGAGCAAAAGGGGAGTAGAGTTTGTAGGAGACAATTCGTTTGCTTAACTAGTGTGAAGATTTGTTTGTGACTCAGAGATTCCTTGCCAATTATTTTCTTGTACAGCACTGCGTTTGGAAGATATCGGCCTGGCAGCTCTCCAACCCTGATAAGCTCTGTGGTTGTAAATTCACCCTTGAAATATTGTTTGCCGGGACTTTGCTGGATGTGATTGAGAGGAATTCACTTTAGCTTAATAAAAAGGGGTTTTGTCAGAACAAGGAGTCTGCTTCATGATTTTGTGTAGCCTAAGTCAGAACAGTCAAAGTGACATCATCAGGACATCGTCACATGATATATAGCGACTTTTCCCCCCTCCGCTAAACCGGGCATGGGTGTGGCCAGCACGTGACGCATCTGGCCCACGAGCCCCCAATTTCACACCCTTGAGTCAGGCTGAAAGGAGGAAACTAGGCAATTCATGCTTGCTTTAATAGAAGTGATGGAGGTTGCTGTAGCCTGCATTTTTTCAAACTTACAGTCGGTGATCGGACGGGAAACTCTTCTCAGTAATGTCTCAATGAATTGTTGATGGAATGCCATTGGGATACCGGTATAAAACAAGTTTCAAAACTTGTGGGACATTGGACATTTCTAACAAGAGATTGGACAGCCATTTGTCTGAAAGGTATGGGGCAGGGCTGGAAAGAGAAAAGGACTGGGCCGCTGTGCCTCTGCCAGCAAAAACAGAGCTTGGGAGGGCTGCACACACGGCCCTCCCGAGCTCCTTTTTCACTGGCGGAAGGTTGCAGGAGGCCATTGCAGCCAAAAACGGAGCTTGGGAACCTTTTTTCGCTAGCAGAGCACTCGGGCCACCACAAGCACCCCCGACACAAGTGACGTCAAGCGGGCCACATCCACTCTGGCCATGCCAACCCCCCTCCAAGGTCAAACAAAACCCTGATGTGGCCCTGAATGAAACTGAGTTTGATATCCCTGGTATAGGGTTTCCTGCTTGAGCAGAGGGTTGGACTAGAAGACCTCCAGGGTCCCTTCCAACTCAGTTATTCTCAGAGGAACATTTCAGTAGCTTTCTAGTAAGCATTGACATAGAAATCCTCCATACCAATCCAGCCAGCTTGTCCATCTAACTCAAAATTATCTCCTCCGAGACCAGTTCTGTATGTATATAGCATGTGTATATGGGTGTTATATATGTGTTTGGGTAGATATATACATTTTCTCTTGACAGCAGGCAACAGATTTTCATTTTTAATATGGGTTGGTGTGCTCGCAGTAAAAAATGACAAAGTTATGTATCTTATCTTCTCCAGGGATTTTGCTATTTGCCCATTATCTGGTACTTCCTTCTAGGGAAGCCAGACTGAATAATTCAGGGTTGGGGAGCTGGAAACGTACTTCTTGAGGTTATCAAAAGATGAATGCATTTTCCTGACTTAAGGAAGTACAGGTTGTTGTTTTTGTTAGTTGTGAAGTTGTGTTTGACCCATCGTGACCCCATGGACAATGTTCCTCCAGGCTTTCTTGTCCGTGACCCGTCAAAAGCGCATTCCACAAAAGCGCGGTCGACGAAATCGCGTATGTGACGTCATCACAACGCGACAAAAAAGATCAAAAAATTGAAATAAAAATTAAATTACAGCAAGCCGATTCACATAAAGGTAAGGGTTAGGCTAAGGGTTAGGGTTAGGGTTAGGTTAAGGGTTAGGGTTAGGGTTAGAGCGTTAGCGTTACGTTTAGCGTTAGGTTAAGGGTTAGCGTTAGGTTTTTCGTTACGTTAAGGGTTAGGTTTAGGGTTAGGTTAAGGGTTAGGTTTAGGGTTAGGTTTAGGGTTAGGTTTGGGGGGGTTAGGGGAAGGTTTTAGCTTTATTTTTACATTTTTCGATCTTTTTTGTCGCGCTGTGATGACGTCACATACGCGCTTTCGTCGACCGCGATTTTGTCGTCTGCGGTTTTGTGGTAGAACCTTCTTGTCCTCTACCATCCTCTGGAGTCCATTTAAGCTCACACCTACAACTTCAGTGACTCCATCCAGCCACCTCATTCTCTGTCGTCCCCTTCTTCTTTTGCTCTCAATCTTTCCCAGCATTAGGCTCTTCTCCAGTGAGTCCTTCCTTCTCATTAAGTGGCCAAAGTATTTGAGTTTCATCTTCAGGATCTGGCCTTCTAAAGAGCAGCCAGGGTCAATCTCCTCTAGGACTGACTGGTTTGATCGCCTTGCAGTCCAAGGGACTCGTAGGAGTCTTCTCCATTCACCATAGTTCAAAGGTCTCAATTCTTTGACACTCAGCCTTTCTTATGGTCCAACTTTCACAGCCATACATTGCAACTGGGAAAACTCTAACCAAAGTACAGGTAATCCTTGACGTATGACCACAGTTGACCCCAAAATTTCTGTTGCTAAGCAAGACAGTTGTTAAGTGAGTTTTGCCCCAGTTTACGACTTCTCTTACCACCGTTGGTAAGTGAACCACTGCTGTCATTAAGTTCCTGACGTGGTTGTTAGGTGAATGTGGCTTCCCCATTGACTTTGCTTGTCAGAAAGTCGTAAAAGATGATCCCGTGACCCCGAGGCACTGCAACCGTCATAAATATGAGTCACTTCCAAAGCGTCTGAATTTTGATCATGTGACCACAAGGATGCTGCAACTGTTTTAGGCGTGAAAAATGTTCCTAAGTCATTTTTTTTTCAATGCCATTGTAACTTCGGTCACTAAACAAATGGTTGTAAGCCAAGGACTGGCTGTACTGAACCCTAATTGGGGCAGAGCCCCTCCATCTAGAACAGGGATGTCAAACTGAAGGGCCACATGCCGCATCTGACCCACGTGATGCTCAGATTTGGCCCGCGGGGCCACCCTGGAAATAGTGAGGGACCCACCTGCAGTGCCTCTGCCAGTGAAAACGGACTCCTGAGCTTCGTTTCCAGCTGCGATGGCCTCCTGCAACCCTCTGCCAGCAAAAACGCAGCTCAGGAGGGCCAGCCCACAGGTACTTAGATCTGGCCCGCGGGGCTGCCCTGGAAACAGCGAAGGACCGGTCCACGGTGCCTCTGCCAGTGAAAATGCAGCTTAGGAGGGCTTTGTGCGGCTCTCCTGAGCTTCATTTTCACTGGCTGAGGGTTGCAGGAAGCCATCGCAGCCGGAAACGGAGCTCAGGAGCACGTTTTCACTGGCAGAGTGCTTGGGTCACCACAGCACTCCAACACGACTGACATTGAGCTGGCCACGCCCATGCCCACCTTTGCCACGCGCCCCCATATCCCCCCCCCCAGGTCAGACACAATCCTGATGTGTCCCTCAATGAAATTGCGTTTGACCCCCCTGATCTAGAAGTCCCAGGGCTGCTGCCTTTCAACCGATCTTACACAAAGGGAATCTTAGGGTTGAAAAGACGACTTTTAAGCTTTAGATTTTTTTCTAGCTGACAAGTTTAGGAATAAACGCCCCAGCTCTTAAATGTTTTGAGGACTTTTCCTCTCAGCTGAAACCGCACATCAGCAGGTGTAAAAATCTAGCTGGGTTTTTCTATCTGTCCATCAGTTTCCCCCGCAAAAAAAAAAAAAAAATATTGCAGGCACTTGGACCTTTCAACTTGTTCTTCCCTGCCTGCGAGCGCATTGCAAATAAATGACAAAGCAATCTGGGAGGGAAAATTCATCCAGACACCCCAAGCATGCCAGCGAGCCAGTTTATACTTGCTGCTGCTGAAGCACAATAAAGTGGAAGCTTCCGTGAATACACAATTGGCTCCCGGTGGACGAAAAGCGGCTGGCAAAAGAAGGGGGTTGCGATGGGTCTCTAAACTAAAGCGTGGATTGCAAACCAAGAGAAAGAGAGAGAGAGAGAGAGAGCTCTGAAGGTTTCGCTTGAGAGGCAAAGTGCAAGT
Source organism: Thamnophis elegans (assembly GCF_009769535.1). Taxonomy (NCBI): domain Eukaryota; kingdom Metazoa; phylum Chordata; class Lepidosauria; order Squamata; family Natricidae; genus Thamnophis; species Thamnophis elegans. The sequence continues at coordinate 18,611,715 of NC_045546.1, read as the reverse complement.
AAGAAGATAACCAATGATGTGAGTGGCAGCACAGACTGTTGCTGGCACGGAAAGTTGTTGACGTGGTAAGCAAAACCCCTTTCAACATGGAAAGGTGGGTGGGAGAAAAGTGCACCTTCAGAAGACATGGAGATTGCAGGGAAATTTAACTAGAACTCCAGCTTGTTCCACTTTGCTCTGTTTAGCAACCTGCTTTCATTCCACTTTGTTTACTATGAAATTAAATTAATCATCGGATTGCTCTGAAGGTGGGGGGTGGAGGAGTGTTACTCTTCTCTCTCCTGGTTACACGTCTCTCTCTCTCTCCCCCCTTTTCTGCTCTACCTTGATTTTCTGATTTCTGTTCTACCTTGATTTTTGTCCTACCTTGATTCTGGTTTCTCATCCTTTATGCCCTCTAAAACAATAACATCTATCGTTTCTTATTTGGGATTGTGATTAAATAAACAGCCATGTGGAAAAGGTAGCCCTCCCAGTTCATTTGCTTGGTGCATTTTAAAATAGTGAAATTAAAAGACTGGATTAATCGCGTAACTTTATATTGATCTAGTTTACAGCAAGTATAGTTGAAATGGCAGTGTCAATGTAGAAGTAGTTGTTGTTGTTTCCCCCCTCTTCTGTAAGTGTGGTTTCTCTCTGGCAGAGGCTTGAAAGAAAAATTAGGCAATGAACCTTTCTATAGACTTATAGATAACGAATGAGATTAAATTCTTTACTCTTGTTAATGAATTGCTTTCATTTCACCACCTTGGATAGATCAACAGCTCTAAGGTGAAACAGTATTAAAGGCAATCGCGTTATAAGCAATTTTCACTTCTGCTTAGGGAATGTGAAACTAACGGGAAGTTTTATTGGATTTAACCTGTGTTCTGCTTGGATAAACTGGTTGGGATTAGCCAGCTGTTGAGATAATATCCGCCGGTAATAATTGATTTATTGTTTTTAATGTTAGGAATTTATAACTTCCCACTGTAAGGAATTAAAGATTTTTTTAATGCCTTCAAAAAGCCATGAGATGAGTAAAAATTCAGTAAATGATTTTTCCCCCCCTGCCTGGGAAATGGCTAGAAGGGCATTTGCTTGACTACAGGAGAAGCAAGAAGCTGCATTATTTGGACGCCCTGGCTGGTTTGAGCCGGAGCTTCTTAGTATAGTTTCTGAAAAGTAGTAATAAAAAAAGCTCACAAGAGCTTTAATATTTAATATTTGCAATTTGTTTGCCTCTACTCATACCAACTGAGGCCATCAGTATCTCCCACTATCGATCTGCAGAAAAGCCCCAGGAGCAATAAGTCTAAATGTTGAATCATTCATTTGGCCTCAGATACATCCCTGGAACCTAATCTATATCCCACTCACAAACCTTCAAGGATTTGTATTAATTGCAAAACAAAAAGAGCAAGGATTGTAAAAATGGCTCTAGAGAACAGGCCATATTAGACGTCAAACTGTCTTCTTGGGGGTGGGAGAAGTATGTATTTGTAACTTCCCATTAAGTGGGAAGAGGTATGGTCTGTGTAGAAATTTCCTTTAAAGACGTATATTGTAAGGTAAAGGTAGAGGTTCCCCTCGTACATATGTGCTAGTTGTTCCCGACTCTAGGAGGCGGTGCTCAACTCCGTTTCAAAGCCGAAGAGCCAGCACTGTCCGAAGATGTCTCCATGGTCATGTGGCCGGCATGACTAAATGCCAAAGGAGCACAGAACGCTGTTACTTTCCCACCAAAGGTGGTCCCTATTTTTCTACTTGCATTTTTACGTGCTTTCAAACTGCTAGGTTGGCAAAAGCTGGAACTAGTAATGGGAGCTCACTCCATTATACAACGCTAGGGATTTGAACCGCCAAACTGCCGACCTTTCTGATCGACAAGCTCAGCATCGTAGCCACTGAGCCACCGCATCCCCAAGTATATTATAGGAATGCCAAATTTTGCACAAGTGCAAATAACTATTTAGCAGGATGGGAAAATCAGAAACAGTGTGGAACAATTTGGGGGAATTGGACTTGCCAATTACCTTATAGAAGTTAAAAAGGGATAAAACTTGGGGGGGGCGGAGTTTGAAAACATAAGGAATGACTGGAATCCCGAGTATTCAAATTCCATTCTGCAACTGTGTTGTTTTAGCTCCCACTTAAATTTAATGTGCTTTGGATATACGTACATGCCAGCTTTCATCTTTTTTCTCTGACAAAGTTTATTTTGCCAACCCTACATACTGTCTATGTGGTTATGTACCTGCATCAGTATGAGTTGCTTCTAGAAAGAATTAGAAAACCAGCTAGAAACTAGAAATATAAAGACCAGGAAGAATGTTTGCTGGGAATGCTTAATAAATAAATGGATCCAGAAGCTTACTTAAGAACGATCAATATATGCTTCTTTTGAGCTGTGTAGTATGACTTTCCAAACTTCTATCATTTCATTCCTATAGGATTAATTAAAACATTAAAAAGAAATTTGCTGAATTTAAAAAAGGCCAAAGAGGAAGGTAGTGAAGCAGTCCCACTCCAGCTGAAGACCTCTTGAAATTAATTATCCAACTTTCCAAAAAATAATTAGTATTTTTAGAACTTTCCAACTTGCATTACCTTGAACAGCTTGATAGTTTCCACTGTACAATGTCTTTGTATTGTTTAGAAAAGGAGCCACGTAATTTCCACTAGAAAGGAGGCACCAGAGGTGGGTTCCTATTGGTTCGGACCGGTTCGGCCACGTAGGTAGTAACTCGACTAGCCACGTCCCCAAACCAGTTCTATTGGTGGCACCATAGGCACCGCCATCTTGCTTCTTGCTTCTGCTCATGCCTAGAAGCAATATTTTTACAACTGTGCATGCACGCATAGCATGCATCAAGTGCACACATGCCCAATGCTCATCCCTGAGCGAATCGGTAGTAACAGAAGCCGGAACCCACCTCTGGGAGGCACCTAGTGTTCTTCTGGGTTCTCATTAAATGATATCTTCCAGCAGACTTCACTGTTGGCTATATAGACTTTCTGGGAATTCTAGTGCCCTGTTGAGTAACACATGGATATATTTGTGCTAGATGTGGTGCAGCACATCCGTATTCCTGTCTTTTGGCTACCTCCCTGCCTTTAGCTATCCTGCTTGTTAGGGTCGCTTGGATAAAAATTGCAATAAGGATAGACCTCATAAGTGCTATAATGTGGATGACTCCCAAAATTTGCTACCTAGTTCAAGGTTTTTGGGTAGAGCATTATTTTAAATGTGATATTCTGTTTTAGGATATGCAGCACAGTTTTCATCTATTTCCTATGTCCACATGGCAAGAGACTGCTTTCGTTTTCAGCTCTCTGGGTCAGAAAGAATCCCAGAGACCCATAAAAGAGGAACACAAGGATGGATGCAAAATATTCTGGATTTTTTCCCCCCTGAGCATGAAATGTTCTGGTTCGACATCACAATTGTTGCAGGTTCAGTATGGGTTATCTGTGACTGGAAATGTTCCAGTCATTCCAGGAATGCTTTTAGTTTGAAGCACCTGTTTTCTATTTGAAACAGGTGTTTCCAGCTTGAATTATTGCTGTTTGAAGCTTGAAACTTTTCCAGAGTAGTCAGAATAACATCACAAATATCTCAGACATGCAGCAAGGTGTTTTGAGCATGGAACACAGCATCGTACATTTGAAATGTTTTGAATTTGAAGGACTTTGTGCTTCACTTGAGGGCTGCAGTTCACCTATCCCTAGATTCTAATATTTCTATAATTCTATAATGCAGATTTATAATTCTATAAATCTTGGTTAAGAATAATTATCCATTCTAACTATGGTAAAATCCATCTTAACTTTGTTACCACACTCTTGTGGATAGGCAAGAGTTTGAACTGATATGTATTACCGTGTGTTCCCCAAAATAAGACAGGGTCTTATTTTCTTTCGACCTCTGAAACAAGCATTTGGCCTTATTTTCGGGGGGAGGGAGTCTTAATATTTTTGAGGTGCAGAAGGTGGTGAGCATGGTCACCTCATGGCTGCTACTGTGTTGCGCATTGCTGGACCTGCCGCTCTTTTAGGCGGTCATTAGCGTGACAGAAGGGGCACAGTGGCTAGGGTTGTGGAAGCAGCTGTTAGGTAAGGGCATGTGGGGTGCATGGGGCATGTCCTCCCTCCCTTTCCCCCCTCTGGCCTCGCCTCCTCACCTCATGTTGTTTGTCTGGTAAGCAACCAGAGGAAATGGCGGAGACTGGCTGCGCATGCGTTTAAGTATTTTTGGGGAGGGTTTATTTTCAGGGGAGGACTTATTGACGTGATGTGCCAGGGCCTCGAGGCTGTTAGGGACTGGATGGGGGTTAACAAGCTTGTACTCAATCCAGATAAGACCGAGTGGCTGGTGTGTTTCCCTCCTACTAATTGGCCAAGCGTTCATCTCTCAGGTTGGGGGGGTCAAACAGTACGCCCCTCAGACAGGGCTCGCAATTTGGGAGTCCTCCTGGACCCACAGCTGACTTTTGAACACCACTTGTCGGCTGTGACCAGGGGGGCATTTGCCCAGGTTCGTCTGGTGCACCAGTTGCATCCCTACCTGAACCGGGAGGCCCTCACAACAGTCACTCGCGCCCTTGTGACCTGTAGACTGGACTACTGCAACGTGCTCTACATGGGGCAGCCCTTGAAGAGCATTCGGCGACTTCAGCTTGTCCAGAATGCAGCCGCACGAGCGATCGTGGGTGTGCCTCGGTTCACCCACGTAACACCTATCCTCCGCGAGCTGCACTGGCTACCTATTGGTCTCCGGATATGCTTCAAGGCGCTAGTCATCACTTATAAAGCCCTTCATGGTATTGGGCCTGGGTACTTGAGAGACCGCCTGCTGCCAATTACCTCCACTAGACCGATTAGATCCCACAGATTAGGCCTCCTCCGAATTCCATCTGCCGGCCAGTGTCGACTGGCGACTACCCGGAGGAGAGCCTTCTCTGTGGCTGCTCCGACCCTCTGGAACGAACTCCCCGTGGAGATTCGAACCCTCACCACCCTCCAGGCCTTCCGCAAAGCCCTTAAAACCTGGCTGTTCCGACAGGCCTGGGGCTAAAGAACTGTTGCCCCCGTCTCGAATTGGTATGACTGCTGTGTGTTTTTAATTATGTATTGTTTTTGTGCTGTTTTTTTAAAAATTTTTGTTTGTATCCCCCTTCCCTGGTTGAGTTGTGAGCCGCCCTGGGTCCCCTTCGGGGGAAAAGGGCGGCATATAAATAAAATCAACATTCAACAACATTCAACATTATTTTAGCGCATGCGCTCAAAACCTTATTATCCGGGGAGGTCTTATTTTAGGGGAAACGGTATTAATCAACTACAAAGATTCACCATTCAGAATGCCTTCTGTTAGAGAATCTAAAGTAAGTATCTCTATAATTCTATATGAAAAATCTATATTCTTCAAAAGTTTAGATTAAGGTTCTACGAGGATTATTCTAATCCAGATTGTAGCAATAATTTATTTTATTCCAAATCATAAAGGCATTATAGTTTGTTTTAGAACAAAAACTGCTGCAGTATCACCTATTATGGCAACCTGTGCCATTTTAGAGTAAAGATGCAATGAAGAGAATGTGAATTCATAATATAATATGAACTATTATAATACTGTAATAACAGACTTTGACACTATAACATAATAGTGTAATTGAGATTTTTGTATGTTGGCATTAGCAAATATCCTGAAATTCCCCTGGGTTTAAGGTGTGCCAGAATCATTAAACAGACGTAATAAAACTGTAATTTATGTAAATACTGAGATCCATGGCAGGAAACTTTACATCCTTGAAATGATAACCAAGATTTATAGACTGCAGTGCTGAACAAAATCAAGTTGTATTATGGCTTACATGCAAGAATTAAGATAATAATGTTCAATTAACAAAGCATTGCTATTTTAATAAATCATAATAGTGTTTTCCATGAATCCAGTAAGGAAAATAAAAATAAAAATCTTAAATTCATGTGAAATGCAATTTTGTGACTTCCTGTTTTACTATTTTGCTGTGTGTTCTAGACCTTGCCCCCAAAAGATAAACTGAGGATTGCAGTGGAATATTACTTTCTTATCAGGGTGGTTTAATGTGAAGTTTCCTGATATTCAGGCAATATAGATAGTTTTTACTTCTGATTCTGATCGCAACGACTTGATGCTTGCAGTGACAAATTAACACTTTAAATTCTTCTTTACAGACATGACCACATGACTTCAGGTGCCGTCACATCTTTCAAAGCAGAAGAAATGGCAACGGTCGGTCATTTAACAGTTTTATGATCCAAGGGCTAGAAGCAATAGTTCTCATTTCATATTTGCTTCCTTGCTTTGCAGAATCTTAGTGATGATCAAGACTTGATACTTACAATACTAAGTACATTGGGAAGTATTGCCAATTTGACCCTAACCTATTGAAACTTCTTTAAAGGGTGAGAAAGAATTAGCAGGAAGAAGTCCTCATATTGGCCCGTTCTACCGGGTCACATAATGTGGGCATACTCCAGGCGGAATGGGACTGTTCTCCTACCCTTCGCCGCTCCTTTTTCGCCCCCAGGGTTTCTCCCCCAGTCATCCAGCTCTACCACTTCGCCTACGCTGTTAGGGTCCTAGCTGTTCATTCTGGGTAATGGTACTCAGCCTCTTCCGTCCCAGGCCCTTCCTCGTGGGCCTTTGGGAGAAATACTCATCACCCCGGCCTTTTGGGCTCAAGAGACAGTTAGGGAGAAAAAGAGAGGGAGGGAGAAAGTGTTTTGTGTCGAGTTTCCAGTTGCCTCGCTACAAAATCCTTTGCATTCCCCCCCACCCCGGAAGTTTTGGGGAAGATTTCTTTGTGCCTTTTTCCTCTCTCTTATCTTTGCACAGGCTTAAATGTGTATTAATTAAGAGTTCATCGTTGTTTTGTGGTAAGGTTCCCCAACACCTTTCAACCATAGGTATACTTCACATTTTGAAAACACATTCAGGCTCCCTCAAATTGGTATTCTACTGCATTGAGATAGGGATTGTGTTAAGTTAAGCTGTTGGTATGTGGAAAGGGCACCACCAGGACATCTCACAGAGAGAAAAACAGGAGTTTTGAAACGCTACAAGCAAACTCTAACAGTTAACGAGGATATTAATATTTAAATTTGATACTTTAACACAATCACTATCAATGCAGTAGAATACCATGGTGGGCGTGGCCTAGTCAGCCTCCTGCACCATGGCAGGGGAGAGGGTGTTTCACCTTCCCCAGGCTCTGGAAGATTTCCATGAGCCTCTCGGCAGGCGAAAACTGCCTCCCCTGAGCTCTGGAGGCCAGAAACGAGTCTGTTTATGGAACTTCCAGGAGGGCCATTCCCCTCTCTCCCTGAGCCTCCACATGGGCCCTGCAGTACCTCACGTCCAAAACAGGCCACGTGGAGACTCCTGGGAGGGGGAGGGGTCAATTGGGTGGGATTTGGAGGTTCTCCGAACCCAGGCATACCAGTGGCAGCCAACTCTTTACCATTTGCAACCTTCCCAGATGGCTTCCAACAAACAATGAGGGAACTGGATTTGTTTAATGATTGTGAGATTCACTTTGCAACTGCAATGATTCGCTTAACAAAGGCAAACAGGTGATAAAATTGGGCGTGATTTATTTAACAACTGCTTTGCTTACAATGGAGATTCTGGCCCCAGTTATGGTTCTACCTCAAGGACTACCTTTAGTAAAGAAAATTGACAGGAAATAAAATACGTCCCTTTCTAATATGCAAATACAGGTTCAAAGTTTAGAACTAACAAAGTGTGAATGTTAGCTCATGCAAGAACTTAAGATTTTTTCAGACTCTATTTACAAAGTTCTCGCTGGTATTTGTGATATAATGAAGACCTGGCTTTTCTTTCCAAGTGTTGGAAGAAAATTACACAATGAATGGCACGTTAGCATGGATTGGCCCCAGGTTTTGTTATTTTAAATGCTTTATGTTTTAATTGATTGGGTTTTGTAGTTTTTCAAGTGGCTTTACATGTCTTTTAATCTTCGATTGGGAGCCGTTCAGAGTTGCCTGAAATATGGGTGGTGTTCTGACGTAGGCTTCCCCAAAAAGCACGAAGCAGATTCCTGGTCCCGACAAAACCGCTTTTATTCAACTAATGTGAATTTTTCCCAAACGCAAGTGCTGTGGAAGGAAAGACTTGGCACAGAGTCTCTGAGATTCACGGACAGATCTTCACACTCCTAAAACGAATGAACAAACAAACATTCAATTGTTTCCTGCAAAATCCCACTCCCCTTTTGCTCCTCTTTTATTTCCTATGGGAGGGGGCATTCACCTGTGGCTTTACTCCCAAGTCGACCCTGATTTCTCAGCTGTTCTTTTCTTCTGGAAGCTCTAAGCATGCACACACTGGGAACAGGCTCCAGCTGTTCCTCTGCCTCACTGCTGTCTAGCTCCGAAGGCAGCTGAGAAGTGCCAGATGGCCTTGGCCCCCTCTCTGCCTCCGACGCAGAGCCCTCGTCGGAGCCTCCCCCAGCCTCTAGGACTGGCCCATGTTCCTCCCCAACCTCCTCACTGTCCGACTCTGCTGCCAGCACTGTTGGCCGGCTACAGCAGGTGGCTGTATTTGAAATGACTAAATAAAATATTGCATTTGTTGGAATTGGGGGGTTTCTTTCCAATGTGGTTGCCACCTGCTGTACCTGCTAAAGTCTTCTGTAAGGTGCAAGTGCTGGAGAATTCCTGAACATTGCCCTGTCCCCAAAGGACAGTCGGATTCCTAAACTCTGCTGATTAAGTAGATGAGAAAGCAGGGCAAATTTAATTATTTAAGTAGCCTGTAATTGAAGGAAGAGACCTAGGCATTGCTTTGAAAGCAGATGGAGATGTTGGTTGCCTATTGCGTATGTATATAACCATGTTGTGTATTCCCCACTTTCTTGCCTGGTGCTTTAACCACAAGACCAAAATTCTATAATGCAAGATTCTGTGAAGAAGTTTGATTATAATCAGTTAACCAAAACGGTTAGCCAAAATATTGTTGGTTCTTTGAACCAGGGTTACAGTATACCTCTGTTCGTATTTTTCTTTCATTTAGGTACTAGAAACAAGGAAAGAATTTATTTAGAAAAAACATTATTGATATTTGTATATTTTAATTTAATTTTAATAATTGTGATAAATCCAAGAAGATTTCTTTTCCATTCAAGAAGAGCATGCCTATTCATTCAGAAAATTGCTTTTCAGCTGTAATGTTTGGAAACTATAATTATGAATTTCTACCCCCTATTTGTTGCAGATGTGGCCAATTTTTGCATCATTTGCTTTAATTGTTGACGAGTTTAGAACTAAATTAAGGTGTGCTAAAGCAGTTTATCTGCAAGAGAGAAAAATGTGCAAATGTTGAAATAAGGCCACCTCTGTATCCATATTAATACTATTAATATTACCATAGAAGAGAATTGTAATAATAGATAGGTATTTAATGGCTTTGTTTGGTTGAAAAAATTATATGTTTTCTTCATTTGTTCTCTTCGTAAACCCAGATGTGCAACTCCTCTTTGCCCTCTGAACTTACAAATAAGTTCCTCGATGCAAACATAGCTGATGTGATGGACAACACGTCAACGTGGAATGAGGAGTTGGAAAATGAGCTTTTAAAAGGTAAATTCAATGCTCCGCATTGTACATGACCTGCAAACTCTGGGTATGAAAGTGGTACAACCGTATAAAACATTCTTATATTCCGCTAGTCCTCAGTTAATGATGAAATGTCTCCTACCAAGTAACTTGGTCAGAAAGGGCAATGTCATGTGAATGTAGCATTTAGCCACAGAAATTCAGCACTTCTAGGCAAGGAACACCAAATGCACAGGTATGGTATAGGTGGTACCTCGCTCAATAGTAGTAACTGTGAGAGGGATCTTGGAGTCCTAGTGGACAATCACTTAAAAATGAGCCAGCAGTGTGCAGCAGCTGCCAAAAAAGCCAACATAGTTCTAGGCTGCATAAACAGGGATAGAATCAAGATTGGGTGAAGTGTTAATACCATTTTATAATGCCTTGGTAAGGCATTTGGAATACTGCATTTGGTTTTGGTCGCCACGATGTAGAAAAGATGTGGAGACACTAGAAAGAGTGCAGAGAAGAGCAACAAAGATGATTAGAAGACTGGAGGCTAAAACATATGAAGAACAGTTGTAGGAACTGGATATGTCTAGTTTGATGAAAAGAAGAACTAGGGGTGACATGATAGCAGTGTTCCAATATCGCAGGGGTTGCCACAAAGAATTGGGAGTCAAGCTATTCACCAAAGCACCTGAGGGCAGAAGAAGCAGCAAAGGATGGAAACTAATCAAGGACAGAAGCAACCTAAAACTAATAAGACATTTCCTGATAGATAGAACAATTAATTAGTGGAACAACTTGCTTCCAGAAGTTGTGGGTGCTCCAACATTGCAAGTTTTAAAGAAAAGATTTAAAGAAAAAAAAACCTCCTGAAGGTCCCTGAGGCCTCCCGGGGGAAGTGGGAGGCTGTTTTTGCCCTCCCCAGGCTCCTATAAAGCCTCTGGAGTCTGGGGAGGGCGAAAAAAGAATGCAAAAAATGAGGGGTCGTGTCTGTCATGCACGCATGTGCACTGGGGGGTCATGCATTGCATTATGGGTGCGGCACACCCACGCATGACCCACCCTGCGCTCCCCCCGCTTATGGCACATGAGCCAAAAAAGGTTCACCATCGCTGGTATAGGGTTTCTTGCCTGAGCAGGGAGTTGAACTACAAGACCTCCAAGGTCCTTTCTCACTTCTATTTTATTCTATTGTATTCTATTCACCATTATTAAGTGTGGGTCATTAAACGGGGGGTATCACGTGATACTTTTAATACTTATAATACAATTGTGATCTCCTGCTGGCTTCCCATTCATTTGTAGGAAGCTTGCAAAAGGTTGCAAATGGTGATCACACGGCTGAAGGATAGCAATAGCAATAGCAGTAGACTTATATACCGCTTCATAGGCCTTTCAGGCCTCTCTAAGCGGTTTACAGAGAGTCAGCATATTGCCCCCAACAATCTGGGTCCTCATTTTACCCACCTCGGAAGGATGGAAGGCTGAGTCAACCCTGAGCCGGTGAGATTTGAACCGCTGACCTGCTGATCTAGCAGTAGCCTGCAGTGCTGCATTTAACCACTGCGCCACCTTGGCTTACCTGGATACCATGATGTAATTATGTACCAGTATTGAATGCCTGGTTTGTGATCATGTGACTGCGGGGATATTATGACACTTAAGTGTGTGGCCTAGTCGTAATTGCCATTTGTTCAGCACCATTATAAGTTCGAACAATCGCTGAATAAGCAGTTGTTAAACAAGGACCACCTGTAATGCCACTGTGGCCTACGTTGGTGCTTTCCAAATGTGCTAAATGTCAGTTCCCAGTCAATCTACTGGCAATGCTTTCCAAGAATTCTAGGAGTTGAAGTAAAGATATGTATAGGACAGTAGCCTGGGGCAGACTGCCCTGTAGTTTCACTAAGATCCTCTGAGTGGAGTAATAAATGGATTAGATAATCATATAATGGGATTATTACCTTCCAATTTATCTATAGCCATCCTGTTTACCTTCAGGCGTTAATGCAATCTACCCAGACAAGAACTGACACTCATCAAAAGTTTTGAGTATGTCCTTTGGATAGCTACAGTGGCACTACTGTCACTGCATGGGGGACATTACTTGGGTCTCGTTGTCCAGGAAGACTATCAAACAACCCACCACCAACCAACATACAGTTAGTTGTATTAGTGTGATTGAAAAGGCTGTATTGAATTATAAAGCTGAACCAGTGGAGAGTGAATGATAGTCCTTGAGGCACATCTTCTTTCTTGCTGTGCTTCCTCAAAGCTTCCTCTTCCTGCTATTTAACATTGTGTGCAGCTTCTATAGTACAGTCTGTGCAGCACTTGGGTAATCCTCACTACCCATCCAGGTAAAGACAGGAAAAGCACTCCCTAAAAACAAGTGGAGAAGATCAGATGATCAGAGAAGAGCCAGAATAATCCCTCCAGAAACTCCAGGACTCTCTTCAACTTTCTGATGCTTCTCCTTAATCTTTTTCTCCAATATTCAAATATTTTTATTTTTCTTCTCAGAAGAGAGAGAAAAAAATTATTCATCGCTTGGCTGCTCATGTTTTCAGATTTTGAGCCCCTACAGTAGTGTTTCTCAACCTTAACAACTTTAAGATATGTGGACTTCAACCTCCAATGCTAGCTGGGGAATTCTGGAGGTTGAAGCCCACATACCTTAAGGTTGCCTAGGTGGAGAAACACTGCCATAGAGACCAGTGGTGGGTTCCTCTCCCCGTTGCTACCTGTACGGTGCTCACGGGGCCGCGCATCCTTACATGCACATGCGCTGCACACGCATGCGCACTCCACCGCCCCTGTGACACCCAGCTGCTTGTTCGAGGTGGCGCAGGCGCCACACACTGTGCGCATGCACAATTGGCTGGTTGCTTTAAAAACTGGTATAGAATGCAGGTGGCCAAAAGAACTGGTACGCTGTCAGCTGCTCCCGGCTACTACCGGTATGCCCGTACAAGGCCGTACCGGCCGCAACCCACCACTGATAGAGTGTATGGCTAGGCATAAGGTGGCCTCACCAGAGTACACAGAATAGGCCCATTCTTTTCAATTTTGAGGTTGAAGATTAGGGGTAAAATAAATGTTTTAAAACCCGCTTTGATCCTTAATTTACGCTGAAAAGCACATAAAATGTCACTGACAGTATTGTCAGATTGTTGCTGAATTTCAGTGGTGATATTAGATGGTGCTTCAGAGGCCACGGCAAGTCATTGTAGGAGAGATAGCTCCTTTAAAGTGTTTCTTTTTGTACCTCAGTTAAATAATTGATAAGGAAAGGGCTTTTTCCCCTAAGTGAACTAAGGAATGGTAGGTGCAGGACAACACACGCAGCACAAAAAAATAATAATTACCCCTTGTATCCCCAAGGTGAAAATACTTTGCAAATTAATCTCCCCACATTCTTGGCAGTTAGAAAATGTTCTTGAAATGAATTTGGATTTAATATTTCAGCCAAAGGAACAGCCAGAAAGCAAGTATATATTCATTTAACCAAGTATATTGTATGTCAGGATGCAAATGAATTCTGCAAACTGCTTTCAACAGAATGTGCCATAACAAGCTTTAAATTCAGATTAGAGAAAAATCAACAACACATGGAACAACAGTCATGCAATCTAACGTACTAATTTTGGTAATGTTTTCTATTATTTTAGCCTGTTTTAACTTGTAAGAAAATTGCAGTTCAATAAAAAGAACAAAAGGCTCTTAGAATGATTGCGAGAGAAAAATATTGTGTTTTTAAGAAATGCCTCTGACAGTGTGCATCAAAAACTTTTAAGTGTATCTGTTGTTATGTTAGTGTCTTAATTAAAATAGAGATATATAGAGGTTTTATTTTATGTATAACCATAACTCACAACAGGTAGATCTATGTCAGTGTTGAAAAATAAAATTAATTCCTTCCTTCCTTCTCTTTTCACTAGTTTTGGACAGTCTGGATAACCAGCTGGCAAAAGAACAATCTCAAGATACTATGAATATAAGAACTCCAACTAACTATGGCTCTACAGCACCAGAAATCCATCATCATTCCACTGTTGTGCAACCAAATTTCCTTGGAGAAGTACAGAGAAATGACCAAAACTTGTTTTTCCCAGATAGAACAAGGACATTAAGAGCCAGAGATAAATACAAAACTCTCTTCACACCAAGGAAGCTTTATGATAACTATACGAAGCAGCATCACCCAGACAAATACATATATGGGGATTTGTGTGATGAAAGATCTTCTTTTTTGAAGAGAGGATATTCTGCTTGTTCTCTTGGACGTTCTTCAGAAGATAGGTTGGCATTTCCATCAGGATCATACAGTAATGGATTTGGTCCTCAGAACTTCATGTGCAAGAATAAAATGGGCAGAAGTTACTCTTTGTCTTGCCTTACAAGGCGCTCGTCTTTGATGTCTGCTGATGGGTTTTCCACCGGTACCTTACAGCATGATTTGGAAAACAATATGGACTTCCCAAAAGTCAACTTCCAGAATCATTCCAGACGGACTCCTCTTTCATCTATTGTATGGAATATGCCACAGTCTTCTACACATTCACTACATCCAAACAGACTTCGTAGAACGCAGTCATTAATAGAATTTAACTCCACGTTTGAAGACAGACATCCTTTTTCTCCAGAGGAAAATGCAAGAAATATATACATTATGTCAAAAATGAATTACAGACAAGTAATACCAAACAAGAGCCATCCTTTATTCACCGAGAAACATATAGATCCTCTGTGTTTCCACAATCGGAAGAATTATGTGTTGCATCCATTGAAAAATGTTTCCAAACCATGTTACAGATACTCATCATTTCGTGGTAGAATGAATCCGTCCCCAAACAATTTTCCTTTTGGAAGAACGGAGGAATATCTTTTTAGACCTAATAATCACCAGTATTTCAGGGATGCTAACCGTGTCCCTGATGTAAACTTTGAACAGGTGATTGACCGGCGATGTGACTATCGGAAAAAAAGAGACGTATGGCAAAGTGAACATATGCGTGACTGTGCTTCAGAATACACAAAGAGTAGGGACCATCCAGGAAGAGAAACTAGCAAATTGTTGGTAAAGTGCTCAAAAGGCGTGCAAAAATGTCCAATTCATGTCTCAGCTGCTTCGGAGAACCAAACTGAATATGGAGCCCCAAGTCAAAGTCATTTTAGTGGAGATAGTCAAGCTCCTTTAAAGACAGTTGTTAAACCCTTTCAGACCAAGAAAAACTCTAAAATGCGTGGCATGGAAGAGGTGAATGGTGCTGATCAGTCAGTCAAAATGGATAGCATGGACATAAAAAAGCCAACATTCATCCAAGCGTTTGGACAAGTAAAAACAAATAATCCAACTGAATCTCAGATGTCGCCTCCTAAAGCCTCTTCTCAAGCTACCCCTCCTATGAGTGTTTCCCTCCATCCACCTTTTATATTAAATTCAAAAAGGCAAGCCAAGGCAAATTCCTCAAGATGCAATGAAAACATTTGTTTATCAAATATTCACACTAACAACGGCCAAAGAAATGAAGACAACAGCACTGAAAGCTACAGTGCAAAGCAAGCTTGCCCCCCACACCTGCATGCTAATCTTTCAAAGCTGTCGGTTCTTCGAAGTAAACCTCAAGAGGAACCCCAGTTGTCAACTTTGAAAGCATTTAACCCTGACAGGATGTTAAACCCAATTTTCACCGAAGATCCCAAAGTACTTCCAAACAATGATTTCCCACTTTCTTATGCTGAAACACTCCACAAACCGAATAGATTTGTTAGATATCCGACTAGTAATAGTATTTGCGGCTCACCCAGCAGCAGCCCTCTCAAATCTCCTAAAACGCCTAAGACGTTATATAAAAAATCAGCTAGTATTGATGGCAGTGATCTCTCTAAAGAACGCATTTCTACCCCTACGAGGAAAATTCCTTTCAGAAATAAGAGCCTGGGGGATGATAACATAGAAGCCCATGTGCCCAACAGGCTTGGGAATATTAATTTAAGTAAGGGAGACAAGAGGTCTTTGTTCAGCTCCTCCTGCTCCTCCTTAAACCTATCGTCCAAAGAAATGGCTGAAGAAAAAAATAAACAAATTAAAAAGTACCACATGCATTTAATCCAAGCTCCTAACTGCCCATCAGGGAGTACTGCTATAATTGGCAGCAAGAGGAAAAAAAGAGATGAGATGCTTGGTCTAGAGAAAGCAATTTTTCTTTCTCCTGAAAAGGATGAAGCAGAAAACCCTTTGAAGCAATATAAAACCACCAGCACATTGACCGTAAGCATAGATGAAGATAATGTAAAATACCAAGAACTGATTTCAGTTTATTATACTTTACCACAGAAACATTCCAAAGCTTTGTGCGACGTCTTCCTAGGAGATGCCAAAAAGGCAGATTCATCCTCGCCCCCTGAAAAATCCGACACCCCTCAAAAGCGGTATGAAGTTCGTGTCGGTATGACAACAGTAGCTTTTCCATCCAGCTTGGAAAAAGGAGAGAAAGTTATTTCCTCTAACAAAATGCCTGCTCCTGATATACAGCAGGATTTCAAAAACACAGTCAACCCTGTTAAAGATCCCCAACTTTCAAATTCCATTGTGGGAACAGCAGATATTTCTCAAGCACATTGTTCAATGAATAATAAAAAAGAAATAGCTGTATCAGGAACCGAAGAGCTGGGACTTGCAATTTCCAATAGGCTACCTGTGGATGGCCCCAAACCCAGCAGAAAAGAGACTGGAACACTTAACACCAATATTTTGTCCAACCTGCACCTTGGCAGGCACTCTTCTCCATGGACAGAGACACCAAAACTTAATAAAAGCTTACATCTTAACTCATTAAATTCCAAAAGTATCTCTTTGGGGAATATTTCTGCAGTTTCTTCTGCAGTAAATGGTCAGAAAGGGAGTCCTGGCTGCAGTCAGCCATCTGCTGGAGCACTAACAAGTGTTCCTCCTTCCAATTTAATTGGCGTTATCCAGGATGGAAAGCCTACTGCGTATCCAGAAGTTGACCCCCAAGTAAATGTCACGAAAGAAAAAATGAGAAATGCTGCAGAGATCAAAGAAAGGGCTCGTTATATATGTCGCATTATTTCCGAAAGGGGACATCGGTTTCCACCAAGAAATGAAGATGTCCGAAATGAAAAAATGTCCATTTCAACAACCAAGATGCATTCAGATTCCCAGAATTTAACAGTGCCAGGGGATGCTGCTTTTTCAGCTAATTCAGTTATTCACCCCAAAGGGAATGCGGGAGAATGTTCAAAGCCCCAACAGCAGGAGATGCCCCCAAATCCCGTCCTCCACAAAGTTGGCACAAATTTTCAGAGGTCTGAAAGAGTCTGGGTCGACAATGAGATCCTTAGCTCTAAAGATCAGCCTTCAGGTCCTACCCAAATGCCTGAGCATTTACTACCTGAAAGTAAGCCTGCCCTGGATGGCCTTAAAAATAAAGTTAATGACCTAGAAAAAAGGAAAAATAGGTCTTCAGTTAAAAACAAACTGGCAGCCATGTGCAGAACAAGTCGGAAGTTTTCTAATAAGAAAAACTCAAGTCCCAAGCCACACGTAAGTTGCATATTTCCACAAAACGATGCACTTCCTTTAGAGAAGAGCAGCCACCATCCCCTGTTGATTTCGCCCGATGACTCTCAGCAAACAGAGAATGAGAATCAAAATCAGGTTTCTCTACCCGATGAATTTGATATTCCAAGGCTGAGTAAAGTGGAAGCTAAGAAATTGCAAGCTAACGAAGATAGGAGGCCTTTGACAAACTTGTGCAACCAGAAAAGAGAACATTCTGGGCCAAGCAATAAAAATACAAAGACCATCCAAAATTCTAGCATCGCATTTTCAAAATCAATTATGCCTGTGCTAAACAACAATTTACAGACAGGTAGCAAAGTTTTAGAAAATAACAACCATCCCATTTTCTCAGGAATGGATGCTTACCCCCCTAAAAGAGGTCATTGTAAAGTTGGTGAGCTTTCATCTTTTCCACTTTTATCTGATAAACATGCATACATTAAAAATAATTCAAAGGCAAATGTGTCTCCACTGCAAAAATTAACTTCTCATACAGAATGTGATGATTATCAAGATAATGAGCACTCAGACATCTTTAAAAATATAAATCAATCCTGTGCCAAGCCAGTTCTAAATCTCGACAAAATGCAGCGTGAACGACATTTTTCTGAAAGTTCCTATACCCCAAACCTCCATGATTATTTGCCCCCCAGAAACAACCTGACACAGCCCGGATATAATCGGAAGTTTAAGTCCTACTCTGAACTGTTGTCCTGTGATGAAAACGAAAACTGGGACACCTACAACGAGAATAATAGGACCTTTGGCTCACGACGTATCATGTACCCCTCAATTGAATTTGGTATTTTTGGGAAAGAACAACAACAGACTTTCTTAGATAACATAAAGAGGTCACTCACGGAAGGACGGTTGTGGAATCCGTGTCTTTTAAAGAACTCCGGGTCTATTAAAAGGGAAGGTGGTGGGTACTCCTTGTGTGGGTTGGAGCTGTTGAAATCGAGTGCTACAGAGGAACAGTTCCCAAATGAACCTTTTGATTTCCACAAGGAAGCCTCTGCGTATTCTTCAGATTCAGATTCTGACTCTGACACCGACACCACCACAGATGATGAGTATTATCTGCATGAGTATGAGAAAGAATCAGAACTATGAGGGACTCAACAGAGGTAGAAAGCAACTGCCTACTACTAGCTGATTTGTTGGTTGAGTAGGGACTGGAAACCTGACTAGCTTTCTGTAAATGCGCTAATTTGAATTCAGATACTAAATGGACATATTGCACTGATCTCGTCTTCTACAATTCTGCCTTGCCTTAAATACGTGGACTCCTGGAATTCTAAGAAATATTCTTGGAATTAAGGTCCACATATCGGGGGAATGCTCAGGTTATAGAAACTCTGCAGAGATGTAATATATTTGGTTTATTTATATTTGGGTAAGGTGCTGTATGAACTCAAGTCACGGTGGCTTATAAACTGTGGTGTGCTTTTTTTGTGTGTGTTGTTTAAATTCAACCGTGGTTTATTCAATAAACCAAGCCATAAGTTAAGAGTTATGTGAACCTAGCTATTATAGTGATCTATAAATTAGTTTTAAATGGTAAAATTGCCCATTTGAATCTCCAATGGCAGTGGAAAGAATAAAAGAATTGTCCTACTGGTTCTCAAATGGGCATGCCTGTTTTTTTCAGAGCAGGGTCTCTTGTACCAGTCAATTTTGGTACATAATCATAACATGGCTGCATTCATCAGCAATTGAATGTTTGCGTTCAACCCATTCGTGGCCTTTCTGTGTTTCAACAAATTTAAAACGTCTCAAGGTTTTTTTGAGGGGGGGGAGGAAAGATTTAGAATATGTGTATATTTAGGGAGAAAGGGGAAGATTCAGAATATGTGTATATTAATATCCTATATGAGAATATATTCCTTTAATTGGAAAATATGTGTTCTATTAGAAACCCCATTAAAGTGAAAGGAACTACTTCAATGAGGTAGTTTCAAGTCATGCTAAAGCTATTGCAAGAGACTCATTCAAAACAGTGAAATTTTAAAATGCTACATGTTCACTGATTTCCACTTTGGTTTGGTTTTGTTTTTTTAAATCAGTCTATGTACAAAATAGGATATTCTGAAATGCTTAATACCGTTAAAGAAGTATGTATGTACAGTATGCTTTTAAATATTTGTTTAGTATGGCAGTTATACTTGAAAGTACTTCTAAAGTATATATTTATATTTTAGTTCATGTAAATGAAACCATTCTAGTAAGATTCTAATTAATGGTCTGTTCAGGCAAAAATATGTTCCTTAAATGTGAATTATTTTGGGGGGAAAAACCTGTGCCTTAATTGTGCATATGGCCTAATTAAGCTGTATACCTTTTTGTATTGGAAAAAAACTTTAGTCTTTGTAAATGTTTAATTGAAGCTTTTTTTTTTAACTGAAAATACTTCTATGTGACAAGCTCAGAGAGCAGTCAAAAAGTCATGCTAGGGCATATGTTTACATGCATACAAAACTGTTCTTTAGTATTTTCTTTCTGTGCTTTGCCATTATGACTTTTGTTCTCTTGTACATTATAAATATGTTGTTTGTTTTGAGATCAAATTTCAGGCCATGTTTTCTTCTGGTGAGTTTCTGTTCTAGGTATCCAGGTGTTTTTACAGTACGCTACCTGTACAAACAAAACTGTAATTCCACTGACGAGCGAAAATCCTTCAATGCAACCTGATCTCGTTAATGCAAACTACCATTTGGTGTTTGCTTGTATGGGCAGGTACAACCCCTGTTACAGATGGGGAAAGTCAATCTGTGGCAACTGAACCACTCATTCCAAAGTCCAGCTAGCTAGAACAATGTTACAGGGCTGAAATTGAAGGGCAGATGGGAACAGAAATATATTAACTCCAGGACTGGTGTGTTTTCTCCCTTCTTTGGAGAATAGGAATGCAGATAGTTCCAAACCTTCTGGTTTGCCTTCAAAAATATATGAATTTCATGGGGTTTTAAAACAATTTTGGACTCTAAGACTGATTTGGTTGGTGGCATTTTCCAAACCATCTCTCCATTTTTTTACTAGAAAGACTTTCTAGTAAGTAGGTAAGTCCAAAGTATGAAAAAGTGCCACGCTGTTATGAGCACTATTTGAGGTCCCTTCTACAATTTCATAGAATTTGTTTGTAAATAACCAGGCAACAGACAGCAGTCTTATATTAGCACTATACTAACACTAGGCGTTTAGTTATAGTTTAGCAGTTTGTCCCAAGAAATTTGGTGTTTTTCTGTCTTATGTTGACCACCTGTGTTTTATGCAAGCCTTCCCCAGTCCTTGTATCTTCAAATGTGTTGGGACTACAACTCCCAGAATATTGCAGTGCAAGCACATTTAGATATAAGTAAGGGAAACTCCTTTCTTTTTCCATTTGGAATAAGCTATTAATATTGAGTACCAATGTTTTTTAAATAAATGGACTATATTTATGACTTGACTCACAAAGTGGTTTTCTTGTTTGTGTTCTGCTTTCATTCTGAATGCTTAATAAATGATTAATTTTCAGGGCAGACATGCCTGAATGACCTGTTTGTAATTGTGACATCAAACATGGATTCAAGTGTTTAGGTCAATTATTTCGTTGTTACAAAATGTTATTTTTCTCTTGGTTTATACAATGGTGGGATTCAAATTTTTTTACTACCGGTTCTGTGGGCATGGCTTTATGGGCATGGCAGGGGAAGGATATTGCAAAATCCCCATTCCCTCCCCACCCCATTAACCTGCTTTCCAGCTCCGTTCTCCTGTTCAGGGCAACAAAAGAAAATCAGCTGGGAGGCAGAGGGGGCGGGGCCAGCCTATTTTCCGGTTCTGTGAACTACTCAAAATGTTTTCTACCGGTTCTCCAGAACCAGTCAGAACTGGCTGAATACCACCTCTGGCTTTAAGAAAGATAAGTATAGTACATGTAAAAAAAGGAGGTGCAGATAATTATCCCTATAGAACTTTCAATGGAATATACTTGGATAACATAGTACAAATCTCTAACAAACTCTAAGCAGTAAACAATGCATTGGATCAGTACCGAAAGTTATAAACCAAATTAAGATGTAATTCAATAAAGGAGAATATTTGTAACTCAAGGTTGAAATGAAGAGTCCTTGGTGCTTTCTGAGTTTGGTTGTTTTCTTGCAGAGCACTGATGATGTTGCCTAACATGGGTATTGAAACATCTGCAAGAAAACAACCAGGTTCAGAGAGCACCAAGCATCCCACAAAGACAAATATTCTGGGCATTGAAATATGCTCCCACAATTTAGCAATTCTTTCAAAGAAGAAACTGCATGCTCAATCCTTCACCCAATTGTATGGAATATCATCCCAATGGAAGTGTTCCTTTTCATCCTTTCCATAGGAGCAAGATCTCATTCTGGCTCAATTTACACAGTTGTGCCCAGAAGCTATGCTCAAAGACAGCACATGAGTGCAAACACTCCTCCAGCCTATTTACAAGTTCCAGTAACATAATAAACAGTAGCTATGGAACTGCAGTATCCATTGCAAAACACAACTTATAAAGTTAGCCCTTGGCTTACGATCAGTTGGTTAAGGATAATTCAAAGTTACATTGCCTTGGAAATATATGTGTAATGCACTTCCAGCCATTTGTAAAACATGACCACTTTGGGGCCCTTGGCAACTGGCTGGCATTTGCGATTATTTGCAGCACTCTGCAGTCAACCATGAGGTGTGACTGTTTTGCTAACATCTGGCAAAGGAATGCTGATATTGGAAAAGGGATTTGCTTAAGAACTGCATAATTCAAACTTACAACTGTGTGGTGAATCCTTCATTACTGTAAAAACAATTTTTTTAAATTGAGGTTCAGTCACATGGGTGGCTCGACTTACGACTGAAACTACTTACAATCGGCGCAATACTGGAAGAAGGAAGATTTGTCTACTATTCAAGAATGGACATTGAAAGTAAGAAACCTAGCTGAGATGGCTAAAATATCCGCATATCTTAAGGACCATTCAAACGAGAGATATAAACTGGAGTGGAAAAGATGGATTGATTATACTGAAAATAAATACGGGACTAAGAAATTTCAGATAGCTTATGACTAAAGAATCCAGGAATGATATAAATTGTTTAGAGCTAGCCTAGCAAGGAGGAGTTAAAGCTCAAGTGAAAGATGTTATTAACTTTTTTTTCTTTTTAAGCTTATTTTAGAATGTTTTTGTTAAAGATTTATACCTTGTATTGGTTCTGGGAAGTCGGGGGAGGGGAGGGTGGTGGGGGTTTGGAGGGGAGGGTGAGGGGAGGGAAGTAAATGAAACTACTTACAATAAAAATTCTAGTCCCAATTGGGCTCATATGTCAAGAACAGCATTCAAATATCTCCTCCATAGCAAAAAATATTGAGAATAATTCAACAGCAGATCTATGCTGTTAGGTCCCATTTCTCCTACTGCAGCCCATAAGATCTGCTCATTCATTCTAGATACATTACTGCTGTTTTTCTGTATTGGCAATGCAAAATATAACTTGCAGCAAAGTGTAAAGTACTCAATACAGACAACTTTCTGTGTTCGCAACTTTTTGAGAAGCAAAGTCATTGGGAAAGCCAGATTCACTTAACAACCTTGTTACTAACTGGACAACTGCAGTAATTCACTTAACAACTGTGGCATGAAAGGGCCAAATTCAGTTAACAGGGGTCTTCCTTAACAACAGAAATTTTGTGCTCAATTGTGGAGGTGGTTGATCAAGTAGCAACAGATTGCACCTACCTGCACTCAGTCTTCACGCTCCCCATGTGTCCTTAGATTTTAATGTATGATTTTATCTTATTTATATTTTTATATACATAGCTACCTTTTTATGACGGTAAGCCAACCAGAGTTACTCTATAGTAAGATGGGCGGCCAATACATTTAATTAATTAATCAAGGTAAAGGTTCCCTTCACACATATGTGCTAGTCGTTCCTGACTCTAGTGGGCGGTGCTCATCTCCTTTTCAAAGCCGAAAAGCCAGCGATGACCGAAGATGTCTCCATGTTCATGTGGCCGGCATGACTAAACACTAAAGACGCATGGAACACTGTTACCTTCCCAAAGGTGGTTCCTATTTTTCTACTTGCATTTTTACATGCTTTCGAACTGCTAGGTTTGCAGAAGCTGGGAAAAGTAACGGGAGCTCACTCCATTACGAGGCGCTAGAGATTCGAATCATTGAACTGTCGACCTTTCTGGTTGACAAGCTCAGTGTCTTATCCGCTGAGCCACCACGTCCCTCTAATCAATAGTGCTCATCAATTGAAAGCTACCTGTACTATATTACAAAGGAAATATATCAGCTGTTATTTCTTCTCTTGTGTGGAATCCAACTTAAAATTCAGTTGGAAAAGTAAGAATAAGCACATTCAGAACTTGAACTTCCCAATAAGAAGTCAGAGCAGTAAAATAAATTGATGATAAAAACTGTACAAAGGGTCACGTACCTGCCCAAGGAAGAATAACCAGGTTTTCATTGCCTTAGAGAAGATCATAAGGGTGACAACCATATCAAGCTTTGTGGGGTGATGATATCTCACAGGGCAGGCACTGCCACAGAGAAGGCACACCTCTGAGGCCCCAGTAAGGTGACTTAAAAGGGCAACCTCTCTCCTGGATCATAAAGGGCAAGTAAAGGGTTTCTCAAATAATCATATCTTGTACCATAAGGTAAAGGTTCCCCTTGCACATATGTGCTAGTCGTTCCCGACTCTAGAGGGCAGTGCTCAGCTCTGTTTCAAAGCTGAAGAGCCAGCGCTGTCTGAAGACGTTTCCGTGGTCATGTGGCGGCATGACTAAACACTAAAGGCGCACGGAACACTGTTACCTTCCCACCAAAGGTGGTTTCTATTTTTCTACTTGCATTTTTTACGTGCTTTCGAACTGCTAGTTGGCAGAAGCTGGGACAAGTAATGGGAACTCACTCCATTATGCGGTGCTAGGGATTCAAACCACTGAACTGCTGACCTTTCTGATCAACAAGCTCAGTGTCTTACACACTGAGCCACTGCATTCCACCCCATATACCTTATATCAAAGAATGAGGCCCCTGAATTGTATCCGGAAGCCAGATGGCCACCAGTGCAGTCCATGGAGCAGTGATGTCACATGCCCATACTGTGACATGTCATTTACTGCCCGTGCCATCACATTCTAGACCAGCTACGGTTTCCAAGCGATTTTTAAGGAAAAGCCCCGTGTATAGCACATTGCAATTATTGATCTGGGAGGTGATTAGAATAAGAGCAACCATATGAAGGGTTTCATAATTCAAGAAATTCTGCTTATTTATTTATCAATTCTATTGATCTATTCCAAGGGTGTCAAACTGGATTTCTTCAAGGACCAGATCAGCATTGTAGTTCTCCATGGGCAGGGGGGTGGGGGGTGGGAGACCCAGGACAGACAGCTACTGCAGCATCCTGCTGGCCAAAAACAGGCCACATGGAGGCCCCGTGAGGCCTTCCCATAACCCGTTTTTGTCCTCCCCGGCCGCCAGCAGCACCCTGCCAGCCAAAAACAGGCTGCACAGAGGCCCTGCAAGGCCCATTTTGGCTGGCAGAGGCAACACGGCTGGTCCTTTGCTATTTCCAGGCTGGCCCCATGGGCCAGATTTAAGCACTCCATGGGCCTGACGCGGCTCGTGGGCCATGAGTTTTTCACCCCTGATCTATTCTGATTTGGTTATGCAATTCCCATAACAGCAAGAGACTGGCACAGAATGAAGCAGCTCATAGCTCTGCCAGTTATATATAAAACAAGAAGGTTCTCCTCCTTCTCTTGTTCCATTACCTTCTGTCTGTCTCCTGTTACTCCAGAAGTTGCCATCACATTGTAAATGTGTGGGTAAGAAGAAAATGGTTAAATTTAAGAGGAAAAATTCTTTTAATTGTATGTTTGTAATTGTAAGTTAAAATTATACCAAACTTCTTGGTTTTGGCTCTGCCCATGTTTTTGCATGCAATCCCTAGCGTGTCATCCAACAGTTAAAGGTGACGCAGCTGTGGTACACCCACTTATTAATGGTTTATACATAATTAGACCTTTTGTGAAGACACTTAAACAAGAAAGACCATATTTTATACATTAATGAAGGGACAAATGCTAATTTTGAATGCGTGGGAGGATATGTAGCTCCATGTGGAAAGCTATTTTCTTGTTTAATGATTTTTACAGCATGTCTATAAAAGGTGTTAATTATAAAAAAAAATATTATTTTAGAAAGAAGTTAATCTAGGTGAATAAGGCTTTGCTTTTTTCTAAATCTTGTACACTGTGAATGATCCAACAGAGTTCCAGAATATTCTATTACCTCAATACCATGGCTCACGACTTGTATTTCATATGTTTTTAAGTGGCTTTCTTTTTTTTCTCCTATTATCCTAGAGCTTGAGGACTTTGAGTATATTTAATTGATGGTAGAGTCAAACCAAACTGAAAAAGGATGCAAAATTAATCTATGGGGTTTTTTGGGTTCCAAGATGTGATAGTTATTGGCTTAACTGGCTTCAAATGGGAATTATGGATTATCTCTGACCATAATTATCAGACTTGAGGGAAATCTAGTTATTTCAGAGGTCAGCAGAAATCCTTCACGGGATCACATGGAATTAAGTCAGTTTAAAACAATTCAGGAAATTGCCTTGAATGCTGTCATGAATTTGTGGCAGTTTTCACAAGGAATCACATGATTTCAGAGAATTCATGAAGAGTGATGACCAGAGGTGGTATTCAGGAGGTTCTGACCAGTTCTGGAGAACCGGTAGCAGACATTTTGAGTAGTTCGGAGAACCGGTAAATGCCACCTCTGACTGGCCCCCGCACCCATCTATTATCTAACTCCCGAGCCCCAGCTCATCGGGAGGGAATGGAGATTTTACAGTATCCTTTCCCTGCCATGCTCACCAAGCCACGGCCACCAAGTCATGCCCACAAACCGGTAGCAAAAAAATTTGAATCCCACCCCTGGTTATGACTCACCAGATTCCATCAATTTCTACATGAAGTTTTTTGTGCACCTTTTGTTTTTCTGCACATTTATATTATCAGCCCCTCCAATGCCTCATTTTCAGAAGCAATATATCGTTGAATGTTGATTAGATAAAAGTGTTCCTGTCTAAAGTTATTTCTGTCCTCTTTTCCCTTTCAGAAGTGCATCATTTTAAATGACAAACCAATCTCTCAAACAGAAATAATCCAGATTCATATCCCACAACTTCTAGATAGGAATGAATGGATGTTTTCTAACACAATATCAGCTGTATGGAAGGGCTGAGATAGTGTTAAACATGAAAATGCTTTATTGCAATGTACGTATATATAGCTCAGTCTTCTTACATTTTGAAGGGTAAGCACCTGGTTAATTGCCGAATGAAGAAAATCCTGCCAGAGTACTCAACACAGGTGTGAATAGAATTGTATTTTATTCTATCCTGTTTGGAACTGCTTAGAACAGCAGAAGTTAGATTTGTGCAACATGAAGTGTAATTGTTAAATGTTGTAATAGTGGGTACATTTGACACACAAGCATATGGTTGCTTTGTAGAGTATTTTATAATAATTACCTTCAAGGAATCGCCAGTTAATTGGCTGGGGTCCCAATTCTGCTAAATCATGTGATGTATTGCAACTTCCCCCGCCCTTCGCTAAAATGCGGGGTGGACGTGGCCAGCGCATGACGTATCCGGCCCACCAGCCATGAGTTTGACACCCTTGTTCTAAAAGATCTCAGATTTGAGGAAATATTTTATCAACTCCATTAGAAAACTATATTACTAGGAATGTTGCTACATTTCCTAGTATTGGTCTTCAGCAGAGATTTGATATGCAACAAGTCCCACAAAAATTTGGCCAAAATACCCAAGCCATGGTTTATTATTGTTGTGTTCAGTCATTAAGAGCCAAGGTGGCGCAGTGGTTAAATGCAGCACTGCAGGCTACTGCTAGACCAGCAGGTCAGCAGTTCAAATCTCACCGGCTCAGGGTTGACTCAGCCTTCCATCCTTCCGAGGTGGGTAAAATGAGGACCCAGATTGTTGGGGGCAATATGCTGACTCTCTGTAAACCGCTTAGAGAGGCCTGAAAGGCCTATGAAGCGGTATATAAGTCTACTGCTATTGCTATTAAGTCATGTCCAACTCTTCATAAACCCTCGACCATGTGGTTCATTACAATTTGTTTTTTTGTTTAGCATATGGCATATCATACATGGACTAGCAATATATATATTGATATTTCATCCACATTAGTAAGGTAAAGGTAAAGGTTTCCTTCACACATATGTGCTAATTGTTCCTAACTCTAGGGAGCAGTGCTCATCTCCGTTTCAAAGTCGAAGAACCATCACTGTCTGAAGACATCTCAGTGGTCATGTGGCCAGCATGACTAAGCGCTGAAGGAGCACAGAATGCTGTTACCTTCCCACCAAAGGTGATTCCCATTTTTCTACTTGCATTTTTACATGCTTTCGAACTGCTAGATTGGTGGAAGCTGGGACAAGTAACAGGAGCTCACTCTGTTACATGACGCTAGGGATTCGACCTTTCTGATCAACAAGCTTGTTGAGCATACCGCTCCCAGATTAGTAGAACCCAATAAAACATAAATGTTAAAAAGACCCTCCATAATCATTGCTAGCCATAATAATCACATCTATCAATTGATCCTTGGGGAAGTACATAGACTTCAAAATATTTTCAGATTAATGGGTATTTTTCCCCACTGCCAAGGAAGGTATTTCCTACTGGTACTCACTTATTAATGTCTAATATAACAGGCATGTATAGGAATGTAATCATATTTCAACCCATTGGATATTTCTATATGGCACAACAACTTTTTTCAAGTTACATCATAAAAATATTTTTGGTCAGCATCCCAGGAACCCTAGGCTTGGTCACCTTTCCTCCTTCAGAGACAGGATTCTAACTTTGAAATGGGAAATTTTATATTGGGAAACTTTTATATTAGTACAGTCTGCAAATACTATGGTTTTAGACCATAGTATAAGCTGGCTGAAATGTATTCACTTCAGTTGCAAGGTTGGTGTTAGGTTGGTTGAAAAATTCAATTGTTATTGCGCTGTCTAGCTCATTTGCAAGAAATATTACCTTCCTCAATATCCTGTTGAATTTGATTTGCCTCCAGACTGTTCCCATATTTTTGTATTCCAAATATTTGCACCACCAGACACAGGATGAAAATGAAATGGCATTAAAATCTACATACTCATTTTCACCGTGATATGCATATAACTGCATATGCTTTCCATTCTTGGATTTCCATCCAATTTAAATTCTGATTCTTAAGACAGTGAGTAATGCAAGAGGAATGTACAGATTATACAAAGGAGTCTTCTTTAGCTGAATTGTGTCCTGAAAATATAGAAGAAACTAAAGATTACTCAACATCAAAAAAAGCAAGAATTAAGTAAAAACTGTTACAGGATGCAAGAATGAGAGGAGGCTTTGGATACCAAATTAGGAACTGTATTACCAGGCAGCGGTGTTAATGTGCATGAAAGAATGGATTGCATTGAGAAATACAAGATTATTGACATTGGAGGGACGTGACTTGAAATTGGGTTGGCATGCCTTTTTATGGTATGGGAAAAATAAGATACATGGCAGTGGTGGGATTCAAATAATTTAACAACCAGTTCTCTGCCCTAATGACCATCTGGGTAGGTGAGGCTCGGTGGTCATGTGACTGGGTGGGCATGGCCAACCCAAGGTCATTCAGGTCGATGGGCGCTTTGCCTTAGCTGTTCCAATGTAATAAGGGTTAACCAGAGAGGCAGTTTCTGTAAGCAGGGCAATAAAGATTAGGCTAGAAGCAACACCAGAATGTTTCCTTCCTGCCTTCCTTACAGGATTAGTCCTGTAAAGTGGGAAAAACCAAAAGGAGATTTCTTCCAACAACCGGTTCTCTGAACTACTTAGAAAGTTACCAATTGGTTCTCCCGAATAGGGCGAACTGGCTGAATCCCACCACTGATACATGGGTACTTTCAAGACATTATATATAACATTACATCTTTTTAATTTTGCAATGTTTTTCTTATTTTTCTTTTTTGTAAATGTGTTATCAAAATTAAACATGTTTTTAAAAAGCAGAAACATTCTTTGGAGTGGGATTTGGAAGGAAAGGAAAAGAAAGGAAAGGAAAGGAAAGGAAAGGGAAGGAAGGAAGGACGGACGGACGGAGAGAGAACTTTTTTGGTTATATACAGCACTTCAGATTAAATACCCCAAGGACATGTGTGACGGAAAAACATGCAGTTGGCGTTCTATATGCAGTGCCTGCATATGCAGGTACTTTATGCTTCCATTTATTCACTTTATTGCTTGTATATATTGCTTACAGGGATGCGTTGGGTCAGTGACTAAGATGCTGAGCTTGTCGATCAGAAAGGTCAGCAGTTCAATGGTTTGAATCCCCAGCGCCATGTAACTGAGTGAGCTTCCATTACTTGTCCCAGCTTCTGCCAACCTAGCAGTTCGAAAGCACGTAAAAAATGCAAGTAGAAAAATAGGAACCACCTTTAGTGGGAAGGTAACAGCATTCCATGAGCTTTCAGCATTTAGTCATGCCAGCCACATGACCACGGAGATGTCTTTGGACAGCTCTTCGGCTTTGAAATGGAGATGAGCACTGCCTCCTAGAGCCAGAAACAACTAGCACGCATGTGCAGGGGAACCTTTACCTTAACTTATATATTGCTTATATTGCACTTTCCTTCCAAATGCTGGAGTCAAGAAAATCTCTCTTCATTTTATCTCCACAACAAGAACCATGTGAGGAACGGTGTGCCAGGAAAGAATGGCCCAAAGTTTTCCATGGAAGCTTCCACATCTAAAAAGGAGTTTGAACCCCAATTCTCACCCAAAACCTTAACCACGATATCACACTGGCTCTCCTTCTCCTTGAATGAATATCTTGAACGTCAGTGGCTACAAGCACAACACATGAAAGCTGAAGTCAAACCATGGATAATAGCATATCCGATCAATGATTCATTAGTCGATTTTTATGTTCATCTCCCTGATGTGAAATTCTATCTTAGGGTTGTGGGTTGGCCTGCTGAAGATTGGAAGATGAATGACACACCCGGTCCTCTACCTATCTCCACAAACAGAGCAGATACAGATGCTTGTCACCCATTCAAGCCTTGGAACTTGGCGTGGTGTCACAAACTATTTATCTGTGCAGAAGAACAGAGGTAAAAAGGAAAGAGTATTTTTGGAAGAGCAAATAGTATGCTTTAGTTAGCAGGAGTTTATCTTTAACAAATTTACAAGAAAGATAACTGGCTACAAAATTTAAATATCCAAGGAAGAAATATTAGAAATATTTCAAGGGCTAGACTTAGAATTGGATGACTTGCTATAGGAGACAGAGACATCATTCAAGCATGTGCAACTTGAATTTTCCATTTGTTTCCTAGTTTGGGGAAGGAATTGGATTATTTTTGAATGGGTTTTTAAAAAAAACTGATTTGGCGATCTTGAGGGTCTTATTTCAGCTTTATGTGTTGCCTTTTCAAGTAGTAGGAAATGATTTGTGTATTACAAACGCTTAGCCTTTTGGTAGGCTGAGAAGAGCTGATGGATCTGGGATAGGATAGACACAAGCCTAGCAAAATATAAGAGCATGAAGCAGCCACGGGTATGTTGCAATACGGTGTTTGGGATATGTGGTGCTATAGTGGGATTAATTTTTATTTATTTATTTAATACTATGGCAGCTGCTTAGTGTTAGCTTGTATAAGATAGATAGCCATGTAGGTTCCTAAATAAGTAAAAATAAATAAACATTTGCAGCACAATTGGAAGGGAATCGAGTACCTAAAAAGAAAAGACATTGAATCACATGTAGCCTAAATCGGGGTTTATTTTGGTTTATTCAAGATAACAATACGGCTGACATATGTATTCTAACTTTCATCCGAGAACTTCAAGGGAGAGGTGAAAGGAAGAGATGATTTTGATTCAGTTGGGAACCAAGGATTTGACATAATTGTGAAAAAATGGATTTTTAAATTGAATCCATTTTTTCTCATATTTGCATGTACTCTTTGAACAGGAACACATTTTTGTTTTGCTGCTGTATATCAAAGCTATCTTCTCCTGGGTCTTTACTCTTCATGAGTTGTTTATTATCACTTCCCACATGAACCATATATTTTTTCTCAATTTTGTCTTATGCCCTTTCAACTTTTTGCTGTGTCTATTTCAAGAGGCATTGAATTATTCCAAAGCCAATCTGATGGTTTTCTTCCCAGCCTCTTCAACAGTCCAGATTATTTTTCAGCTGAAAAAGATCAGGCTTGGTTCTGCTGCAGATTCACACCTGATCAGCACAAGCTCTTCCAGTTTAGACTGGGAAAACTTGTTCCCAAGTTCAGTTAATCTTCTGACTATATGATAATAAAACAGAGGGAGTGTTTTCCAGAGAATAACTCCTGCTTCACATAAGGCTATAAACATCTAACCAGGGATGGGCTTCAAAAATTTCTCTGCCCAGTTGCTGGGTGGAGTGGAGTTTGATCACAGTATGGTCACAATATAGTTCAGAGTCAAAATACATTTTGCTAATGTGTTGACCCTCTTTCTCCTTTCTTCTTCCATGGAATAAATACCATTTGAGTTTAGATGGAACAGTTGCAGCCTGTTGGTTCCCTTACCTGTTATTAGATAACAGCCTATATTTAAGGAGGATTCTCAATATTATGAGCATGGAAACAGGTCAAGATCCAAATCTATAGGGATCTGGCATTATGGAGCTATTATATACCATTTAAAATAAATTAAGATGAGCCAAAGTAATGATCTTTGCAAGAAAAGAAGAATGAAATAACATTGTCTAGCTATAAACAATGTTGAAGGAGTATAAATATCTTCTCTCATCTTTCCTGTGGGAAAAAGGAATTGGAAGATGAAATATCAACTGAGCAGATCACAACTGCAATATATCAAAACAGGTAGTATTCAACTTAGTAACATTAATCTGCTAAGAGATATTTATCTACACTTATTTCTAAATACTGTAGTTGAAAAAGTCCTGATGCAGATAAAAGACATTGTGACTTTTGAAAGACAGCACTGGAATCACGGAAGACAAAAGAGATTTCTAATGCTGCTGTTTTCTATCTTTTAAAACCTATTTCTTTTTTTCAGGGCTAAACTATTCATAAACTGCGTTGCATGCCAATAGTTATGTCTACGAAAAGACCATTACAAGCCATATTCTAAGTGACCAAAATTATGTCAGAGAAGTTGGACCTGTTTCCATGCTAGCTTCCCAAATTATGAAATTCCTTTCCTTAATTGTTTTAAAGTGCAACTGACTATTGCTCTGGAGCAAGTCATATTGAAGAGATGGTTGCACAAATAAATATGAAAAAACTGGAACTAACATTGCAACATGGCATAGGACCTGAAGATCTCCAATTGTCTCTACGCACCTGGTATGTTCTGGCACATCAAGTGCATTCCAAGTCATTTCTACAGGTAAACAACTATTCATTTAACAAATCAATTCTCAATCATCCAGTCACGGTTGTCCCAAAGGTGCTTTTCCAAAAAGCAAAGCACTTTGGGTTTTTTTTTCCCTTCTGAAAACATTTTGCTTCTCCATCCAAAAAGAAAACTGAAGAAGCTCCTTTTTCAAACAAAAGAACCAAGGAAGTCCAGTTGCCTTTTGGAAAGACACCCTTCGGTCAGGGGTGGAATCCTGCCAGTTTAACAACCAGTTTGGTGAGTGTGCGCTTTGCGTGCAGAATTTTAAGAAAACTTACCTTCCGCGTTACTGCTGGGGAGTAACACAGCTGAGGCGCGGCAATCCGCTCTACCGCGCGAAACAGCCGAGAAGATATAGGTCAGTAAAGCTCAGAGGCGGGCAGGCGGACGCACCTGATCGTCAGAGCAAACTGGTTCGCTCTCAACTGATTGTCGGAGCTGTTTCCCCAAACCAGTCCGAACCGGTAGAATCCCACCCCTTCTTGGCCCATTCATTTGGCAACTCTTCCAAGTTACAATGGCACTGAAAAAAGCATCTTATGAACAATCCTCCCATTTACAACGGTTGCAATATTCCCATGGTCACATGATCAAAATTCAGAGGCTTGGCAACCAGCATGTATTTCTGACATCTTGGGTCATTATTTTCATTTGTGACCTTGCAAGTGGTTTCCGACAAGCAAGACGATGGATTCACTTAACAACTGTGTGATTCACTGAACAACTGGGATGTTTCACTTAATAACTGTGGCGAAAAGGTCTTAAATTCGGGTGTGGTTCACTAATCCCCTTGCTTAGTAATGGAATTTCTGATCCCAATTGTAGTCATAAGTTGAGGACTACCTGTAAACATTAAACATTGTCATCTCACAGGATGGAGCACGGTGGCTCACCTGCTTTCGTTCACTGACCATTTAAAGTTAAAACAGTGCTGAAAAGTGGACTAACAACCAGCCCTTGAACTAATGACCATCACAGCCGCATGAGAAAAACTCAGTGGGTACTGTGTGTACACAAAACATGGATTACTTCAGTGAACCAAGCTAAGCTTTGTAGCTTACGTTAAGCTTGGTTTACCAAATGGATGGAACCTAATGGATGGAAACTAATAGATGGAAACTAATCAAGGAGAGAAGCAATCTAGAACTAAGGAGAAATTTCCTAACAGTGAGAACAATTAACCAGTGGACCTGTTTGCCTTCAGAAGTTGTGGGTGCTACAACACTGGAGACATTTAATAAGACACTGCGCAGCCATTTATCTGAAATGGTGTAGGATCCCCTGCTTGTTCAGGGGTTTGGACTAGGCCACCTACAACTTCCCTTCCAACTCGGTTATTCCGTTAAGCTATTTATTCGAATGTAACATGTCACTTGATTCTTGGAATTATTTTATTCAACATTTGTTTCACCTTGTGTTGACGGGCAGCTACAGAGGCACAGTCCTTTTATGTATTTTCCTTCCCACATTCTGTTGAGTTACAAATAATGAAAATGCCTAAGCATTTGAGCATGAATTTCTAACATATTTTTAATCCCACAGCATGACAATTCTAATTTAATCAGAAGGAAGTCCTTTAATGATGTTTGGTCTCATAAGATCTGTATTTGTTATATCACTGGTTTACAATATATAGATGTTGTAATATTGTGTATGTATGTATGTGTGTGTATGTATATATTGTATATATAAATAAAATAAAAAATGAGGAAGTGAAGAAGTGTAAAGGATAATGGTTAAAGAGAAGATTCAGATAGAAAAGGGGAGAAAACTCTGTTTTAATAACATGCTGTTCAGTTCCTTTCAAGCCAGATTTACTTATTTCAGAAATATGCTCAACACTAAGCCAGAAAACCTGAAATACCAGAATTTGTACCTCAGCTTGATGATAGCACTGCAATTGCCACAGGAAAACGCCTTCTAGGGAAGAAATTTAAGTAAGTGGTGCCAAAGCGTGTGATGCAACAGTGATGCAAGATTTTTAATGACATTTAAAGCTGTAAAATCTAGCATAGATAAATATTTACAAAACAATGTTACGTGCAGTTTGATGCAATTTAATGTCCTTCACTTAACAACCGAGTTGCCAGTTGCCAATTGTGATTGCTAAACAAGGACTACCTATAGGGTGAAATTATATCTCCTCAATCAGAGGTGGTCTTCAGCCGGTTCTGACCGGTTCGGGTGAACCAATAGCAGAAATTTTGAGTAGTTCGGAGAACCGGCAAATATCACCTCTGGTTGGCCCCACCCTTCTGCCCCCACCGTTCCCTGGCCTATATTCCCTTGATTTTTAGCTCAGCTGATTCACGTAGCAGAGTAGATTGCCGCGCCTCATCTGAGCTAAAACACAGCTCAGT
The DNA here is from genome assembly GCF_009769535.1 of Thamnophis elegans. Lineage (NCBI taxonomy): Eukaryota > Metazoa > Chordata > Lepidosauria > Squamata > Natricidae > Thamnophis > Thamnophis elegans. Next base: position 18,576,648 of record NC_045546.1, on the reverse strand, counting down.
TCACCAGCGCTGACACCAAGGACGGTCTTTGAGTGCTGCGCATGCGCGCAAAGCATGCCCTCATTGAACTGGTAGGAAAAGATTTGGAATCCCACCACTGTCCTCAACGATGTGCGTATTTATGCTAACTTGGAGATGGAAGTCATATTACAAGTGTCCAAGGTAGACCATGTTGCAATCCTTGCCAGAACTGTCTAAGGTAGACCAATCTTATGATTTAAATCAAGGGTTCCCAACACCCGGTCCACCAATCCGTGGCCTGTTAGGAACCAGGCAGCGCAAACGGTGGCTGAGCAGGTGAAACTTTATTTGCATCTGCGCAGAATTAGGTTGCACGCATAAAACCTTCCCCTCCCTTTTCCCACCGCCATTACCTGTCTATGGACCCCAAAAGGTTGGGAACTGCTGATTTAAATTAGTAATTCCAAACTTTGAGTCCTCAGATGTTGGATTACACTCAGTTCCCATCAGCCCTGCTCATCACAAGTAGGAGACAATGGGAATTGTAATGCCTGAAAACCAAGGCCCGGAAGTTGATCTTGCTGAAAGGGTTAACTGAGAAAACATAGCTTTCCCAAATGCCTTATAAAATTCTCACTCTCTGAAAATTTCTCCATATTTCAAGGAGAGATTCAACCTAGAAATAAGGAGACATTTTCTGACAGTGAGAACAATCAACCTTGCCTTCAGATGTTGTGGGAGTTTCATCAGTGGAGGTTTTCAAGAAGAGACTGGACTGCCATCTGTCAGAAATGGTGTGGGGTCTCCTGCTTGGTGTGGGGGTTGGGAGGTTGGACTAGATGACCTACAAGATCTCTTCCATTCTGTTAATCTGTAATCTGTAATGTTAAAGGAAGTATAAATGGGAGAGGCTCCTTTTTATATCATTTGTTTAAAACAAAAGTTTTGGCTTGACTTTACATAGCTGTCTATGTCAAGGCTACTGTTTTTGTGAAGGACTTGTTGTTAAGTAGGCTGGCACTTCAAAGTGAGCTAAAGGCAACTTTCCAGGTTAAGAATGTATTCTAAAAGCTCTACATAACTATAAGGACTCTGTAGAGCTCTTAGCTGCTGTTTAAAGTCTTAGTTCGAAGCTGGAAGGATTTTAGCTCTTAATATAGATAGAGAGATAAATATAGAAGTTATTTTTAAAGGCACGAGAATAAAAATAAAGAGACTGTAGGGTTCAACCCTGTTTCTCAACCTTGGACGCTTGAATATGTATGGACTTCAACTCCTGGAATCTCCTGTGGCTGGCTGCGGAATTGTAGGAGTTGAAGTCCACACATCTACAAGTTGCCAAGGTTAAAAAACACTGCTACATAAGGTGATTTGGATTTAGCTATAGGAGGAAGGCAGTGGAAGCTGTATGGCTTTCTCCATATAGTCACCAGGAGTCAAGACTAACTTGATGGCGCATGTGCACACACATGTTGTGGCTCACCAGTGGCCAGCAGAGCTGGCAGTAGATTCGGACAGTGAGGTGGTTGGGGAGGAACATGGGTCAGTCCTGTAGTCTGGGGAAGACTCTGATGCGGGCTCTGTATTGGAGGCAGAGAGGGGGCCAAAGTCATATGCCAGCTATTAGCTGCCTTCAGAGTCAGACATCAGTGAGGCAGACGAACAGCTGGAGCCTGTTCCCAGTGTATGCATGTACAGAGTTGACAGACAAACAGAACAACTACAGAGCAGGGGTCGACTTGAGAGTAAGGCCAGACGATGAATGGACCCTCCCAGAGGAAATAAAAGAGGAGCGAAAGGAGATGGAGTTTGCAGGACACAGTTAGTTCACTTAATGAGTTAGTGGCTCTCTGAGACTCCTTGCCAAGTTTTGCAGATATCGCCTGTCAGCTCTCCAAGCCAGATAAGGTCTGTGACCATAAATCCTTCTTTGAAAGACTTTGCCAGCTGTGAATGAACAGAATTCACTATAAATTATTAAAAGGGGTTTTTGCCGGGACAAGGACTTTGTTTCATGCTCTTGGGAAGCCTCAGTCAGAACAACACACACACAAACACAAAAACTCCCAATGAGAAATAGATGGATAGAATATCCATCTCCTCTCTGAATTTCAAATCCGAATTAATCTTGCCTATTCTGCTACCTTCCCCGTAAACTATGGCTGCAGCTCCCTGGAAAAGCCTGATTAGCATGTTCGGCAGGCCGTGCAAATGAAAAGTTGCATTCTCTACAAATAGCTTGGGAGGCAGGTGAAATCACCGCTTCCTGACTTAGTGTATCTGTCTGTGGGTCTCAGTGTTATGTATGCAAGTTGCATCTTGATTTCCAAATGCACACCTACCCAAAAGTTGCCCAACAGGCTCCATAAATTAGGTCACTCTGCACTGGAGAGGAACGTCTTTTGATGTTGCTGGGTGACTAGACCTCTTTCCCATTAACAGGAAATGAAAGCTTGCATGAATCTACCAACCCTTGAAGCTTGGTAATGGAAGTGAGCAACCACAGCAAGTTACATGTCGGTTCAAAGGAGCCAGATAATTTCCTACCATCAAAAAGGATTTAGCGAGATGTAATCTGGTTGAAACTAAAAAGCAACTTCTGATTTATGAGAAAAGCTTTGTGGTACATTGTTTTGCCATGTGCACAGGAAATAAACACGGGGGAAATCTGTAAGACTGTAACTCGGTACTGATTTCGTTAAGAGTAACTTGTGTGAGCTCATTTGAGCTTATTTTCCGGATAGATAAGTACAATGTGACTTATCCATACTTTTTAATAGTACAGACGGTGCTCAGTGATTGCTTATCTCAAATAAAAGAAGTTCCTGTTTGCTAAGAATATGGATCATTGATCCAGATAGCATTGATTCGATTCTGCCTCTTGGTCATTGTTTAAATTAATAACTCTTAAAAAAAACAAAGTGGCCTACTAAAAGAATAACATGTTTCACTTAAATATGTCAAACGTTTGGCTGCGTAACTCTCATAATGAAATCAGGGGGCGTGTCCTTTTAAAGTTGCCAAGACTATTCAAATAGTAAATATTTTGATGAGCCCCACTGACAATACAGCCCGACCTAATTACATTAAACCTTGCAAGGTTAAAGGCCTCTTTGCTAGACTACATGAGCATTATTTGGCTGCAGGTCTCGTTCATTAATTTGGTGAGAGAAAGCAAGTCAAAATGTTCTCCACTAAAATTATAATTATTCTGAATCACGTTACATCCAGGTAATCCTTGACTTACAACTTACAAGTTGCCTGTTCAACTTGTGGCTGTTCTAAATCTAGGATGGTGAACCTATGGCACGCTGCCACGGGTGACACATGGAGCCAGCTCTGAGGGCCCCGGAACCGGCCACTGATTTTTGGCCTTCGAAGGGTCTCCGAAGGGCTGGGGAGGGGAGCATTTTCGCCCTCCCCAGGCTTCAGGAAAGCCTCCTACCGTTCCTACTGGAAGTTTGTAAATGGGCCATTTCCGGCTTCTGGAGAGCCTTTTGGGGGCCAGGGGAGGCCATTTCTGCCCTCCTCAGGCTTCAGGAAAGCCTCCGAAGCCTGGGGAGGGTGAAAACTGGGCCTACTGGACCTAATGGAAGTTCAGAAATGGGCCATTGCCGGCTTCTAGAGGACCTCTGGGGCGCCGGGGGAGGCCATTTTCGCCCTCCCCAGGCTTCAGGAAAGCCTCCAAAGCCTGGGGAGGGCGAAAAACAAGCCTACCAGGCCTGCCTAAGGGCCATTTCCAGCCTCCAGAGGCTTCAGTGAGGCCTGCTAGGCCCAAAATGGGGTGGGGGTCATGTGCACATGTGCAGTGGGCCACGGAGGGGGGATTGAATTATGAGTGTGGGCACGCACGCTGTCGCACACATGCACACACTTTCGGCACCTGAGCCAAAAAAGGTTAGTCATCACTGTTCTAAATTCTGATTGACTTACCAGATTTGGGGTGGGTTCAGATCTGAGGTTCCAACAGTCACCCCCCCCCCCCAACACATGGTCATGTCACCTGCCCTTCAGGAACTCAGCAACTGGGTTGCATTTGTTGCCATTTGCAATGCCCCATGGTCACACCACCACGTTTTACAATGGTTTCCTTCAAGGTTTTGGCAAAACCAGGCCCATAATGAAACCTCAGTTTGGCATTCATTTAACAACCGCGGCAATTGCAGTGCTCACTTAATGACTGCCTCCAAAGAGGTTTTAAAATTGGGGCAGTCACATGCTTTACAATCGGCATGAATAACAATCATGATGGGCAGGCACCATTATGGTCATTGGTCTAGGATTATCTGTCCTTTCTTTTCAGTAATGAAAACAGCACGAGTCTCCATGAGCCAATTGTATTAACCAATAGGCTAGTACTGGTGGCGCAACTGGTTAGAGTGCAGTACTGCAGACTATTTCTATTGGCTGCGGCTGCCTGCAATTTGGCAGTTCAAATCTCACCAGCCTCACGGTTGACTCAGCCTTCCATTCTTCCGAGATGGGCAAAATGAGGATCCAAATTGTTGGGAGCAATATGCTGAATCTGTAAACCGCTTTGAGAGGGATGTAAAGCACTGTGAAGCGATATATAAGTCTATGTGGTATTGCTATTTGCTACTGGAACTTCAGAATAGACATCAGTCCAGTATTAAGGAAAATAACACTTTCAGCTATATTTTAAGTAACTGTATTATATGTAATTTTTGAAACTTCACTTTTTAATTAACAGTATTATTGCAATAGTTTTCACATTAAAACTGTCCCAAATATTTAGATCTTTATAGTAATAAATAACAAATTGCCCTCTTCTCTTTTCTTGATTTATCCCTGGTCCTATCAAGACTATGTTGGGATACAGGGAGTTTTTAAAGGCTGTCATTTGCCACAATTATTGTCACAATAACTCTTGTTAGTTAGCTTTCCATGTAGTCTTTAGCTAGGCATCCTATTTTCAGAATGCAGGTGTGGGTACTCTATTCACGACCGATGTTTGAAGAAATGTACACAAACGCAAATCCATGCCAGAAAAAAAAATCACCTTTATTAAAATTATTCACTTATTAATACTTTCTGAGGCAAGGTGATTGGAAAAAAAGGTGGTTAGACTGCAGTATCAGAGGGCTCCAGAGGAAACGGATTATCTGGATCCCTTCCATTTGGGATCTACTGTAGGCACAGGGTTATAGGAAGACAGCAAAAACTGCTGATAAGAAAAATAAATAGTATCCTATGACTATCACTAAGTGTTGTATCTTATGATTCATGATGAATATATTTATGATGAATATGATCATGATTTATCACATATCTTTTATGTACAATGGGATCTTATAGGGAGACAAATTCCTTGTATGTCCAATCACACTTGGCCATTAAAGAATTCTATCCTATCCTATCCTATCCTTTATATTGTTCTTGTTCTTGTTGTTCCTGTCAGTTCTGTTCTTGTACATTTAAAATGATAATAAAATCTATCCTATCCTATCCTTTATATTGTTCTTGTTCTTCCTGTGTTTTGTTCCCGTCTGTTCTGTTCTTGTACATTTGAAGTGATAATAAAATATATCCTATCCTTTATATTCTGTTCTTGTATCCTATCCTATCCTATATAGTCTGTTCTTGTTGTTCCTGTCTGTTTTGTTCCTGTCTGTTCTGTTCTTGCACATTTAAAGTGATAATAAAATCTATCCTATCCTATCCTTTATATTGTTCTTGTTCTTCCTGTGTTTTGTTCCTGTCTGTTCTGTTCTTGTACATTTGAAGTGATAATAAAATATATCCTATCCTTTATATTCTGTTCTTGTATCCTATCCTATCCTATATAGTCTGTTCTTGTTGTTCCTGTCTGTTCTGTTCTTGCACATTTAAAGTGATAATAAAATCTATCCTATCCTATCCTATCCTTTATATTCTGTTCTTGTTCTTGTTGTTCCTGTCTGTTCTATTCTTGTACATTTAAAGTGATAATAATATCCATCCTATCCTATCCTATCCTATCCTTTATGTTCTGTTCTTGTTGTTCCTGTCCTGTTCTTGTACATTTAAAGTGATAATAAAATATATTCTATTCTAATTTTCTATTATTTCTATTCTATTCCCCTTTCTACCGAGAGCAAGTAGCTGATGAGCTGTTTTTGCAGGAGGAATACAAAATAGCCAAAACAGAGGGGGCTCCTGCAGGGCGGAAGGCATTGCGTTGGCAGCTGGAGACAAAATTGCGCAGAATGGAGACAAAACCCGCGCAAAAAGAGACGCTCGACACTTTGCAGCGTCGGTCTCCGAGGCCAGCCGCGTTCCCCGGCCGGCCGTCTGCGTCTCAACGCCAGGCGGCTGCTGTGGCAACCGAAGCGCTTCCAACGACCGGCCGAAGTCGCCTCTGCCGGAGATCGAAGGGTAACGCTGGGATCCGGCCCGGTTCCACCTTAATCAGGCAGGCTTCGGGATCGGAAGCAGGGAGCGGGACGGCCGAGGGGGAACAGGGTTGCATCCAGGGAGGTTTAGAACAGTATTTCTGAACTTCAAGTGGACTTCAACTTCCAGAATTCCTCGACCAGCCATGCTGCGTTGGGGAATTCTGGGAGTTGAAGTCCACGCATCTTAGACGTTGCCAAGTTTGGGAAACCCTGGGTTAAAATATCCATCAACTCTCCTGCCAAACTCACAATAGCTTTCAAATTTGGTGCGTGGCTTTGTTTGTTTTCCTGGTGTGCATTATGCAACTCCATGACACTAAAGATGAAACAGACCTCTCAGTGTTTCAGGATGGCACCAGCAACCAAGAAGATCCAATTGGAATATTAGATTAGAAACTATTAGATTTCTGGTTTTCAGAAAATAAACCATATTCTGATAAAATGTAATACTGGAAGTTCTGAAATTAATCTGCGTCCAGCTTCCTATGGAAAACAGGCAGAGTTAGCGGCTTATTCTGGGCCCTGAATAATTTTGAATTGAGGTTGGCACCAAGGTAGGTAGTACTTAATACCGTAGCAATGACTTAATAACAAAGGAATTAATGTATGCATGTAATCTGATTTTAACCAATGGAAGGTTGAAAACCATCTTCAAAGACAGTGTACAATTGTTGATTCCAAAAATAATCTAATCTAGATACGTCTAGGACTCAATTTTATCTTTCTACATTGTCTTTTAAATGATTAAACACTTCCATCTGGATGGGCTTCCATTCCATCTGATATGCTCTGAAAATTTTTATCTGTCTCTGGATTACTTCACACACACTTCTTAAACCATAGCACACCTGGGAGATATTGCGTGTCTGGGTCCAGACTACCGCAATAAAGCAGATATCACAATAAAGCAAATCACATGAATGTTTTGGTTTCCTGAGCACATAAAAGTTACATTTACACTATACTGAATTCTCTTAAATGTACAATAGCATTAGGTCTAAAAAAAAATCCCCAATATGCATACCTCAATTTAAAAATACTTTATTCCTAGAAAGTTCTAAAGTCTGAATACTTTATTGCTAAAAATCATTATCTGAGCCTTCACAAGTTGTAATCTTTTTAAAAGCTCAATAAAGCAAAGCACAAAAAACAAGGAATTGGTTAAGTACCAATTTATTGCCAATGTCATTTCAAAATAAGACCTACAGACTATAAAAATGTGATAAAAAGAACTTTTATAGTCCAATTGCTGAAATCTGTTAGTAACAGAGTAGGTTACTCCTGGTTTGGCCCGGATTGGGCGAACCAGTAGTGGCAGTGGCAGGAGGCTCCGCCCACCCATCCGGACGCTTCTGCGCATGTGCAGAAACTTCTGCACATGCACAGAAGTGTCATGTGCGAGCATGCGCGCAAGCACAAGCAAACTGCTACCGCCAGGATTTGTAACCCACCTCTGGTTAGTAACTACAAGCAAACTACAGATCAAGTTTCTTAATCTCTTTTCCCTCTAGGGATACCCTTCTCATTTTAAAAAGTTATGGAGAAACCTCAAAGAGCTTTTGCTTGTATGGGTTATATTTATTGATATTTATTGTATTAAAAATTAATTTGATGCATTTGCTGCTGCTACCACATCTCACAATTGTTTTAATGCATTTTTTTCAACATAGACTGGCAAATAATTTTGATTTCACAGGCCTCTGTGAGACTACCGTGTTTCCCCAAAAACAAGACAGGGTCTTATTTTCTTTTGACCCCCGAAATAAGCACTTGGCCTTATTTTCAGGGAGGTCTTATTATTTTTGAGGTACCTCTCATAGGAAGGACCACACTTTAATAAATACTGCCACAGGCTAAACAGTTTGCTGAATCCTTGGTGCTATCTGAACTTGCTGCTTTTTTTTTGTAGATATTTCAGTAGAGCACTGATGATGTTACCTAGTTTGGTAATGAAATGCCTGAAGGAAAACAATCAAATTTAGAGAGCATCAAGGACCTCTGTTCAACTCTGAGCTACAAATATTAAAGAATTTTTATTATGTATCCTTTTATTTTTTTCCTTTTTATTCCTTTTAGATATGCTAATGATCCGCAATGTTCATATACTTAAATGAGTGCTATTCAGCAATAAAAGCAACTTTATCCCCCTTCATGCTATAAAATATTAAACCATGGAAATTATCAGCATTTTTTTCCCCTAAGTCAAGAATTGCATAGTAATCCACGGTTTTAATTTTTTTCCCCAGAGCCCAACATAGTAGTACAATGCAGGACGATTCCAAGAAAAAATATGGGTAAGACTGTAATTATCCCATAGCAGGAGTATGTATTTACATCTTTTAGCAGGGTGGGCAATCATTTGATGTTTACTATGGAGAAATGCATGGTATAATTTTGAGGGATGCACTGTTTACATTGCTGGCGTCATTTGACACCAGTGAATAAAGCCAACAGTGTGTGGATTAAGGGAAGTTTTCTTTCTTGTTAATTGTAATGGGGCTATTTTAAAACTATAATCTTTGCACTTTTCCTGCTTCAGTGTCATGGGAAATTATACCATTTTCACCAGTTGCAGTTACTGAACACCCAGAAGGCTGCAAAATAAAGAGATCTCACTTTCAGACATAGACTCCAAGTTGCCAAACGCAAAGCTTTCTCTAGGTTTCTCAACCTCAGCTATTTTACGATAGATGAGACCTTCACCAGCAAGCATGGGGAATCCTGGGAGTTGAAGTCCACACATCTTAAAATTGCTGAAGTTGAGAAGCACTGCTCTAGTGGCTGAGGAGGTTTAGGACAGTAAGTTGAAAAGGGGTGAGTCTCAACTCTTCTCTTCTAGGAGTCCTTTAGGTTTTATGAGCTGCAGTGGTGCAGTGGTTAGAGTGCAGTACTGCAGGCTACTTCTGCTGACTGTTGGCTGCCTGCAATTTGGCAGTTCAAATCTCACCAGGCTCAAGGTTGACTCAGCCTTCCATCCTTCCATGATGGGTAAAATGAGGACTCAAATTATTGGGGGCAATGTGCTGACTCTGTAAACCGCTTAGAGAGGGCTGTAAAGCAGTATATAAGTCTAAGTGCTATTGCTATGTATACAGGTCCTACTTCCTGCATGGTCACCTGATTGGTAGTGCTTAGTGTTTGGTGTAAAACTTCAAGTTGTCTCCTTAGACCTGTATTCAGTGTCCTCAATACTGAAGATTGATGCTGAAGCTGCTGGTTGTGATTTTATCATCATTTATCCAGATTTGGTTTTGGTCTATTTATATTTGCATTTTTAAAAGTCATTTGGACTTTTATATAAATTATATAATATTGAAACTCTTCTTTATGTCTATGTAATGTTGGAAAGGGGAATTTTAAAATAAGAAAAAAATCCAATATTATTATGTAAATAATTATTTGATAATATAGCATAAATGGTATCATGGAAATTTTGTTTTAAGAACGCCTGGAAAACGTATTATAAATCCAAAGAATCTTATAGAATTACTCGATGATAAGAAAGAAGAGAATAGGAATAAAGCAGCATATATAATTCAAAAAACTTGGAAAAAATGGCTGGTAAGTTGACAATACTTCAAACACACTGTCATCCCTCATTCTAGAGCAGAGGTATCAAACTTGATTTTATTGAGGGCCGCATCAGGGTTGTGTTTGACCTCGGGGAGCCGGGGTGGGCATGGCCGGGGTGGGCATAGCCAGTTCAACATCACTCGTGTGGGGGTGCCTGTGGTGGCCTGAGCACTCTGCCAATATGCTGAGCTCTCCCGAACTCCATTTTCACTGGCAGAGGATTATAGAAGGCCATAGCAGCCAAAAATAGAGCTTGGGAACCCGTTTTCGCTGGCAGAAACACTGTGGGCCATCTTTCGCTGTTTCCAGGATGGCCCCATGGGCCAGATCTAAGTACACCACCACTCCCCGGGCTGGATCCGGCCCCTGGGCCTTGAATCCGATACCCCTGTTCTAGAGTAATACACTTTTTGAGTAATATGCTTTTTCAAGTGTATTTATGTAAACATCTACATGTTTTGGATGGATTGGAAATTGTGGGTCCCACGATTGTTGCATTCTTAAGGGACAAGATGTCATATTGCATCTACACACTTGTTCCCTTTTGTGGCTGAAGACTTGAAGCTGCAGAAGATGGGGGCACCTTATATCTATAAAAAATCTCTATCCTTCCCATCGCTCCAGGGATTCACACATCATAATCAACAATGAAGTGAGTTGTAGTTCTTTGCTAACCATGATATGTGAATTGAGCAGTTTTGGTATGTAAACTGTGGTTGATGGTTTAAGAATATGTGTGAAGCCAGCCAATTATGGTTTATTCAATAAATCATCATTAATCAAGTTATGGCAACTGTTTGCACTTTTTCCTGATATGGCATCCAACAGTGAATTTAAAAAAAATTAAAAAGAGCGCTATTTAATCTGGAGAATGTGGAGCTATGATGAGTTGAATTATAGCCAGAAGAGGTCATTTATGACAGGGGTTCCCAACCCCGGCTTCGCAGCCCGTTCGGAACCTGGTCACCCAAGGGGCAAGCGAGCACGTGAAACTCAATTTGTGCATGGTGTGGGATTAGGTTGCACATGTGAAACCACTCCCTCTGCTGCCAGTCCGCGGAACTGAAAAAGGTTGGAGACCATATCTAAAGTCTTGATATCAATCGCCTGTTTAATACTTGAGCTTCTTTTTGAACACATGAAGGGTTAGCTGAGGGATTGCCTTTTTCCAACAGTCTCTACCCATCTACTGTGTTTCCCCAAAAATATGACATGTCCTGAAAATAAGGCCATACTAGATTTTTGGGGTGGGCAAAAATATAAGCCCTCCCCTGAAAATAAGCACCTTGAAGAATCCACTCATCCAGCTAGTCAGAGCGCCACTCACCAAACTAGCGGTATCCCGAAGGTGCCAAGCTGCAGGAGCCGGGGGGGACAGCCACTCATGCAGCTTCACACCATCAGGATATCGCTAGGTGAGTGAGTGGCACTCTGCCCGGCTGGAGAGGGGGGTTGCCAGGTGACTGCTCGTGAGCATGGTCGCAGCAGCGCAACACAGCAGCCATGAGGTGACCATGCTCACAAACAGTCGCCTGGCAACCTCATGGCTGCTGTGTTGCGCTGCTGCGACAGCGCAACGCAGCCATTCTCCCCTGAAGCTGTGCCTGTGTCCATCCGTCCCCGCGCCAAGCTCTTCAGGAGCCCGCTTGCAAGAGAGCAGCCACCCAGCAACCCCAAAACAATAAGCACACACACACACACACACACACACACACACACAAACACAATAATAAGGCCAATACCATATTTTGGGGGTCAAAAGAAAATAAGACCGTGTGTTATTTTCGGGGAAACACAATAATTCCGTCTAGCAGATTGGGCATGCTACAGATCCCATCAGCCAGAGAATGTCTGAGGGTCGGGGGGCACTAGAAGATGGTCTTTTTCCACAATAACCCCTGCTCTGGGGAATATTCCCCCCTTGGAAATTAGAATGGCCCCAACCCTGCTATCCTTTTGTAAGGCTTTAAAACTTGGCCTATGTACCTGAGCCTTGGGTTCTGAATATGTTAAGGGCCCCATTTGTGGCTACATAGTTAATTGGCTAATTACCTTGGCTGCTGTTTACTTTTATTTCTGAATGTTTCTATTATTTTAAATAGAATTATTTAAACATTAAATAATATTATTTTTAATTGTCTGAATTGTTTTTAAAGTTTTACAAGTATAAGCTGGCCAGAGTCACTGGTTGTGATGAGCAGATATAGAAATGTAATAAGCAAGCAAGCAAGCAAATAAATCTCACCACTTCCGTGGACACCATAAGATACAATCAGAACAATATGAATTAATAATTGTGTCAGAGGAAGGTTGGGTGAAATGTTGATGTGCGCAAAGTGTCGGCAAATGTAATATTTGTATTTATAATTAGACTGCATTTATCTATTCCCTCCAGGATATGGGTGTATTTGAATATTATAAAGAGCTTATAGGCTTTAAGCAATATGGGGAGCCTTCCCAACTTATGAAGTACATTGAGCCTAGAGAGGTAAGGGCTAAACTATAATTGATCCAAGGTAATGCTGCTCCATAACGTGTCTAACATTAACAGCAGTGTGCCTCTTAATGTGGCTTAACGTGGTATAATCAAAGTTTGTGGTTAATATTTAAAAAGCTACATACCGTATTTTTCAGAGTATAAGACGTACCGGAGTATAAGACACACCAAGGTTTTGAAGAGGCAAATTTTAAAAAAAGTTTTTGCACTCTGCAAGCCTCCCAAAAATGGCCCGTTTTTCATGAAACGGGCCCGTTCTTTTTTTTAAAGGGCATGAATAGCCTTTAGGAGGCTTGTAGAGTGCTCCTGGGAGGGGGGCAAAAACGAGCAAAAAATGGCCTGTTTTTCACAAAAACGGACTCATTTTTTGTGAAAAAAAGAGGGCATGGATAGCTTTAGGAGGCTTAAAATTTCTGCCCTCCCCAGCCCCCAGGAGCTCTCTGAAAGCCTCCTAAAAGCTATGCACAGCCACTTTGGTGAAGGGGGTGGGAAAAAGGTGCGTCTTATACTCCAAAAAATACGGTATCTTCTTCTTCTTCCTAGTGTATTCCTGCAGGTTGAGGGTCCACTTTTTAGATCATTGAGTGCCACTTTGCATGGTAAGCTGTGTCTCCAGGGTGCAGGCCTGTGGCTTGCATATCTTTCTTGTTGGTGTCTTGCCTTCTCTGTTTTGGACACCTGTGAGGTTGCCAGCCATTGACTTCTATTTAGTAGGCAATCTTGACCATGGTGAAGGTGCTGCTCTTTGGACATGTCCATACCAGCGGAGTCGGCCTTCTCCCATCTTCTCTATTCACACCAAAATGTTGTCGAACAGTATGATTTAAAAGCTACATATCTATTGTGTTTCCCTGAAAATAAGACAGGATCTTATATTCTTTCGACTTCTGAAATAAGTACTTGGCTTTATTTTCGGGAAGGTCTTATTATTTTTGAGATGCAGGGGTCGGTAAGCGTGGTCACCTCATGTGTTGCAATATTTCCAGGAAGGCCTTATTTTTGGGGGAGGTCTTATTTTAGCGCATGCGCTCAAAAGCCCAATTGGGCTTATTTTCCGGGGAGGTCTTATTTTCAGGGAAACAGGGTATGTGCTAAACCCTCTTTTTTCTCTATTTACTGCTAACTACCATTTTGCGGCAGGAGGTCTCAGATTTGCCTATGCAAAGCAGAATCACTGCCAACACTCACTTCATCTCAGCCTGGGCAAATGGATATTGGGCTTGCCATGCAAAGACTGGGGTGAACTCAGACAAGGCTCCAGTTTTGCATGAAAAAAGCACAATGAACTTGGCTTGCTTTGATCTGCTGATAGATCATTCTGCTTACCTACATAAAGCTGATTTGCTGTCAGATTTCTCTTCTACCTTGTCAAAAGAAAGTGGAAAGGGGACCCTAAAGAAAGGATGGGTAACTATGGCCCAGTGGTGGGTTTCCATTTTTTTTTACTATCAGTTCGCTCGTACATGTGCTTGCGCATGACTTTGAAGCTTCTGCGCATGCGCAGAAGTGTCCGGACGGGTAGGCAGAGCCTCCCACATCCGGGCCAAACTGGGAGCAACCCACCTCTGCTATGGGCCCTTTATGACCCCTAGGATTCAATTCTCAGAATTCCTGAGCCAGTTAGCTTAGCAACACTGGGAGTTGAAATCCACAGGTTATAAAGAGCCTGTAGTTGCTCTTTCCTAAGGAATGTTCTGGTAGTGTTCTGGCTTTCCATGTGGAAACCTGCTTAGTTGTATTCACAGCTGAGTTGCTGATAGAACTCTCTTCCGTTGTGCCCACAGTAGCCAACAGCCAAATTGGGATTGTCTGTGCTTGCAAATATTGATTCAGAATAAATATAGAACGGCAAATGAAAATGACTCTCTCAAAAATTAAACCTAGTTTTCAGGAATTAGGTAAAATAAAGCAAGATCATCTTTCCTATTAAAAATGAGGTTCTAAAGTCAATTGTTTTATTCTTTATTTCCAATAAAAAAGATTTTGTTTTATAAAGCTGCAATATTCTATCACTGGTTTTGATATATAGAGTAATGAAGCTTGTTAACTTTAAAAAAAATGTTTGCATGCTATTGCATGTAAAATCTTATTTGATTACAGGCAGAATTTTTAGATGCTGCAGCAGGAGTTCATATTAAATTCAGATTAGGTGGGGTAAGTTTACATTTAATAATTATATTGTAATAATAATTAAAACAAGTGTAAAAATATGAGTGTTTATATCTGTATGTATGTATGTCTTTGTGCACATGTGCAAGTATGCACTTTAATATAATACATAAAATGCAAATTTATAAAGAACATGGTTTTTTCATACTTTAAAATGCGTACTGTGAGTTCTTTGAAATTTATGCCAGAACTTTATCCCTTGTTAATAAATAGACATTTACAGGTCTATTATAAGTAATATCCCTAAGGATCTGTAAAAACGAATTGCAGCAACCTCAACCTGTTTTCCCTTTACCATTTTTTAAACTGGACATTTCCTTGCAGGACAAGTTTCCTCCCAGCATATATTATAAAATATTTACTCATAGACCTATTGTGGATTTGTGCGCAAATAGTCCCAAAGACTACGCGAAGATTGTAACCAAACCAAATCTAAGGAAGATGGAGAAAGGGAGCGTTAATGAAAGTACTAGTGATTGGTATAAACGTATCGAGAATAATGGATGGAGACTTCTTTCCATTAGAGTAAGACAATAAATATTTTAATTTCTCACTTGGTTCCTCTATGAGCCCTCCCCAAAAAGATTGTTTGCATAGGTTGTGATGGATGACTTCCTTCCACTTGACACATTTCAAAGAGTTGTGGTGGCTGTGTTTCTTAGTGTTAAAAGCACAGAAAAACTGTGCAAAATGATGTCGGGCTGCCTTCCAGTCTCTTCAAAGAATACTTCACGGAGTTGGTATTTATTTCTATTATGTATTTTCTCCATTTTTGTGGAAGGTTTCCAGGTTTCAAGGGTTATGGGGGTTGAGAGAATTTTTGAAGTAGACAGGATTTCCCACCTCTGCTCTACTTTGTATTAAAGCTAAAGGTTCCCCTCGCACATGCGTGCTAGTCATTCCCAACTCTAGGGGCCAGCACTCATCTCCGTTTCAAAGCCGAAAAGACAGCACTGTCTGAAGACGTCTCTGTGGTCATGTGGCCAGTATGACTAAATGCCGAAGGTGAATGGAATGCTGTTACCTTTCCACCAAAGGTGGTCCCTATTTTTCTGCTTGCACTTTTTACGTGCTTTCGAACTGCTAGGTTGGCACAAGCTGGGACGAGTAACAGGAGCTCACTCCGTTACACGGCGCTAAGGATTCAAACCACCAAACTATCGACCTTTCTGATAGACAAGCTCAGCATCTTAGCCACTGAGCCACCACATCCACTTTGTATTACAGATCACCAACTACCCAACAATTCACAAAGGGGAGACTATCTGTGATACGGCTCTGAGATCAGGAAATTTATCTTCCCTTTCAGCTATTCCATCAATCTCTCCTCCAGTTCTACTTCAGACGCTGTAGAAATTGTTTGGCCTAATTCAACCAATTGCATTTCAATCCCTCCTATCGATTCCTTTCCTCCCCCTGTTTCTGCCTTCTTATAATGTTTTGCCTCGACTCTTTTTTTCTTACATGTCGTCTGAAAGATTATAGGTTATAGGCATTTTATTTTAAAAGCTGAGTTTGATTTTAATTTACAAAGCAACCTATTGCTAGGTTAATCTTACTAAGTATACAGAATACAGGTTAATCTTGTAAGTATACAGCATTGAGGGACGTGGTGGCTGAGCTTGTCAATCAGACAGGTTGGCAGTTCGGTGGTTCTAATCCCTAGCGCTGCGTAATGGAGTGAGCTCCCGTTACTTGTCCCAGCTTCTACCAACCTAGCAGTTTGAAAGCACATAAAAATGCAAGTAGAAAAAGCTTTCCGTGCGTCTTCAGTGTTTAGTGATGCTGGCTACATGACCACAAAGACCACAATGTCTTCGGGCAGCGCTGGCTTTGAAACGAAGATGAGCACCAACCCTAGAGTCGGGAACAACTAGCACATATGCTCGAGGGGAACATTTACCTTTAGTTTATACAGCATTACAGGTAGTCCTTGAGTTACTGTTAGAAGTTACAAAGTCACTGAAAAAAGTAAGTTAGGATTATTTTTCACACAATTGCTGCAGCATCCCCATGGCCACATGATCAAAATTCAGATGCTTGGCAACTGGCATGTGTTTATGATGGTTTGCAGTGTCCTAGGGTCACCTGATCCACCTTTTGCGACCTTCTGATGAGCAAACTCAACGGGAAAGCCAGATTCACTTAACAACCATGTTACTAACTTGACAGCTGCAGTGATTCACTTAACAACTTTGACAAGAAAGGTCAAAAGATGGGGCAAAACTCACTTAGCAATGGAAATATTGGGCTCAGTTGTAGTTGCACATTGAGCACTACTTGTACTAAAAAGGCTGCATTATGCTGTCAACTCAGAATGTAGGGGTATTTTTAGAAGGTTTATATCAGAGAACCCTGATCCAAAACAGAAAAATTCTTGTTACTTTCTATAATTTTGCTTCAGGTGTTTCTGAAAGGAAATATAATTAGCTATCATTGCCTCCCCCCCCTCTTCAGTTAAGTTAAAAAGTTAAATAAAATACATCTCCATAGGGTAGCTGAATCCCAAAAGGGGATTTTAGTTTACAGGCAAATTTTGTCAAAATTTCTAAAAATCCCAACCAACAAATTTCAATCAACCACAACATCTGGTTAAACCTTAGTATAAATGGGTCAGCCGTTAAAGACACTGAGCTTGTCAGCTGGAATGCTGACAGCTGGGGTTTGAGACCTTGAAATGGGGTGAGCTCCTGCTCCTCGCTCCAGCTCCAGCACTTTTCCAGTTCAAAAGTGTACCAATGCAAGTAGATAAATAAGTACCACTTCAGTGGGAAAATAACTGTGTTCTGTGCACTTTGGCATCTAGTCAGGCTGTTCACATGACCATGGAAATGTCTTCGGACAACACTGGCTCCCCTGGCTAAGAAACAGAAATCAGCACCACCCCCTAGAGCAGTGGTTCTCAACCTTCCCAATGCCGCGAACCCTTTAATACAGTTCTTCATGTTGTGGTGACCCCCAACCATAAAATTATTTTTGTTGCTCCTTCATAACTGTAATTTTGCTACTGTTATGCATCGTAATGTAAATATCTGGTATGCAGGATGTATTTTCATTATTACAAATTGAACATAATTAAAGCATAGTGATTAATCTGCCAATCTTGGTTTGGGAGAAGATCAGCCAGGCTGGGATTTTCCAGGATAAAACAACCTTACTGCCTGCCACTAGCAGTAGTTCATGGTTTACATGAGTTTCACTTGGTTAATTTTACTTTTTTTACATTCCGTTCCCCCCATCCACCCACCCAGTTTTCTTTCTTTCTTTCTTTCTTTCTTTCTTTCTTTCTTTCTTTCTTTCTTTCTTTCTTTCTCCCTCCCTTTTTTTCTATCTGTCTTTTCATTTTCCCCTCCCTTTTCTTCTTTCTTTCCATTCCTCCCTCCCTTTTCTTCTTTCTTTCCATTCCTCCCTCCCTTTTCTTCTTTCTTTCTTTCCACTCCTCCCTCCCTTTTCTTCTTTCTTTCTTTTCATTCCTCCTTCCCTTTTCTTCTTTCTTACTTTTTTCTATTCTCCCCTCCCTTTTCTTCTTTTTCTTTCTTTCTTTCCATTCCCCCCTCCCTTTTCTCTTTCTTTCTTTCTTTCTTTCTTTCTTTCTTTCTTTCTTTCTTTCTTTCTTCTTTCTTTCTTTCTTTCTTTCCTTCTTTCTTTCTTAACACAGATTAAGAAATTGCCCTTTAAATGGGATTTTAAATGGAGGCTTAAGCTACATCAAACTGTTCTTCCATCCCAAGTGGAATTCCTTGGGACGGAAGGAATGGGTGGGTGGTGCCTGTCCTCCCTTCCGGCCTCTCTTGCCAGCCCTTCCCGGGGCCCCAAAAGCCTCCGAGCTCAGTTTAGCCCGCAGGACAGGACCGGCGGCGGGGGTGGCAAAGGCAGCATCCAGGCCCAAGGCGGCTTGAATCCTGGCATGCGCCTGCCTGGGCAAGAGCCCATCCCGCTGGCTGAAGCGGGTGGCTCGACTGCCCTGCCGGTCTCCTGCTCTCTGGGCACCTTCGAGCCCCTGTGCAGGCGGCTAGGCTGAAATGGCACTGCCGACCGCGCTCGCTTTGGAAGTCCATCGGAGCCGAGGCTCATCCGCCACCCAGAAGAAGCCGTCTCTCTCCCCCTTCAGCGCCTCGGCCTTTCCCTGGCGTGTAGACCAGGCAGGGCAGAGTCTGGGTTGTGCCCGGAGCTGGGAAGAGGCTGATTCACCACCCAGCGCTCTTCATGCACCTGCCGCTTCAGGACGCGCTCCTGAGCATGAGTGACAGTGGAGGTGGATGGTCTTAGGCGATCCCTGTGAAAGGGTTGTTTGACCCCCCAAAGGGGTCGCGACCCACAGGTTGAGAACCACTGCCCTAGAATCTGGCGCACCTGGAAACGGGATACCTTTACCTTTAACATACTTCCTTTTACTTGTGTAATGCCCATTTCAACCAACTGACTCACAGCAGTGTTAAGAGTTGCCAACCTAATAAGAGGCACAATGTAGAATTGGAAGGGGGAAATATCAATACCAATTTAGCAACCTGCCTTTTTAACATAGCAGACTATTCAAACATAGTGTTCTGTGGCTTCTCAAAGCACGAAGCCAACTCCTCATCCCGATTAAACCCCTTTTATTTAGTTTAAAGTGAATTCCTCTCCAGCAAAGTCCCGGCCAACAGTCTTTCACAACTACAGACCTTTGTCAGGCTTGGAGAGCTGCCAGGCTGATATCTTCCAAACGCCACTCTGTAGCAGACAATACTTGGCAAGAAGTCAGGAACAGATCTTGACCCTAATGAATTGAACTAATTGTCTCCTGGAAACTCCTCTCCCCTTTTGCTCTTCTTTATTCCCTATGGGAGGGGCCATTCACCATCTACCTGTGGTTTTACTCCTGAGTCAATCCTTGTTTCTTAGCTGTTCCCTTCTCTCCTGGCAGCTATGCGCATGCACACACTGGTATCAAGCTCCAGCTGTTCGTCTGCCTCACTGATGTCTGACTCCGAAGGCAGCTGATAACTGTCAGACGCTCCTGGCCCATCTCTGCCTTCGATGCAGAGCTCTCATTAGAGCCTTCCTCAGAGTCCAGGACTGGCCCATGTTCCTCCCCAACCTCCTCACTGTCCGAATCTGGTGCCAGATCTGCTGGCTGCTGGTGGGCCACAACACACAGCCATTGCCATGCTCCAGATTGTCTCTGTCTCTGGAAGCATCAGCAAGTTGGGCCCTTAAAACCCTGGAGCATATTGGTAGAGAGAGGGGAACTGAGGCAGAACAGCAGTTGTCTTAAAGGTATTTCGCCTTGACAAGTGATATTCTAATAAATGTGAAACGGTTTTCAACAATATATTTCAGTATTGGAAGGGTGTGGATCCTTTAACAACGAAAGACAATACCAAAATACAGGAATTCCACCATTCTCCTCAGCAGAGGAAACGGAACATGGTAAAAAAAAGAAAGGAAAGAAAAATTGCGTGGCTGAAAAAATGTGAGTTACAGCAACTTGACATTCTGAACACAAGAGTGGTCAATTTTCATTTTATCAGCTTAGTGATTTTTAATTATCATTCATTCATTCAGCCATATTATGCTAATATAATGGTAATCCATCATTATTAAACTAGAGCTATTCATCAGCTGGAAATAGCTTGCCATAAATCATCAGTTAACCGTTTTTGCCAATTCTATTGATTGCATTCATCTAGATTGGGGAGTGTAAAACTTTTCAGGCCAGAGAACCTGGTTAGCTCAAAAAAATAATAATCTGCAATCTCTGATCAAAAGGTGAAGCTCTAGTAACAAAATATTGGCGTTGTTTGAATGAACTCCCCCCCCCCATTACCGTCATGGAAATCCATCAGGTTTTTGCAGAAGTTCAAAAAGACTATGATATGCAAGATAGGGCAACAGAACTAAGGCCTCCCTCTAAGTTAACCTTCCTCCACTTAAGATAGGCTAAAGCCATCACTGATTCAAATTCAGTCAAACTAGTAAAAGTTATATGGGTAGTCCTCAACTTATGACTGGTCATTTAATGACTGTTCGGAGTTACAATAGCCTCCAAAAGAGGTATTGTACTCCCATAAAGCCATTGTAAAGCATTAGGCTGCTCCCCCCCCAATTTCCATGGTTATACAATACAATAGCAGAGTTGGAAGGGACCTTGGAGGTCTTCTAGTCCAACCCCTTGCCTAGGCAGGAAACCCTCTACCGTTTCAGACAAATGGCTATCCAACATCTTAAAGACTTCCAAGTGTTGGGTTACATTCTGGGTGCTTGGCAAACTGTTCACATTTATGACTGGTTGCCAGGCGCCCCGTGATGACCCTTTGCAATCTTCTCAGCTGACTTCCCCAGAAAGTCATTGGGGAAGTCAACAGGGAAGGTTACAAGTTGCTGCTGCCTGCTGAGAGAACTCTGTCTTGCCTCTGGGAGCTGGTTGTAGTAGCTGTCTACCAAGGGGAGTTGAACTCCTTTGGTGGGGTGGAGAAAAGGAGCTCCAATCCTGAAGATGCCAGCTCTGTTTCTACAGCCCGCTAGACAGAGGTGGATTCCTACTGATTCAGACCAGTTTGGCTGAGTAGGTAGTAACTCGGCCTGCCACACTCCTGAACTGGTTTTCTTGGCGGGGTCATAGGCACTGACATCTTGTTTTTTGCTTCTGCGCACAAGCATTTTTCAGTACTGCGCATGAACGCGCATGCAGCACATCCCTGAGCGAACCGGCAGTACCAGCAGCCGGAACCCACCCCTGCCACTAGAGCAGTTCCTTTCTGCACACTAAGGGGAACCTAATTTCTTTGGCGGGGTGCAGAAACAGAGTTTCGATCCTGAAGATCCGAGGTCCATTCCTGCAACTCACTGTAATAGTTTCTTCCCATGGGAGTTGAATTCAGCAGGCAATTATTTTGCTCCATTTAACAACCCAGGAGATCACTTAAAGACCACAACCGGGAATGCTGGGATTGCAGTCATTGAGTGACGCAGTCACGTGGGCCTCTTGCTTAACGACCTATTTTGTTCCTCAACCAAGGTTTCAGTCCCGATTGTGTTGGTAAATTGAGGACTACCTGTAGCCCTAAAACATCGGAGGATGAGTAAAATATTTAAACTACTGCATTGCCACAATAACTAACTAGACCATATACAGTATGTTCTGAGATAACTTAAAAAGTTGTAAGTTAAAATTTTTAAATGAGTTAATTTTTTGAAATAAAAAAAAATGGGAAAGAGCATAGTAGTCAAATATAGTGGTTCTCCGGGTGTTTGTTTATTTATGTTTAAACAGAACAATAAAACAGTGCAGATTTAAATCAGCATTGGAAGACTGCCTTCCCCCTTGGCATGGTTTTTCGTAAGAGGATCGCTTCTTATACAACAGTGCCCTCCAGTGCTTTTTGGGGGGGGGGATTCCTTGTTTGTCAGTCAACTGGCTAAATTAATTTTAATACATAAATAAACAGTTTGGGTGGTCATTACCTATTTCCAAGTGTGTTATTTTGTGAGCAGCTGTGGGTATTTCTAACTTAGAGCACCAGTTCTTTAACACAACAGGTGAACAAGGTTCTAAGAGATGAGAGGCCAGGTGGCATCAAAACTCTGTGGCTTTTGAGATAGTATTTTGTCGGTTGCAGCTCCAGTTCTCGGGAATTATGAAGTTCAGTATCACCTGAAGATCACAGGTTTCTGTTTAATTTATATAGGCGCACACAGAGAATGTACAAGACAAATAGTGATTCTCACAGTGAACAATGAACACATGGTTTCTGCCAAGATCTGGTACAGAATCAGAATCAGTCAATAAATTTTGGTAGAGCAGAAACCAGAGAATGAGTTTTTGTTCCATTACATAGGGATGGATACATTTACTGGAACATGCCACGGGCTTTTTTAATGGCAGAGAAAGTTGTCATCCATCTGTCACAGTGTGCTTTGTGCAGTAGTTGTTCTTAAAACTCGTGCTTCCCTAGGCAACCATTTGAATTTCTTGTCAAGAAATCAGTCCTGATAATTTATTATGCTGAGTTTTTTCATAATCATTTTTTTAATTGAATGGGTCTCAGAATATATCATAGTGTTGTTGTAAGTTGATTTCATTGAGGGCCGCATTAAGGGTTGTGTTTGACTTTGGGGGGGCAGGGTGGGTGTGGCCAACTCAATGTCACTCGTGCCGGGGGTGCCTGTGAAGACCCAAGCGCTCTGCCAGTGAAAACGGAGCTTGGGAGTGCTGCCTACGGCCCTTGCGAGCTCCATTTTCAGTTGCGACGGCCTCCTGCAACCCTCTGCCAGCGAAAACAGAGCTCAGGAGAGCTGCACACAGCCCTCCCGAGCTCCGTTTTCACTGGCAGAGGCACCACGGACTGGTCCGTCGCTGTTTCCAGGGTAGCCCCGTGAGCCAGATGTAAGCACCCATGGGCTGGATCTGGCCCCCCGACCTTGAATTTGACAGCCCTGATGTAGAGTTTAAATGCTACATGTGTCCTTCACTTCTCCCCTTGCATTGTACTGTGTAGGTATTGTATTGTATAAATGAATTAATTGCTAACAAGTATGTATCAAAACATTAATCAATTTGCAAAGACTAAACTCTTCAAGGCTGATTAGTCATGTGTTGGAAAACTACTTGCATGTTTTATTATTAACATGGTTTCAAAGAAATTAAAACTATATTGCCATCTGAATACATTGTACAGGTAGTGTTCAACTTTGTTGTTTAGCGATGGTTCAAAGTTACAATAACCCTGGAAAAAGTGACTTATAGCTTGTATTTGCACCTGCAATTCTCACAGCACCCCACAGATGTGGTCAAAATTTGGGGATATGCTGATTTGTATGTATTTATGGAGGGACGCGGTGGCTCAGTGGCTAAGGCGCTGAGCTTGTTGATCAGAAAGGTCAGCAGTTTGGCGGTTCGAATCCCTAGCGTCATGTAACAGTGAGCTCCCATTACTTGTCCCAGCTTCTGCCAACCTAGCAGTTTGAAAGCATGTAAAAATGCAAGTAGAAAAATAGAAGCCACCTTTAGTGGGAAGGAAACAGTGTTCCGTGCGCCTTTGGCATTTAGTAATGCCGGCCACATGACCACGGAGAGGTCTTTGTATAGCGCTTGTTCTTCGGCTTTGAAACCGCCCCCTAGAGTTGGGAACGACTAGCACATATGTGCAAGGGGTACCTTTACCTTTACGTTATGTATTTATGATGGTTGCAGTGTCCCAATTGCAATGTCCTAGGGGGTCATGGGGTCGCCATTTGCGACTTTCCCAAACAGCTTCTGACAAGCAAAGTGAATGTCAAGCAGAATCACTTAACAACCATATTATTAACTTAACAACTGCAAGTGATTCACCTAACAATGGGAAAAAGATTGTGAATTGTGTGCCATTTACTTAACAATCACCTTGCTTAACAATAGACATTCTGGTCTTGATTATGGTTATAAGTCAAGGACTACCTTTATAGGTTAGCTTAACAATGGTAACTGGTACTGAAAATTTTGTTGTTAAGCAACACTGTCATAAATAGAAAAACCTTGTGTTTGTGCCACTTAGTGCTGCCAGTACGGTAGTCCTGGTTACCATTATTTAGCAAGGACCTCATTGGTCATTAAGTGAGGATCTTGTCTTACTGCTACTTGTGATTTCTTGCTGTCTTCCAATTGACATTACTTGGCAACTTTATGATGGGTGGAGATCAATTTCCAGAATTACACACATACCCAGCCATGCTTCAAGTTGCCAAGTTTATGTGTAGCAAAAGAAGTGTTAAATGTAGATTTGATTTTCTTACCGAATTGTTGTGCAACTTGTGAAGTGTGTAGACTGCCCCTGTGCCTGGTCACTGTAAAAGGGTTATTGTTCCCTCTACAAAGGAAAGCACCAGAATTAATACAAAAATTCAAAGGGGATTAGTTTATTATGCCAGGGAAGGTATTTGGAAGAATTTTGATCAAAATAATGTGAAGAATAACAATGGGCAAAATATGGGAAGTTTTATGTTGAGCAGGGGAAGTACAGAAGAGTGTTTTGCTCTTTGGTAAATTTTTGAAAACAATATGTGATAAATTTGTTGGATTTTTGATGTGTTAAATAAAACATGACTATCCTTGTTTCGCACAAATGGGGATTTGAAAATTACTATCAAATGCAGAAAGAACAATATATGAGGGAAGGAAAGCACATGTGAGAAGAAACAGGAAGATTAGGAAATAGTTTTGATATTGAATAAGGAGTAAGGTAATATGTAATGAATGTCCCCTTGGTTATTTTATGTCTCTGCACTGCTTGAGATGATGTTAGAGATGTTTCATTTGGAAATGTGTATTTTTCTAGGCAGACGAAGCTGTATTGTTGGCTAAAACCCAAGTGATTCGCGACAAATGTTGGGTTGTATAATGTAGTAAATATGGATTTGAAGTTTACTGTACTCGAGAGATTTGTGCTTCAAGGCAAAAATGGATTAAAATTATCCATAAATGGCAAAAGATTACTACAGAGGAGAAAGTGTAGAAATTTCAGGGAATGTTAATGGCAATAGAAAAGAATTGGGTAGCCCAATTTGTTTCAAGGAAACAGTATTTGTTGAAAAAAGTGAAAATGTGTCCCTTTGGGCAGATGGAAGTGAATGTTGGCTAGATCAAGGATGAATGGGTATAGACTAAATGTCGATAGAATATAAAAATGAATGACTAATATGAAAAAGATGAGGTTCAAATTATGAAATGAAACATGTAAAGGAAGAGCAAATAAGCAGCGGAAGACAAGGTCACCGTTGGATAGAGTTTATCAAATTCCTTCCAAATAAGGAGGCGAGACTTAAAAGGCAGTGAAGTTGTATATGGATGTTGAACAACGAAGGATGGTTTGCAGGAACAGAAATCTTTGGGGAAGTATAATGATAGGGTTGATGTAAACTAGACTTCGTTGCATTTCCCTTTTTTACCTCAGGCTTTTAATTTCCTATTTTTATTTATTTATTTGCTTATTTCTTGCCCTTATTGTTTTTGAAAATAACTCAAAGCCGTTAACTTTGTCACTTTGTTCCTGTTATTTTCCCTACAACAACTCTGAGGTAAATTGGGCGGAGACAGTGTAAATGGCCCAAAGTCACACTGCTGCCTTTCATGGCTAAGAGAAGTCTTGAACTCATGGCGTCCTGTTTTCCAACCCAGTGCCTTAATCACTGGCTCTGTAGACCAAACCAGCTCTTTTAACTTCTATTCATCTATCAAACTAATACCATTAATTTTTGTTCCTTCCTCCTTGTCTGCCCTTTGAATAACATTGCTTACCTTGAAAGGGAAGAGAAAGACATATAGTTGCCTCAAACTAAGAGGCAGGTGGCAAATAAATTTAATTATAATAATATTCAATGAAAATGCTGTAACTATTAAGAATGAAAATGCTTATTTCTATTTTCTAGGTACTTTGGAGAAAATCTGCAAGTTAAAACAGAGAAACCTGAGGCAATTGCTTTAATTCAGAGAGCAACAGAAGGGTTAATCGAGTCCATGGAGAAGGAAGGAATAGATCAAGTGATGGAATGGGAAGTAGATGAGATGTTAAAGTGGACAAATGCATTGAATTATGACGAGTAATGGTTTTAAAGTTCATATTTCATTACTTTTCTAAATCTTGTTGTTTTAAAATTATCCATTTTTAGCTTTTGAGTTCTACTATCAATTTATATTAATAAGTTAATCATTTAGTCTTTCTTTCATGCATAGGTACCAATCAAGTCACAAAATATATAGGAGAGGGAAAGAGAGAGAGAAGCAGTAATATAGGACATTATTTAATAAAAGCTTTTCTGTAACACCTCTTGCACACCTTTGTTACTCTTATTGTTTCACCTTTGTTTTGTTTTTTGCAATTTGGATATTTTTAATTCTTACTGCAATTTTTAGTGTAACACTAACTTCTGAGAGTTGGGAGATTTAAGTGTTTAAGTGTGTGTGTTTTTGTGTGTGTTTATATATATATATATATATATATGTATGTATGTATGTATGTATGTATGTATATAATTCTTACTGCAATTTTTAGTGTAACACTAACTTCTGAGAGTTGGGAGATTTAAGTGTTTAAGTGTGTGTGTGTGTGTTTATATATATATATATATATATATATATATATATATATATATATATATATATATATATATAAAAATATATATAAAGTCACAACCCCTGGTATGCCCCAATTATGGGAGGAAGCTAACTGCTTCCATTCTCTGTCAATCGGCTCGTCACAAGGGTCCATCACGACAGAAACCCAATATTTTTACTGTTGCCTTTGTTTATCAGCACAAATAAAACACACACACACACACACACACACATATATATATATATACACACACACACACCTTTCACCCTGGCTTGGCTGATAAGGAGTCGAACTCTGTGGCTTCTCTAAAGCAGGGCTGTTAAATTCGCATATTCGTGCCATATCGCAACTGTTCCCCCCTTCGCTAAAACGGGGGTGGGCATGGCCAGTGCATGATGCATCCTGCCCACGGGCTGCGAATTTTATACCCCTGCTCTAAAGTATGGATTGCAAGTTATTACTGCTCCATTTTATTCACTGCTTATTGTTTACCTAGATATGTTAAACTATGGAAAGAAGTTGGAACAAGCAAGTCTTCAGAAGGTTTTCACGGTAAAACTTTTGCTGTTCATTCTTTATGTAATTTTAATCTAGATAAAGTATTCGATCGTAAACTACATGGGTAATTAAAGACTTCTGCAGCACATGAGACTGACCCATGATGATGGCAGAGCAGCTGGTGATACCTCTCTGTAGAATTAGGTGTATAAGGTTATGGAGGCAAATCTTTGGTTGATTAATTAAAATTTTAATGAATTCAATTAATTAAACAAAAATTATGCCAGAATTAATTCGTATTCTGAAAAAGTAGATTAAAACAAATATGAACTGGAATTGGGTTGGTAGCCATGCTCATCATACAATAGTCGATTTCGATCTTAGTTATAATTTCTTCTGTGGGATTTGCTATGGGAACATTTCTAACATATTCCTTTAAGAGGGTCTAAAATATATGTGGATTTTATAAATGCAGAAAAATGATACTAACATTGAAATCTTAGCTTTCATTATTTCTAGAGAAGCAAGTCTCTAAGCCAGTGATGGCTAACCTTTTTAACATTGCATGCTGAATGTGTGCAAATGGCCACACCCATAATACAATGCACGCACACCACCCCGCCATGTGCCCCGCCACCCCTATGCATGCACATGTGATCCCCTTGTGCTCTCCCAACATGCATGCGTGACACACACACCCCATGCCCCATTTTGGATCTAGAAGGCCTCCCTGCAGCTTCCTGGGACCAAAAATGTGGCACGGGGTTGCTGCACTCCCCACAGCCTATTTTGGGCTAGCAGGCCTCCCTGAAGCCTCCAGGGACTAAAAACGGGGTAAGGGGTATGCCTCTCCCCACCCCTGCACATGCATTTGTGATCCCCCTTGCACATACACATGTGTCTCCCACATGCACCCCACACATGCACAGCAGAGACCCCAAAATCAGCTGGCTGGCAAGAGGTGTGCATGCATGCACTATGGAGCTGAGCTGGGGCAATGGCTCGCGTGCCAACAGAGAAGGCTACACATACCACCTGTGGCATGTGTGCCATAGATTTGCCATCATGGCTCTAGGTGCAATCAAATATCTGAAATCAATTTGGTAAGAATTAAGATTTCCAAGAGTATATGACCTGTTGAAGATTATTTATATATATATATATATATTACTATTTGTCTACTATGCCATCTTTTCTCCAGAAATTCAAATGAGTGCTCGTGATCTCAAACCTCATCCCTAAAAATAGACATAGAATACAATTTGAAAGAGGATAAATATATAACATTGCAGATGCAAATTTTGCCTGTTATTGTAGAAAATAAACTCCTTAAAATAATATTATGCCTATACAACATTACTGTATAATTTAAGAATAAATCTAAATTCAGTAAATTTGAATTGGGTATAACTTCTAGGAATGCAGGGGAGTTACACTTTGTGTTGCTATTGTACAATATTATCTATGGATAAATACCTGAATTCAGTTTTCCATTGTAAATGGTTTAAAATATATTTGTGTTTTTATGAAACAGTTGGTTTTATTGTATATTCATTTGTATGTTTATTTTTAGCTTTCCAGTTTAATCAACAACACTATAACGTTTCTGAATTGATACCAAAGAAAATCGAAGAAATAATGCAATCTCACATAATGTAGACTAAAAGAGATGCTTATTATCAACTCACATTAATAGGTGCAGAAGAAAAAAAAAATATATCTGACAACTGAACATTCATCAGTCACAACAGTATCAATAATCAAATAGAAACCCGGTATAAAAAGTTGGAATCTATGCATTTGTCAAGTTAATGTACCATAACATATTAACATAAAATGTAATGAATGTAAAGAAATTTGAAATTAAAGTTATTTAGTTTCCTATTTTGTGATAAATGACACGTCTGTTGTAATACACACAATTAATTCTCCAAGGTTTATTTTTAATCATTTTTTTTAATTCTGATGAACTTAAGGTATTACATATAAGTGAGCAAAGATATGGAAACAACACTGGTAGTGATAACAGAAGAAGGTCCCTGTTGAAGTTTGGCATCAATCTATTAAACAACCTGAACGACCATGTGTTTCTGTGTTTAGCCATTACCAAAGCAATTATACTGTAGTTGGAATGTTAGTTAAAAGGTAAGGGGCTCCCAAAGTGAATGAACTTTTTCTCATTCAGAGAGGAAAGGGATTGAGTTTAAAGGAGGCACTGATTGACATTAGAAGTAGATAGAGTGCATATAAAAACTTATGGACTACTGTGTGGTAAAAAGTCTTGTTCTAGCCTGAGTTTATTTCTTGATCATATCCTGACTAGGCAACCTTCTGTAGCATAAAATTCCTATGGATTCTCAGAAAATGTACTGTTTTGTACATATGTATGAATTTATGTATTCTGCATGTTTGTGTTTGCCTTACAATTGAGACAATTCCCCACACAACCGTGAAAGTTATAAAGATATTGCTCTGCATAAAAATGTCTTTCTGTCTGTCTATCTATCTGCTACCTAGCTACCAGTGCTGGGATACGACCGATATGCCCCGGTACGGGTGTACCGGTTCCTGCTGGGAGCACCAGGTACCGTTCCGGTATGGTGCTCCGGAGGGTCCACCCGCTCGCCCACCCGCGCTCCTTACCTGTATTTGAGCAAAAAATCAGTAGCAGGAAATTTTGAGCATTCAAGGCTGTCTCTACTGAAATATTAGCTTTCCCACCCTGTCAGCTACAATATGAATATGAATTCACCACATACCAATTTAAAGGCAAACAGACAAAATTATTCCATTCTTTTTATAGCTCACTATGGCTTTATGCACAAATGAATATGCAAGAGAAATGCATGTTCAAAAGAATTTGGCTTTATTGTATATTTTAAAAGGCACTTTTTAGGACCTCTGCATTTTCAACCATATCAATACACAAACAGCAAAGCAAATAAAAAAATACTTCCACATGAATAGTTTCTCAAGAAAAAAAGCATGTGCTTATAACAGTGTTTACAATATATTTTAAGTTTCTTCAGGAACTTCCTCCAGGTTCCAAAGTGCACATACAAATTACAACAAAAAAGATTAGCTTATTACTGAACTAAATTGAATCAATAATGAAATGTAAAATAAGTCTTTTCCATGATATAGAACAAGATTACTGTACTATTTGGATATAGGAATTTCTTGCTAGTATAAACTAAAACTGTTACTGGAATTATTCTGTTTGTAAGAAATCTATATTCACATTCACGTGTAAAAAAAGGGGGGGGTAATTCTCCCCTCCCCTATTATTATAGCATAAAGTAGGATAGATTATGCCACTTTGTCAAGCCAAAGAACTACACTCTTTAGTAATAATGAAAAGTAGTGCGCTAGGTAGCACTATGCAATTATTTCTGATTGTACGTGTTATTGTGAATTCCTACTTTTTTTGAAATGTCTTCAGAACCACATACATTATATATATTGTATAAACCGTATTTTTTGGAGTATAAGATGCACCTCCCCCCCCCCAAGAATGTGGAAATATTGTGTCTTATACACCGAATACAGCCATTTTTGACCTCCCGAAGCACTGCCTGCATCCCATTTTTGTGAACAATGGGCCATTTTTCGCATAAATGGATGCGTTTTTGCCTTCTTCCAGCCCCTAGCAACACTCTGCAAGCTTCAGCAGGGCTAGGAGAAAGCAAAAATGCTCCTGTTTTTGCGAAAAATGGGCAAAAAAAGAGTCATTTTTTTAAAAAAAACGGAGGCGTTTTTGCCTTCCCCCAGCAGCATTCTGCAGGCTTCAGTAGGGCTGAAGGAAGGCAAAAATGCCTCTGTTTTTGGGAAAAGCAGCCCATTTTCTGCCTGATTTTCACAAAAATGGAGGCATTTTTGCTTTACCCCAGCCCCCCTAAAGCCTGCAGAGTACTCCTGGGGGGTCAGGGAGGACAAAAGCTGTTTTCTCTTACCTCTTCGAAATCTTGATGCATATTATACACCAGTGCATCTTATACTCCGAAAAATACGGTATATACAAATTGTATATAAATACAATTTCCTGTTATCCATTTTTTAGAAAACCTACAACTTTATATATAATATAAATGAGAAATCCCTAAATATTTATATAGCAGGATGCACAGCATCATCTTTAACATGCATGGATGATGCACGTTTTCATCTTGAGTACATTCTCTCGTCGGAGAAAGGAAGCTGGCCGTTTTGCAGGCAGGCTTGATGTCAGTTTGATCATTTTAAAAGTAGTAGAAAATAAGAACTACTATGCTCCAGTGACATTCTTAAACCAAACAAGAAGTGGGGCTTATGAAAAATATTTTTCTTTTGTTAAAGCAAATTGTAATATTGTTAATTTCCTGAAATTCTTGTCTGAGGGTGAAGATCAGGAAGACATATTCCTAGTTATACCAATGCAAGCAAAAGACAAATCCTCCTGGGACATCCACAGGATCTTACTGCTTTCATTTTATCTATCTATCTATCTATCTATCTATCTATCTATCTATCTATCTATCTATCTATCTATCTATCTATCTATCTATCTATAACAGGGACAGGGCTTAGAGTGCAACACTAATATTGCTTTCATCACATTGGAATAATTGCAATGGAGTAACGCTTTTCGATTCAACGTTTTCCATGTAATATTTTTAATATAATATTAATTCTACCTTCCTCAGGAACCATTAAAATGTTTGTAACCACTTCTGGAGGTCATGTCTTATTTCCTTATAGTATATATTTATACCCATGATTTCCATCCCGGGAAGAGGCGGCTAAGATTTTTGGGGTCCATGGCTTGCTGTATGAGGAAGTTCACCTGGCCGGCCACGCTGAGCACTGTACCTTCTTCCATTCCTTTAAGTTTCTCCTGAAGTCGGATCAAAACACGCTCTGCCACTTTATTAAATAACTGGTTTTCATTACTGAGAAGAGAACAATGGTTTTAGGAGGCATATGGATACTAATTCATAAATACAAAAAATACAAAGTAATAATAAAATTTCTCCTTACTTTGCTTTTTTGTTACATCCTTGATTAGCACTACTGAAGTTGGAGCTGACATCAGCTTCATCTTCTGACCTTTGCTGCAGAGATAGAGCTTTCAGAGGATTCATGGTCCAGTCAAAAAGAGGGTCATATAGAAGCACCTAAATATCAAAGGAGACACAATTATGTTTCTAAACAGAGCATTCCACTGCCCATCTCTTATAGCAAAGTATTAGTTTTATCTGTGTAGCGTAATTTTTAAATTAACATTTTAGGGGGAAATTCCGAATTGTTCAACCCATAAATTCAGCTATTGAACTCTGGTTCCATCAAATAACCAAATCAAATAAGTAAATAGAGGTAAGGTTTCCTCAATTTGCAATCCCAAGTGTTATATTTTGTTGCTGGCTCTTATTCTCTGTTGACTGAGAGGAAGAATGCTCATTCAAGGATTCTACGGCTGTAAAGTATATGGATTTTTTATTTATTTGGGGAGTATAGCAACTGGAAAGGAGATTGCAGTTCCTTCCCAAACCAACACTTGATAAATGTTACTACACAATATGTAATTCAATTTGAGAAGTTGCTACCATGAAATGTGGTGCTGGCTACCAGCATAGCTGGCTTCAAAAAAGGGTCGGACCAATTTATGAAAGTCATGGTGATTGAGGGCTGTCAGCTTTGATGGCAGTGTGACTGCCTCTGAAGACCATTTCCTGGGTGTCTTGTTGTGCATTTGGATGGCTACAGTTGAGAACAAGCTGTTGGACTAGATGGGCAGAGGTCCGATCTAGCAGGCCATTATTTAGGTTCTTATATCCCTTCAAGAGCCTTCAAATAGCAATTTAGATGGAAAGATTCTCTTAGCACTTAATTCAAAGTTCCAACATGATTCATGGTAAACTATTGTCCGTTTTCTGGAATCTGTGCCTGCTGTTTGCCATATCTTTGTATCATCAGATTCAAAGCAATACAACACGAAAATCTTTCTGAATGCCTTCCCAGGTTGGCCTACTGCTTTATTTTTTTACTTGGTGTTAAAATGATTGAATGTCAGTCTAATATTTCTTGTACTATAAGTCTGCTTTATTGGAACATGAATTCAGAATGACATTAACAAGTTTCAATTAGGATGCACTATTTGTATTATATTACCTCCATTCCAATATTCACTGAGATAGGAGAGGAATCAGAATTTTTAAGCTAGATACCAACTAAATTGTCTTTTGGGATGCAAAATATTAAATATGGAGTATAGTAGTCCAACACACCAAAGTATATTTAATATAAGTATTACTTTCAATGTTATATTTAAGCCAAAAAACACTTACTTCTACAATAGTTAGCAGGGCTTCTTGAGAATTTCTCATAACATTCATAGTTTTTTCACAGCATCTAAATGATTTCCAAACAGATTTTTAATGTCAAAACCAATTTCTATTTTAACTTTTATAGAAAATCTTACAATGTATTTTTTCTAGGTAAATAAAAATTTACAATCAGCTCACATGGGCCACATTTTTATAAATGGAAACAGTTCTTACCAATTCAATTTCCCAAACTGTAAAAACTGAAATCCTGGCATACATAATGCTAAAATGCTTTGAAAGGAATAAAATACCTCCTGAAGACCCCCTCAACACCAGCAATGCCCATGCCATCGACTATGTCTCTTGTTAGCCTAAAAGGTACAGTCTCTGGAGTAGGAAGGATTTTGCCCTGCTCGAAGGCAACACCTAATGGAGAAAAGAAAGCAGAAGTCGAAGGCTTTTTTAAAAGCACTTTCCCCAGCCTTCATGTACCAATACAGCATTAAAATATATATTTTAAATGTCAGAAAATGCAATTGGTAATTGCAGCAATGAGGTAACAGTACATATTTTAATGATTATTAAATCACAGGTGGTCCTCCATTTACGACCATTCATTTAGCAAACATTCAAAGTAATGACGTCGCTGGTTATAACTGGGCTTTGCGTTCCAGTGTCCCAGCTTTTCTGTGAACGTGTGATTGAAATATGGGTGCTTGGCAAAAGGCTTGCAATTACAACTGACTGCATTGCCCCATGATCATGTGATCTCTATTTGCGACCTTTCCCACTAGCTTCTCCAGAAAGCCAATGGGGAGGCTGGCAGGGAAGGTCAAGTCATAGGAATAAAGCTCCCATATTCATGCACCATCTCCTAGCCACTCTGGATTCACACTCCCAGATCCTTGCTGCACCTCCCTGTTACCTGTGCACTTTCCCCTACCCTCACGGCAACTGCCTGGCATCTTTGGGTCATTTTGCACCTGGGCAGCCACTTACCTTCCCTGCCATCCTGCTTGTGAGCACCTGGGTCTTGCAACTTTCTGTCAGCTTCCCCACTGATTTGGTTGTGAGAAGCTGGTAGGAATATGCCTCACCTAATGACTATGAGATTCAACAGACAACAGCAACCAAGAGTGCAAGGATTGCTGTCACCAAGCAATTGTGCTTTATAACTACGCTGCTTAGGGATGGAAATTCTGGCCCCAATTGGCATTGTAAATTGAGGTCTACTTGTTGTGTCTTTTCAAAAACAGGGGCAAGAAGAAATATAATCAATCTTGTCAATGTTTTTGGAGTTCATGGTATAACTTCTGCATTTTTTTTACTTCATTCTTTTTTCATGTTACACTGTTCCTTCCTTTATGACTCAATAAATGGTAAATCCCTATGCTGATGTTTAGAAACTTGAGACGTCCCCTCTTACATCAATGTTGTTCATGGGATAGCTTTATCCTTCAGGCAAAAAGCCTTAGCGCAAGCAATGATGCACCATTTCATACCTGTGAGGCTTTTCTTCGTCAGACAACAATGCAATACGCAGGAGAAAGAGCAGAGTTAATTAGAATGGTGAACCTGCTTATTTTTATAATGCTTGAATGGGATTCGCATCAAAATCTAAACACTTGATTCTTTACTTGGTACATACCTAGATCAATATGTACAAGTTCTGCACTTTCTTCATCTAACAGAATATTCTGTACATGCCTGTCTCCGAGACCAAGTATGTAGCCAACTGAAATGGAAAGATCCAAAATTAATCCAGAAGTACTTGTATCCAGTCTTTATTTTTTTTAAAGCCTACTGCAAATATGAAGAGTGGATTTCTTCCATTTCCCCACCATAATCTAGCAAGACAATCCAATGCACCAATAATGCCCTGATTTCAGAAACATCCTTTCAAGGGGAATAAAAAGCTGCAGACAGCCAATAGCTAATATACTGTATGGAGCTCTGGTACAGAGCTAATAGTTTCATACAATTATATTTTTGTATTGATAATACACACAACATATATATTTTAAACTCTAATTAACAAAGCACAACATAGTTTATTTTTCATTAGCTATCCAAATAAAACACCTCAATAAAAATAGAAAGATAATAAAAGTAACTATTTACACAATCTATTAAAATTTAAGTTACCAAAAATGAGTTCATCATTTTAAAAAACACAAAGTGGTTAGAAGTTAAGACTCTGCAAACCCATTTTGGAGTTTCTGGAATCCTATCTGAAAAATCAGCAGTGTAGTTTCCTGCCTTTGAAAGGGAAAGACACAAATAGTACCTCAATAAAGGAAGGATGGAGCTACGTGGAGTGTTGTGCCTTTCTTAGTCTGGCAGCCAGAAACTTTTCCAATCACAACTGTCAATTATTAGTGGAATGATATCCATGATTTTGAGATATAAAAATGACAGTGTATTTCCAAAGTACACTTTATATATGTTAAAAGAGTTTTCTGTTGAGATGGGTGGCTATAGGCATCAATCCACTAATCAAATATATAAGCAAGCCAGCCAGCCCAGATGCAAACAACTGGTGGGGGGTGGGGTGGAACGTGGCTGACAACATCTGTGTGATGCTTCCCTGTGCCCTTTACATTATCCATCCTACAATTGTGGCTCTTGTCCTCCTGATAAATATTGGAGCACTTCTGACCATCTAAAAGATGCCACCTGCTAGTTTAAAATAATACTAACCCTCCCCTTCCATTCCAAAGGACAAAAAGAAACAATTTGCCTTTACCCAGATCTCCAAAGAACCAGCTTACTGTTAGATTTTGCCCATTCCCAAAAGTTAAATCATCAAAAGTTTGTCTCCATTTATAGCTACTGTTGCCTCCAGATTGCCCACTCTTTCTCTGCAGCAACTCCACTGGCAAAGAACTCTTCATAGAAAATTAATAAAATTCCTTCATTTAATAGTAAATATGATAAGAAGCTTCATAAAACAGTTTATTATATTTTATAATACCTATAGATGAAGTGGCAACACTTCGAGTGTATGCCAACCTTTTCTCAAACCATACCGCTGGATCCAAAAATCTTTCCATACAGAAATAGCGAAACACAGGTTGAAAATGCTGGCATATATCCATGAAAAGAGTATATTTTTCTTCAAAATCTTTCTTTTGTGCATCCTTTGAAGGAAACCACAAATAGTTTAGAGATATTCTTTCTTTTCTCCTGTTTATTCTGAGTGTAGTTTCTTTTGTATATGAATAGAGATGGTATGAAAAATGCTTTCAAATACAACTATCCTTGCAATTACACAAGAAAATAACATCTCTTTCCTACAAAGTATGAATGCATATGAAAATGAGCACAAGATAGTCTGTTAACATTGTAAAGAAACACCATAATGTGGTGAATAAAGTACTGAATTTGGTAGGGCTCCCTCATCTGGACAGCAAGAGAACCTTTAAAATAGATAAATAAACAAACAAATAAAAAAATACCCAGATGGGAGATTTTCTTTTTTCTGCCATTGATTGATCTTCTAGAGTTCTGCAATTAAAATAGAATAGCCATAGAACCTGGTAATGCTGTCTGGATTATTGCAGAGACTACATGTAGTGCTATCTTTGAAAACTGTACAGAAATTTCACAGCAACTGGAACTAATTAGTAGGATCCTATCGACACTGCCAGGGAGCCATTTCTGGGTCAACTCAAAATGCTTATTTTAGCTTTAATTGGCAAACACCTTGGGATGAGATACCAAAAGAAATGATCATCTGCCAAAAATGGCTTCCAAATTCATCGGAGCATCATATCACAAAGTGAGGGAAGGCAGACAGCTACAAAAGGAAATATTTTTTTCCAGGGGTAGTATCGCATCTGAAGACATTCTCCTCGCAATTAGGGTTTCAAATATGCTATGTCCTTCTTCTTCTTGATTTCATATTGGTTTCACTGTGCCAATGTGTCATTATGTCAATATACTTGACAGTTTGACCCATCTGTACCATTGCTTAACTAAATTTGATTTGAAGACCAAATTCCTATTACATGATAAAAGTCTCTGAGGTCATATTACTTTTCTTAGTGAATCCTGGACCACTGTTTGACAACATGATTGTCTCTCATGTGGACAACTGTATTTCTGTTACTCCATCTATTTTCTTACGTCCAGTTTCTACAAATGAAGAAGCATTAATTGACTTGATTTAATGTAGCAGACTTACCAACATTTTCTTTTGGCACTCTAAGCTACTGTAGTCTTGTGGTCTATAGCGTTTGTGAGCACTGCTGTCAGTATTGATGAGGAATTCACCCAAAGGAATTGTGCCAGTGCACCACTCTAAGACGCCACTTCTCTGAGAAAGGGGAACAACCTAAAGAGGTAGACAAAGCAGATCCATTCTGAATTATATGATCTCTGGTTAATCAAGAAAGTGCTAGAGAACACATTACCATTGGAAAGATAGAAGAAAACGCTCAAGATAAAAAGGAAAGAAAGGGTACATGTACAAGTTGATTGTTTTAAAGCTAGTCCGCAACAAGAGGAAGATTCAGCAGTTGTGAACAAACTGTAATACATTTCAGTAGTGGATTTGCTATTTTAGATAGAAGAAATATATTGCTATATGTTATTTATATTTTCTGGGCTCACCCAGGTAGTCCTTGTCTTACAAGGGCAATTGGGACTGGAATTTTGATCACTAAGAAATGCAGTCATAAAGCATTGCCCCATTACTTAGTGATGTTGTTAACTGAATCCCGTCGTTGTTAAGTGAGGTGAATCTCCTGCTGGCTTCCATAGCCTAAGCCAGTGGGGAAACAGGAAGAAAGTTGCAAGTCCCAGGTCCATGGGCAGATAAGCAAAGAGCAATGCGGTATGGAAGGTACGGCCTGGGTGTGAGGGAGATTGATGAAGGTACACAAGGGCGGGAAAGGATGTTCAACGTGCACATCACGGAATGTGCACAAGGGTGTGTGTGAAAGGTGCTGTGTAGGTCAGGTAGTGTGTGCAAGAAGCACCACATGTGTGGGTGGGGTTGTGTGAGAAGCATGGCATGAGTCCAGGGGGTGGATGGGGTTCACAAGGGAGAAGATTTCCCCAGCATCTTGTGACCTTTCCTGATGGCTTCCCCAAAGATTTTCAGAGGAAGCCAGTAGAGAAGGCTAGAAATGGCAATCAAACACCACGGGGCGCTTGGCAACCAGTTAAATGGGAATGGATTGCCAAGCACTCAAGATTCCAACCTTGTTCAGGGATGAACTTTGTAACCACTATTTGTTCAGCGTCATTGTACATTGTCACTGAACAAAATGGATATCAGTCCAGCAATATATAAATTTAAATTGCATGAATATGATTTAAAATAATTAAAAACATATTATAATCTGTCTAGAGAGTTTTGGCTGTTGCTCCAAACAAAAATAGAATAATAAAGAAGGGCCCCAGGCTACATCCTCAGCAGATTCCCAAGCATCAGATGCTGGGCAAGGTCTGTGTCAGGCTCTGGAAAGTTGCTATTATCCTGCGGAAGTCATTCCAAACTAGGCAAACACTTATTCTGTTGGATGAGAAAGGTTGGCAACCTATTTGACTGGGGGTCAGATTCTGCAATCATCAGTTATTCTAGATGTTATTAATGAGAAACAGCAGATGAACTAATGGTCTTGTACCGGGCAGTTCCTCCTGCATTCAGGGCACCAACATTATATCCGCAGCAGGCCATTTTTATGCAAAACTTGCCTTGTATCTGCGGATGGTCAGTTTTCTTTTTCTGGTGTCAGCATCTTGCTGTAGCAGAGTATTGCACATCTGGAAAACCTGTTGCATAACAGCATCCTGTCTCAGATCGTCACGTCCCTTTAAGAGATTTTAAAAAAAGACAATAGGAATAGCATTGTCCCCAGAATAAATGTAAATGAAGAATTATATAATCTGATCCTATGTACATTCAGAGAAGCAAATAGAAATTACATCCATATAAATGTGTTAGGGACAGCAATGATCACAAAAAAAAGTCTCCACACAACTTTTCATTCTAAATGAGAGTGAGACTGAAACTGCAATTTCAGATGAACCTTCTTTTTCTTTGGAATTGCTCAAAAGTGTGGAAAAACTTTGGTTAGCCTTGTGAAAAAAAACACAACTCATTACAATATCATATTCAAATTGTTACTATCCAAATTTTCATACAGTAAAATAAAATATAAAGAAGCCCCCATGGTAAAGTCCTGACCCAACAGTGCAAATTCAGAATGGTACCGGAGGAAGAAACAGACGTTTCTATGTATGCACTCCCATACCAAAATGTTCCTGAAGAAATAAACTTAATAGTATGTATATTGTGACTGAATATTTATACCTATTCTGATGTGAAGAACTTGGCAGTATACAAAAGTGCCACATCTATAATCCTGTTCATATTTCATAATGAAACAGAGAACTCACCTTCACAAGCTGCCTTCTCTGTTGTCCATCTGATCCAACACAATCTATTATTTTGGGTAGATTGACCCCGCCTGCTAGGCGAAATTCTGGTTTGAATGATCTTATTGTAATCAAATTTTCATATTTGCCACTAGGATCCACCTAAAACCACATAGAAATTTAGATGAAATGTAGATATTTCTTGAATTTTGTCTCTCCCCTAATTGAAATTTTCAACTGAACAATAAAGAATGTTTCATTTCTCTGCTGCTCACACACAACAGGACAAAAATGTTTACTGAGACTTAAATGTAACTTAAATTGATTTACCTTTATTTCCATGGTAGGTACAGCAACATCCTCTAGATTTTTTAACTTAATTAGAGGTTGATCGGAAGGAATATTTATGGCTTCTGGATAAACAATACAAATCTCATATTAATAAATATTTGCTGTTCATTGAGTAATATAACTTTGAGGCAAGCACCCTTTGTCATAGTATAGTCAATGTTTTGGGAATGAAGAAGTTCAGAATACATTTCTGATATTATCAAAAGTTATTTCAGAGGTTCTACTTAGCCACTATCAATCAATTTATTTTAATTAACAATTATTTTTGGGATTTATACCCTGCCAAATAAATCAACTCTCATCTGCTAGACATAGCAGATTGGAAAAAAATATTACAACATACAGCATTCATATACAATATACTCCAAGTAAAATACATTGTTGGCAGAATACAGTCCCCTTTACTATGGGGTTCGAACTAAGAATGAATTAATTCAAAGCACCCAATTCCCCCAATACATACTTCTGTGGGTTTTCCAGGGAGTTGCATCCATGTTTGCCAAAGTAATATAAGCATCACAAAGGGCTTCAACCTTTAACACCATATCAGGTCTTTTGCGTTTTACAATGTTAATTATACTGCTAGCAGCCTCCATTCGATCCTGCAAGATAAGGTGTTTTTTATTTAAAAAAAAGGAAGTCAAAAATAAAATTCAAATGTGAAGTTTTAAATTAATCAAAGACATAAATAAATCTGATATGAGGAAATAGAAAACATTGCAGAAGAAAAAATATTGTATCCTCATCTTCAAAGCTGATAACATGCTCTATGATTCCTTTAACAAAGCTTACTATTTTTTACAACCCGAAATAATGCAAAGTCAGTTAAATTTAAGTACCATGTCAAGAGGAGATGTTTCTTTTGGCACATTTTTTATTAGTCCACTTCTTCTAGTCACTTCTGGCTTGGTCAGGAGTTCATCTTTGTTGGCATTAGCCAATGCCAAAATTATAAACAAAGTGTGATGTGGATGGTCAAGAGAAATTCTTGCTATAAGCTATTCAAGTAAAATATTTAAAAAGTTGATTATTTAAATAAAATATGAACTGAACATTAAACAAGCATCAAAGCTTTAACAATAATGTTCAATATGCTTTAACTCAGAAGTACACATGGACCCAGAAAGCCTTACGTATGGCTCTTCCCTAAAGATTTATATTAGCTGTAGGTTAATTAATTTACTTTCAGTTTCACTATATTTACATAAATGAAAGTTAGTTTTTATCCCACTTACAAGTGGTCTGCAGGAGACAACAACAATGGGGATCGGGATTGCCACTGCCAAGTGATGCAGTCATAAATTATGACATGACATGACCACATGTCTTAGCAAAGGCAATGTCAGGAGTCCCGGGTGCTGTGTAAATGCAGGATGCATGGGTCATTAAGCAGGAAGAGCTGGGAATCCTAGGCAAAGAATGCAGGAAGTACAGTTGCCAAAGTGGGTCTGGGTACCATATATAGTTTTTTGGGGTCAAGGAAGTATCGGAGTGGGGGCGCAAGGCAGCACTGGAGGCTACAGATGAGCCAGCAGAGGCCACAAGGGGAGGGGAGTGCTCCAAACAAGTGTGTACTACAGAGAGCAGGAGGGATGATTGGCAGTACAAGATCTTTGGGATATATCATCACATGGACACAATGACAGAACTCAAGGACCTACTATCTCAAGGACAGTCCATTTCGCTAGTGCCACTGTAACTTTGAACTGTGGACTACTTATTTTTTTGGGGAACACCCCATCAAAAACATTTAACTAATATAACATATGTCACAGTGAGTATTTATGGACAAGTTGTTTGACCCTTAAGGCAGGCCCTGCTAAATCCTTTAGCATTTTCAAAATATCTAAAGCAAGCTAGAAAGGATTCTACTAGCTCAACTGTCCACATACTTTCTAAGAAAAAAAAATTGTGCCGCTCTCCTACCGTACCTATTTAAAATTCAAACAAAAACTCTATAATACGAGGAAGAAACATGACAATTGAAGATCAATTACATTATTCAAATCTCATGAAATTTATTCATCCTGGTTCCCATTCGAGCAGCCAGCTGGTACATCAGTGGCAAGAATTTGTAGGATGGGATTTTCTGGGCCTCCTTCTGTTGTGCAGCAGAAGAGCATGTAAAATAGAGACAAAATGGGAAAGTGCATTTAATATTTAAACACTGACAGACTTCTTTACAGAGTAAGATGCTTATATAAGTTTATGAATGCCAGACCGAATGGCTATAATCCATTACTATTAATATGTCTCATCACTTAAATGTGGAAATATCATCTTTTCAGTAAAAGAAAATGATTATACTAATCTGATCTTGGGATCTAATAACCCTTAACAACCATTCCTTTAGTGATTGTTCAAAGTTACGACAGCACTGAAAACAATTATTTGTGACTTGTGTTCACTTTATAACTATTGCAGTGTCCTGTGCTCATATGACTGCAATTCAGGTGCATGGCAATCCTCATGCATTTATGATGGTTACAGCATCCTGTGGTCCTGTGATCACTACTTTCAACCTTTTCTTTTGAGAAGCAAAGTCAATACTCCTGTACTCACTTAACAATCACAACCAGGACTGCTGGAACCGCTGTCATAAGTTGGTGCAGTCATGATCTGTTTTGCTTAACAACTGCTTCATTGAGCAATGGAATTGGTAATTAAGGTCATTAAGCAAGGACTACTTGTCTTCCCAAGAAAGCCATGCAAACATAATACTGGTTGCTAACTAGACTAGCAGATCTCTTTTATATCTAAACCCCTTTGGATGTTTTCTTCCCCTTGCTATAGAGGCAACCATAGATTACCAGATTATAGACCAGACTGAAAAATAAACAAAGACGCACCAAATAAAGCTACAAAAGATTAAGGTATGCTTCGTATATATGAATCAATGTGGAACACAATTAGGTGTTTATGCAAGGTGGATACTTTCTTATACTAGCCTGAAAAAGTAACAATTGAAAATGCTATTAAGATGGCAAGCTGATGCTAATTAATTCAGATAACCATATCACATATCCCAAGAACAAAGGCTAATGAAGTGAGGCAGGCATAATGAGAGTGAGAGAGAAGAAACGAGGAGTGTGCCAAATGCAATGCTTTAGTTCTAATCATTTCTCTATGTGGGGAGAAAAACAAGATAGTATCTTTCAAACTAATCA
Organism: Thamnophis elegans; assembly: GCF_009769535.1. Classification (NCBI taxonomy): domain Eukaryota; kingdom Metazoa; phylum Chordata; class Lepidosauria; order Squamata; family Natricidae; genus Thamnophis; species Thamnophis elegans. Next base: position 18,533,277 of record NC_045546.1, on the reverse strand, counting down.
ACTATATTAATCTAGTAAACACCAACAACAATAATGAAATAATACAATGAAAATCTTGTTCTGATTTTTGATAAACTGTAGATGTAGCATAAGATGCACAAAACATGTAAAATCCAAATAAAGCTGACAACATGCCCAGGTTTTTTGTTGTTTGTTTTATTTTTTACGAAAACTGGATTTACATGATAAGGCTTAGCATCCAAATTAAAGATTCACAATATAAAGGCAGCATCCTCAAATGTGTGTTTGTGTGCCTGCGCACCTTTGAGTCAACACTGATTCCTGCCAACTGCCTGGATAAGTCTTAACAGGTTTTTGAGCAATGTGTCTCTCTGTCTGTCTATCATCTATCTTATCTGCACCATCCATCTCACTTAAGCACCATATTTTTCAGATTATAAGACGCACCGGAGTATAAGACGCACCATGATTTTGAAGAGGTAAATTTAAAAAAATTTGCATAGGGGGGACATACAGAGCTTTGGGAGGCTCCTGGGGCCTGGAGGCGCTAAAAACGAGCAAAAAACAGGCCATTTTTCAGGGTGGGGGAACGGCATGCAAAAGGGTTGAAAGGCTTGTAGAGTGCTCCTGGAGGCTGGCGGGAGGGCAAAAACAGCCCATTTTGTGCTCTTTTTTGCCCTCCCCAGCCCTCAGGAGCACTTTGCAGGCCTCCCAAACCCTCTGCACGTCCAATTTTGCAAAGGGGTGGAGTTTCAGTAGGCCAAAACTGTTTTATTCAGTGTATAAGATGCATCCAGATTTACACCCCCTTTTCTGAGGGAAAAAGGTGTGTCTTATACTCCGAAAAATAATTCTTTTTGGAAGTAGTTGCCATTGCTTTCTTCCTAGGATGAGAGTGAGGGTCTGGCCCAAGGTCAATCAACTGGCTTTGTGCTTAAGGCAGGCCAAGCACTCAGTCTCCTGCTTCCTAGTCACTGTACCAAACTGGCTCTCAATCTGAAGCAACCCTAACATGAAGCAGACTTCAGCAAGACCAACCTGAATCATTGCATTGACTTCAGAAAGTCCAGCATTCTCAAGCCAGAGAGAACAGAGACGGAAGATCCACATGTCATGCTCTTCTCCACTCAATAAACACATAATGTAGTTCTCAACTGCTTTGCGTAAGAAACGCTTGCGATCTTCTTCCAGGGCGCGAATTGCACATTCATCTAGTTCCAGCTCCCTCTGAACTTTCACAGTATATCTAAGTGGTACAAAATGAGAAATAAAAGCTCCATCCAAAAACTCCTCTGATTAAATATTATGATTATGCAAAGATAATTATACAATTTTCCTGCAAGAAGCTCATTCTTAAACCACTTGTTCCAAGAATATCAGGATAATACAATGAAATTAAAGAGTTCCAAGTTAAAAAGACCAGGGCCATCTTAATTTTCTTTTTATTACAGTAGCGTTGGTTTGCATACCTGCAGCTATTTAAAGGAACGAACAATATCATGTAAAACATCCTAAAAATAGGAACAAATAAGTTGTGCTTAAAAATTTTAAATGGCTAAAATCTCAAGATACCTTGAGAAATAGATTTAGTTATCATACCAGGTGGCAATTTTATTACATATTATTTAAAAGTTGGGCAGGGATGCCATCTTAATGTTTGAAAAATACGATGGTGTCCATGATCACTTATTAAAAGCTTCAATCAATTTACTAACATGGCCAGCTTCAGCTAAGAGCCTTACCGATTAGTCTGAACTTTATGCTCCCTTAAAAGGACAACTTCATTCTTGGCTTTCTTCAACAAAGCTTGCTTATTTTCAAACTCTGATGATTTCATACGATCCTCAATTCTTTGATACTCAGTATCCGAAAAGCGAGCCAAAGAGAGAAAAGCCTTCATCTTTCCTCTCTTCAGCTCATCGCTGCTGTCATCGTTGTGATTCCCAGCAATTTTAACTGCCTGGAGCAATGTGAGGAACAAATAATAGAACAATGTAAACCAAATTAATTTTCAAATCCTTTGTACAGGTTATAGGATTCACTGCAATACATTACCTTTTCCAAGTAGTTCTGCATAATGATGGTAGGATTTTCTAAAAAGGTCTCTGCTAACCAACTTCCACATAACCTCAAGCATTCTGTGTAAATTAATTCAGATGTGGGGTCTTCTCAACCTTAGAATAAGAATAATGCAGATCAGGTATTTTACTATGATATTTTTTACTTGATATGTTTCTTCATATACTTTGCTCTTCTTATTTAATAGAAACCACATCAGTGATGGGATTCAAATTTTTTTACTACCGGTTCTATGGGTGTGGCTTGGGGGGCATGGCAGGGGAAGGTTACTGCAAAATCCCCATTCTTTCTTGATCAGACTAGATGGGGGCGGGGCCAGTCAGAGGTAGTATTTACCAGTTCTCCGAACTATTCAAAATTTCCGCTACTGGTTCTCCAGAACTGGTCAGAATCTGCTGAATACCACCTCTGAACCACATAGTTCTCAAAACAAAACAAGGCATGCATTTTAAAAATGTTATACTACCAACCCACCAGTGAAATAAATGATACTACCTCAATCCAATGTTCATCAATTTCTTGATCATGTCTTTAGAATACTCAGTGCTAAGCTTTCTTCCTTTTTAGCCCAGAACACCTGAGCTTCTTCCAATTTCCATTCTGATACTCCATGTCTGGTTAGACTGTACTGTTTAACTTCATATATTGCTCTGTCTGGAAGCTGAAACGAACACAAAAACTCTTTACTTTACTTTCATTTGGGTGGTGTAATACTTTCCTTAATCTTTCTGGAATCGAGATAGACAAAGCCAGTTATAATATTCTATTTCAGAAAACATAGCTCACAATACACCATGCACGATTTACTACCACTCTTTAAATTATGTCCTCGATTTATAACAACATTTAATCCCAAAATTCTAAACTAGCAATGGTTAAGTAAATCTTTGTCCCATTATATGACCTTTCTTGTCACGGTTGTTAAGTGAATCACTACAGTTGTTAAGGTACTAATATGGTTGTTAAGTGAATCTGGTTTTGTGTAACAGGAGGTTACAGAAGATGGAATTCATGATCCTGGGACATTGCAACTGTCTACTTCGTGATGAAAGGATATTCATGGGGTATTACTAATGAACAAACATCAAAATAGAATCTTGATGTTTACTTCAACAATGTATTTCTATACAATGCTTCTTTTTTAGCATAAAGATACATTCATGATTAAGTTTTGTGGAATGAAAAATCCTGAAAGTGTGCTAGTGACTGTAAGAGTAAAGGTTTCCCCTGTCCAGTTATTCTGACTCTAGGGGATGCTGCTCATCTACATTCTTAGCTGAGGGAGCCAGAGTTGCCCAAAGACATTTCCATGGTCATGTGGTCAGCATCGAAGTGGTACTATTTATCTATTTGCATTTGCATGCTTTCAAACTGCTAGGTAGGCAGAAGCTATGATTTGATTGATTTTGATTTATTGACATTTGTAGGCCGCCCTTTTCCCTGAGGGGACTCAGGCGGCTCACATAAAATCAGGGAGGGGGAAATGCAAACAATAACATAGACACATGTAATAAAAAACAATAGGCACATGCATTCATCATTCGGGAGGGGCAACTATCTCTGTCCCCAGGCCTGACGGGCTAGCCAGTTCTTCAAGGCTGTGCGGAAGGCCTGGACGGTGGTGAGGGTACGAATCTCCACGGGGAGTTCGTTCCAAAGGGTCGGGGCTACTACTGAGTAGGCCCTCCTCCTTGTGGTTGCCAGCCGACACTGGCTGGCCGATGGAATACGGAGGAGGCCCAATCTGTGTGATCTAATTGGTCGCAGGGAGGTAATTGGCAGAAGGCGGTCTGGCAAGTAATAGGAGCTCACCCTGACACACAGCACTCAGATCTTGAACCCGGGCTATTAACTTTCCAGATGACAAGCTAAGTTTCTATGAAGAATCCTTGACTAAATATAAAATCCTTTATCCACTCAATATTGCATGTTAATAAAAAGCATAGGCCTATATTTTAGGGAATAGTTAAGGCAGATTTTCAGTTGATTCTTACCTGTGAATTATTTGCCATTCGAGCCAATTTGGATAGTTCCACAAGATGTTCAGTGAGAATGTTTTTAATGCAATCCCTTTGGTCATTCTCATTTTCTTTCTCCAGAAGAAGCTTGAAAATTACTGTACGCAAAGCCATAATAGGCTCTTGGAAAGCAAAGTCACTATCCTGAAGAAGTTGGACTGCTTCTGCCCACTTCAGATGCAAATTATGCAACTGGTTATTAGTTTCCGACCTGAAGCACAAGAATAAAGCTAAGAAACTTTGACTAAACATTAATCAAGTGTTAGTTATAATTAGTCCTTAGTCTGAAACCTAGGAGCAAGCTGTAAATGGCAAGTGAGAAATTAAAATCTCTATATCATGGATGTCAAACTTGCAGCCTGTGGGCCGGATGCCTCCTGTGCTGGCCACGCCCACCCATTTTAGTGAAGGGGGGAAGTCAACGATATATCATGTGATGAAAACTTGACAACGCACGTTTGACACTCCTGCTCTATATTAAATTTTAGTAAGCAGATGAAAAACTACCTGGACTGAGAGAATTATTCTTTTACAGGAGTTTGTTTGAAGAAGCAGTGTCAGTGAGAGAGGGTGCAAACACCACTCCTTTCCTACACATATCGTAATATTGCACATATTCCTAAAAGGATTGGTGCTTGCAGTGCTGCTTTTATTCCAATGAAAGAAATGATAGCCTGGGGATGCTTGGAAAGTGTTGCTATGTTGCAATAACATATCCAAATAAAATATAGCATTTTAAAATTGTAATGTTACATTTAGCCAGTCATACCTAACAATAATACTGTATATAAGACCCTCCATATGTTTACATGTGGGGACTTTATTTATTTATAAATCTAATATATAAGTAAAATGCAGGAAACTAATTATACCTTTCACATTCAAATTCATGTTTGCTCAGAAATCTGATTTAGGCACACTTTTGTTTTGAAGTGTATATAAGTACCAAATCAAAGCTGGAATAAAGAAGTAAGTGTTTTAGTTCTTAATGTCTTAAGATTTGAGCGAAATCACTTAGGCGTTTGAAGGTAAATCAATGAAGAATAAGCCTCCAAAGCTTTACTAATTTGCAACAGATAGTACACATTTTTTTAAAAGTAGTTTTTGTTTATCTCACTTCTACACTGCCTATCTCTCATCTAAGTTACTCTAATAAAGTGTCAGGTTTAGAAAAAGTTAGAAAGACTGTATTTATCCTTATTGGCTGGATCCAGGTTTAATTATGCTTATAGCACTCTCTGAAATCAATAGACATCTAGTATATTATTGTGCTAAATATTTCACGTTAAGCATGACTGTCTTTGAGACCAGCCAATGGCAAAAAATGCTACTTAATGAACTCATTAAATTACTTTTAAAAGTATAATATGCATTATATTTTTAAATTTTTACTTAAGCTTACAAGCATCAGAATATAAGAGCTTTTGATTTTACACAGGAAAAGCATCAAAACTATCCACAGGACTAATATAATGTATAAAGAAATAGTAAATACCCAGAGAAAAGTTGTCCTACATATTCCAGCTCTCCAATTGTCTGCAGCCTACAGAGTGTAGGCAGTAATGAATATACAGACTCAAGGCTGCCTTTCAGTAGCTCTTCTACTTCTTTGATTCTACAAATAAAAGAAATAATTATAATCCACTGTTTATAGGCAAACCAACTCAAAAGCCATTAAGCAGAAATTATTTCATTTAACCGTAAAACAACTTTAAAAATAACAGATATCAAACTGCATCTTATTCAATAAAACACATGCAAAGCTGATGTTGATGTTACATACAAAAAAATGACTAATACTTTTGTCTAGAGTGGAAAACCTTCTTTTAAAGTGACAGATTACATCTCCATAAGGATTTATGTCTTACTGCTGATTTTCCAAATGTATTGTATGTCAAGATTTCCATTGTTGTATGATTTCATCTGTAAGCAAAATGTTTAACTTTTTAAAAATGCTGCAGAAGTTTTCTGAAAGAACATCCCAAAAGAACATGATGATGCACATCTATCAGCTAATTAAAACTGCAACACATTAGCAAATGTGACATTCACAAAATACTTTAACAACATAAACATGATTTAAAGCTGGCTTTTTACCTGGCACACTTCAATCTTCCATAAAAGGTAGAGAAATCTCTGTCCCGTAGACATTGTAGAGCATCATACAGTGATTCATGATAGCCTCGTTGCTCTATTTCATCTCTTAAAGTAAAATCACCAGTATAGTTATTGACTTAAATTTTACAATAAGCATTTTCATAAAGCCTAAAAACTCCAATAGTGGTTAACATGATCTGCAAAGCTTCCCATATCAGAACTACGCTTTCAATCATAGACCACAGACAGAATTTACACAGCCAAATATCGTTCTTAGATCAGACCTCCACAGACATTTCCCAGATACACTTTGATTAGGTAAGAATCTTTACTGCAAACAAACATAAAGTGAATGAAACAGTTAATTGTCCAATGCCAGTATGAGTGTTACTACTGTATCTGTTATAGCCATGATAGTTCAGAACTACAGCCGTGTCTTAAGAAATTAACAAATTTCCTACAAATTAAGAAATTATTTCCATAATCCCTTGAAAATAAACAATTGTTGATCGTTGAGAATCATGGTCTAAAAACCATTAACTTTCTGTTTCTCATATATCTATATCTCTATCTATATACGTACGTACATACGTACGTAGAGATATGTATATACATATCTATATATCTATCTCTATCTCTATCTCTCTATCTATGATACATATGATATATGTATGTGTGTGTGTATGTAAATATATAAATAAATAAATAAAAATTATATATATATATATATATATATATATATATATATATATATATATATATATATATATATATATATATATATAAATAAATAAATAAAACAAATTCAGGATAACTTGCATTACTTGACTGAGGAGATCTGATCCCACTGCATATTTCTCCAAGCTGCCTGGTAACGAATCTCCTGTAATTCTATGGAACTTTCTTCATTCTGCTGTTCCAATCCTTTTAAGTAGATGGAGAGTGTATTACATAGCCCATAATTCTGCAAAGCCTATTAATCAATGAAACGTAATGTTAATATAGTATACATCAACTCTAATTTATGAAAACACTTCCAATCTAGATTAGAAACAACATATATTTACTGCTTGCAAGTATCTTATTTTTACCATTAATCTATATTAAGATTACACTTAATTATTGCTTAATTGATTTCTTTTCAATGAAACAGGTCATAGAATTTACAACAACTATTTTAAGTTAATGGAATTGCATTATTAATAAAGTACTAACTTGCTTTTTGTGTGTGTACGTTTATTCATTTAAATAATTCAATACAGGAATCCATCTTACAGAAATGAGTCTAAGCAGCATAAAAGGCTAAACCAAAATGCAACACATTTTATACAACACACAAAAGTACACACCGTAGCAGTATTTAACAACAACTTTGCATTTTTATTACCTCTACCAATCCAGCCTGTCGAATTGAAGGTGGAAGGCTGGTTTGAAGGTCATAGGTTACCAGAGCTTTCCCCCACATCCCTTCATGTTCATAGGTTCTTATCCTGTTAAAATAACATGACACAACAACATTCATTTAAGTTCTTTTTTTTTTCACAATAAAGTTAATTTTCTAATATAATTAATACCTGGCCAATGGCTGCAGCATTTTTCCTCCACCACAGCCATAGAGACTATCAGGCTCTCCTATGCTTCTGTATATATCCATAAGAAGGTCCTAAGGGGAGGAAAGTAAGTCTTGAATACAGGTAGCCCTTGACTTACAACTACAATTGAGCCCAAAATTTTGTTGCTAAGTGAGACATCTGTTAAGTGAATTTTGCCCCATTTTACGACCTTTCTTGTGACAGTTGTTAAGTGCACTATTGCAGTTGCTAAGTTAGTAACCCGGTTGTTAAGTGAATCTGGCTTTCCCATTGGCTTTGCTTGTCAGAAAGTCACAAAAGATGATCACATGACGTTGGGACACATGACGTTGGGACAGTAATGGTCATAAACATGAACCAGTTGCCAAGCATCTGAATTTTGATCACATGATCATGGGGATGCTTCAAAGGTTGAAACTGTGAAAAATGGTCATAAGTCACATTTTTCAGTGCCATTGTAACTTCGAACTTTGGGGTCACTAAACAAGCTGTTGTAAGTCAAGGACTACCTGTACTTTAAGACATGAATTTAAAAACATTGTGGCAGTCAACTAAACATAGAAGGTACAATTAATACTGACATTGACCATTTTATAAACTATTAGCACATGGACAAGTGAATGACTTGTTAAACAGATAAGAGTCTGAAAAGTTTGTGCTATTGCATGGAGCTTGCTGTTCAGAGAAACACTGTGTAATATTACTGTGTAATATTTATCTGCATGTATAAAACATCTCTTTGAGATACATATTAGAGAAACCTACAAATGATACCTTAAATAAAATAATCTTACCAAATTCTAACATCATGTTTGTTGAAAATTGAATTAGGTTTTGGAATACAGGTGATAGTAATAGCTTGAAATTGGAATTAACTATTATATATCTGGGGAAGGTTGCTAATTCATGGAAGTGATCATCCACCATTAAAAGATGACAAAAATTATTTGTTTCTAAGTGCCATCACAATGTAGTACTGCTAATTATATGCATTACTTTTATTAAATCACATTGAAACATAACCTTTCTAACTACTTTTAAGTACATTATAATAAATTCTATACCTGCAAACTTATTCCTGTTTCTTCTTTACTCTTCTCACTTAAACAAGTAAGTGTTGAATCCTGACTTCCTTCTTCAAATGTTAGTTTCTTAGCTGCTTTGGAAACAGACCTGTAGAAAAAGAATTCAAAACTGATGTCCAAGTGGAATTGATACCATGTTTGGGCATTCAGAAAATAAAAATCACAACCAATAATCATGCCCATTTGCTTGATGTATTAGATGAGGTCTGCACAGTCACCCAAAAGCTTGAAATGGACTGCTGTATTTAATGTATTTTACACTTGTTGATTTATTTATTTATTTATTAAATTTATAAAATAAATTAATCACCCAAAAAGCTTGAAATGAACTGCTGTATTTAATGTATTTACACTTGTTAGAATTTCAACAAATAAAGCAATACTATACTTCTCTTTTAATTGTGAAATCTCAGTGAAATGAAAAAATTGTGACATCTATGAACTAAAATAATTGTTTTCTTGGCAAAAGCTCATTTTAACTAATAATGATTCTAATATTATGAGAGGAACAGCTGAGGAATCTTGGTTCTGATGAGATTCGTGGTTTTCCTGATCATATTTAATGGAAAAACCAAATTGTAATATTTGACATTCTTGCTTCTTGACAATATTTTCCATAGGCTGAAACTATCAATGATTCAAACCAATAGCACAAGAAATTACTGTGGGCTGTGCAATTCTTTGGATTCAAAGAAAGAAGCAGAGCAGCTTTAGAATATGCATGACACCCACAAAGCACCTATTCAATTTCTTCAAGCAACTCTGTCTTTTCTCAGGATCACGTGATTGCCCTACTCAGCTTCAGTGTGATACAGGAAAAGATCCATTTGGTTAAAGAACTACCAATAAGTGCTCCAAAGACGTTTTCTCTCTTCAAATCTGAAGCATTGCACATCAGTTTAACTAGAAAAAAGCAGGGTAGTTAACTCTTTTCAAGGTGAGAGAGGTCTGTAAGCCACACACTTTTGTGTAAGTTGTATCACAGATTTATCATAAACGTGAACGGACTGCAATTAACACTACCTTTCCTGTTGTCTGCCTATCTTGTCTGCATAGATTTCTGCATAGAGCAAAGCTGTGAAGTGAGCAGAACAAGACTGGGCTACCATGGCAACCTGCAGATAGCTTAACTCCAGCCAGAAGCTGTCATCAAAGATGGTACTGGAAGGATTCCTGGATAAAAACAATTAACAAACCCAATTGTCTCATTTTACCACACTCTTCCCAAATGAAGCAGGCACATATATGAGTTACATTAGTCTTGTCATGATTTGCCATACATATTGCTTTAAATTAAAATAATGCCATAATAAACAAGAAATTGATTAATGTAATCTATAGAAAAAATTCAGATAGAATAATTTTCAACTTTAACAATTACTGTATACTTCCTATTTTTTTAAAAAAAATCTGTCTTATTTTTCTGAATAAAAGAATAATAGATTAAAATAAAGACAACAAAAGAACTCAACCTACTTTTTTGATGTCTTAAGTAGTCAACCACAGCAAGCATTGTTCTTCGAGATTTTATCCAAATGAACTAGAGTTTCTGAATCTATATTAAACAACATCTTCACAGTAATTCAACTCATTAATGAAAGATAGATTTACATAAGTTTAAAATAACTCCTACATTACAATATACAGAATCTGAAAAAGAAATCCCAAGGAATGCCACTTTTAAATTTCAAAGTGGTTTTGAATTTCTTTTATTCGTTTTATTAAATGTATTTATTTTAAAAAGAGATATGGCTGCCCATCTTAAATCTAACTCTCTGGATGGAGAGATCTAATCAATAAGACAAAAGCAGTAACACACAAACACCCCTCAGCCCCAAAATACCTGCCACTACCATTAAACTTTCTGAAGCCCTTCACAACACACTCTTCCCCATGCCTCTGCCAGTGCTTGTGGGTAAAAACAGATCTTAAGTGTTTTTTAGAACATTAATTGATAGTGGCCTGCAAGAACTCAAGGGAAGGCTGTTCCACAGGGCATGGGAGAGGGTTCTGTTGAATGCTTCATAGGCCTCTTAAGATAGCACAATTTAAGGAAAGGCACCTGGAACATGACTATCGTATCCAATCTTGGGGGACAGGCAGATGTCTTTGGGGAGACGCAGTCACCTAAACAACCTGGTCCATAGTTCACAAAATAAGAGTATAATGTGGGTGAACCTAGAAATGCTGAATACTGGAAACATTGTAGTTTCCAGATAGTCTTCAAGGGCAGCTCAATTTGGAGTACCGTATATACTCGAGTATAAGCCGAGTTTTTCAGCCCACTTTTTGGGCTGAAAAAAGCCGCCTCGGCTTATACTCGAGTCTACAACTGGATCCGGCAGTGCTGTTGCCTGTTGGAGGAGGAGGAGGCGAACCAGCCTGCCATCGCCGGCCACCGCTAGCCCCGCCGCTCTTCCCGACCCCTTCCAAGCCCCACAGTCCAGCGGATGGAGCAGCGAAGCCCCGGGGCTTCGCTGCTGCTCCCCGCATTTTCTGCACGGGATCCCTTGGAGAGGGGATTCCAGTTGCCGGGCAGAGAAGAGCTCTTCTGATGGGACAGGTGAGCTCCGAGTCGGGGCGGCTGCGGAGGCTTCTCCTGCGCCTCGGCTTTGAGGGCTCCATCTCCGCCTACTACCCGTTCCTTTTCGGGGGCAGCCGCCGAAGAGGTCGAGGAAGGAGAGGCGGGCGGGTCGTCAGCCCCCGGCCGTGCTGCTGTTGCTGCTGTCCCCCTTTGCCCTGAGAGTGGTGAAGGAGATGCTCGCGTAGGCGGCGCAGAGCAGAGCCGGCCTCGGCGCTCACGCCCTCCAGGGGCTCTGCCGAGGAGCAGCACAAGTTGGGCTGAGAGGACGAGAAGACGCGGTCCAGCACGTGTTTTCGACGCCTCAAGCCGCCCCACCTGGAACCGACGACGACGCCCCTGCTAACAAGTCCGCCTTGGCCGGCTGCTGCGGCGCGACTCCGCGGAAGCGACGACGAGGTGTCCGCACTGCGGCGTTCGGCTCCCGCTTTGCTGCTGCCTTTGCCTTTGCCCCCCAGCTGCAGGCTCCTCCACAGGCGGCTCTGGAAAGACGACGCCGGCTCCCCTTCGCCGGCCTTGCTGCTCCCTGTTGCTGGTGCCGCTCCGGGTTCCTCGGCTGCTGCCATTCTTTTCTCCCCGCCTCCCTCCCTTCGCCTCCGCCGCCGCCTCCGCCTTTTCCACCAACCCCGCCGCCCGTTACCGCTGCAAGCGCGGAGGCAGGAAGAGCAGCAGCGCGCGACGGCGGCGGCTTCAGCCCAGTCCGGCCGAAGGAAGAGGTTGCACTTGTTCGCTATCGCAGCGGGCGACCGCCTCAGGGGCTGGGCCTGGGCGGCTGGAGGGCTCCCGCTCTCGGTGCGTCGGAGGCCGCGAAGAGAGGAGCCGCGGCTCGGAGCATGGCAGGAAGCGCGGAGAGCTACCGAAGTTTCGACGCGCCTGACTTTTCCTGATTAGGAAGGAGGTCGGCTGTCTCCACCGGCCGCGCAGACTCGCTTTGTAGGGGAGGGGTGGGGCACAATAAAAAATGATTATCGGGTGGCGTTGTTAAACACTCGTCCCCCGTCCCCCCCTGCAAAACAATAAGACCGGAGAAAGTAATATATTATAAGGCAATTGCCAGAGTTAAACTTCATCGACGTGGAAGAACAATGCTTTATGATGTAAATTCGGACTTGTATGAATTTGCAAAAGTTTCTCTTGAGTTGTTTGCCCGCTTCAGAAGGCTAGAAGAAAGAAAATTAAAGGTAAATGCAGCGTGTCTCTCAATATCACTGATCAACCCAAGGGTGCTTTTTCAGGAGGCAACTGGACTTTATTGTTTTTTTCTTTGGAGACGTTTCGTTTCTCACCATTCAGCTCTGACAGGATAGTGGGGAAGTAGGATAGTGGCAGAGCTGAAGAAGCTTCTTGGATGAAATGTCTTCCCAAAAAAACCCAAGAAAGCCCAGTTGTTGCCTGAAAAAGCACCTTTAGGACAACCGTGACCTGGATGACTGACAATCTCTACAGACCCCCGGGGCTTCGCTGCTCCATCCGCTGGACTGTGGGGCTTGGAAGGGGGTGGGAAGAGCGGCGGGGCTAGCGGTGGCCGGCGATGGCAGGCTGGTTCGCCTCCTCCTCCTCCAACAGCACTGCCGGATATCCGCCCAACGCTGCGGGGGCGCCAGCGGGAGCTTTGGCGGCTTCACCTCAGCCGCAGCGCTGGGCAGCAAATGTGCTGGTGCTGTTGGAGGAGGAGGAGGCGGCGGCACCAATAGCACCTGAGGACAGGACAAGAAGCAATGGAAACTTGTCAGAAGGAGACTCAAGCTGGAAATAACGAGCAATCTGACAGTAAGAACAATTAAAATCCTAGGAAAATGTCCTTTCATGAAAATTACTTTTTCAGTTAACTCTGCCTGACATTAGTTGGGTGAACAGAAATATTAGTTGGCCAATTCTAAAAGGGAGCACCAGAAAGAACTTAAAATATTTTTTAAGAGAGCTGGGTTTTTCATTTATATTATATGTATGAACAGAATTAACACAAATTGCAGATACCAATCAAACATAAAGAAAAAAAGGATGAAATAATGCTCATTTTTAAAAACTCAGTGAAAATAAAAACAATATACCAAGAAGGTGGCATACTGGTTGTGATTTGATCTCTTCGGGGGATCCCGGGGATCCCCTATACAAGTATTTTAATATTGCAGACTTGCAGTATTATAAGTCATACTGATATTATAGAACACTTTAATTAAGCAGGTCCCTTGAATAAACATAACTTTGAGTTTCAAATAACACTGATTTTTTATTTTTGAAATTTACCGTAGCTGCTGCATTTCCCACCCTAGGCTTATACTCGAGTCAATAACTTTTCCAGCTTTTTGGGGTAAAATTAGGTGCCTCGGCTTATATTCGGGTCGGCTTATACTCGAGTATATACGGTAAGTTTTAAAGACTCAGTCTAAAGTTCAAGTATTAATAAGAGGATAGGTATTACAACTACCAATAATTAGATCGTTAACGATATATGAATATGTTAACAATTCCTACCTTCTAGTATAATCTCCTGCCAGAGTTGTGTGTGCTGCCACTTTTATGTTGTTTAGAGATAAAGGTTTCCCCTGCCCAATCATGTCTGACTCTAGGGGGTGGTGCTCATCTGTTTCCTAGCCAAGGGAGCCAGTGTTGTCCAAAGACACTTCTATGGTCATGTGACCGGCATGATTATATGCCAAGGCGGCACAGAATATTGTTACTTTCCCACTGAAGTGGTACTTATTTATCTACTTGCATGTGCATGCTTTTGAACTGCTAGGTTGGCAGGAGCTATTTCTTGGCTGGCATAGCCACTACTGCACCACAGAAACAAAACATTTCACAGTTTATCTCAGATTCTAGCATAAGATAAGCCTCAGTTCTCATACCTGAATCTGAATTTGCAGGTGTAGATGATCTACTGGATGACGAGTGTTTGCAACAGGTCATGAAAAACATTTGAAGTTGTGCAGACAGAAGATTGTGTCCAGATTCATTTGAGTCATGTAGTAAGATGTCATGAATTAAATAAGGAAGGACAGTTTGACAGAAATCAGCATGAACCTACAAGAAATGCAAAATAAGGTTTTGAACATCAAATTATGTCCTCATATTGGCTCTTGGTCATTTTCATTTTGACAATCACAGTATCTAAGAAATGCATATTTCCTTATTAAAATAAAATGAAACATTGGTATAATGGTATGTGGGAAAGAACTTGGGAGACTGGTCAGAGAGACACAGCCAAGCGAATGGTCACATAAGACAGCATAACCCACACCAAAATAGAGGGCAGGGCAAGAGGTACAGAAGACATCCTCCCTAATTCCTTGGACTGTAAGAGAGTGTGGGGGGGGGGGCAGGGATTATATTTTCAGACTTGCAAGGTTTGGTCAATGTAGCTTTAATAATTAGTATTACCGTGTTCCCCCCAAAATAAGACAGGGTCTTATTTTATTTTGACCCATGAAATATGACCTTGGTCTTATTATCAGGGGGGGGGGTCCTTATTTTGGGGATGCAGGAGGCAGCAAGCATGGGACTGCATGTCCTGTCACCTCCATCGCCTCCCTTCCCTGTTCTTTGTGCCAGCCAAGCGGCTGGCCAGCACTGCTCTAACGTGTCCTGTCACCACCCTGTGTTGGGTTGGGCTTTCTTTGTGAGGGGGACAATCTGAGGAGTGAAAGATTTAAGAAGCCTGGATTGGCGTGGAGCAGTCTCTCCAGTGAAACATCTGATTTATCCCCAGGGGTGAGCGTTTTGCCTCCTCTCTGCTCCGGCTTGGAAACTGCAGAGGAAGCCTGCCATGCCTGGTGGGGGGTGGGGTGGGGGGAGAAGAGACAACAAGAGAAGCCACGTCTCGCTCCACGCCTCTACTTCTCCCCCACCCCACCTGCCACCCCTCTCGCTAAAGAGACGGTGGGGAAGAGAAGGAAATCTCCCCCCTCCACTTTCAGATAGTCTTGTGGGCTGGCTGGAGAGGTCTTCAATGAACTTCGCTCTGCCTGTGTCTCTGCAGGCAGCAGTGTCGGCAGTTCTCCTCGCAGGGCTCATACTTCCTTCTCTCTGGCTGATTCTCAAATATTTTCAAGCAAAACAGTGCCAAGAGAGGGAAGAGCCAAGGTGGCGCAGTGGTTAAATGCAGCACTGCAGGCTACTGCTAGATCAGCAGTTCAGCGGTTCAAATCTCACCGGCTCAGGGTTGACTCAGCCTTCCATCCTTCCGAGGTGGGTAAAATGAGGACCCAGATTGTTGGGGGCAATATGCTGACTCTCTGTAAACCGCTTAGAGAGGCCTGAAAGGCCTATGAAGCGGTATATAAGTCTACTGCTATTGCTATTGCTAAGTATCTCTTCTCCCTCCCTTGCCAAACTTTGTGTGTAGGCGTAACGTTTCACAAAGCTCCTTAATCCGTGGCTGCTGGCTCCCTCGCTTTGTGTTTTTTATACACATACCGACATACCCACCCTTCCTGGGAATGCCGTTTCCCACCCAAGATTCCATTTCCAAGGAAAGAAGAGCGCTGGGGCCACACTGGACATTCCCCCCTGCCCTGACTCCTGTCAGCCTCAACTTTGTTCCTGAAACCCTGCAGGCCACTTCTCTGCTTGAGCTCAGCCGAAGGGGGGCTGAGAGCAAGGGTGAGATGAAGCTGATTGCTTCCCCTTTGCCTCCTCTCCCAAAAGCAGTCTCGGACGCAGCCACTTCTGCAGCAGGAAACTCAAGCCAGCCTTCCGAAGGGTATTGTAGCAGCAGCTATCCACATTTTTTTTACCCTTATTTTGTCCCGATCCAGTGGCTCACTGGGCCACGTGGGTCGGGATGAAATAATGATTAAAAAATTGTCGATAACTGCTGCTACAGTACCCTTTGGAAGGTTGGTGCAAGGTGCGTGGGTGCATCACTTGGCCTACTGCTGCGTTTGTGGCTGTAATCGATGGCAAAAGCAGCCGCACTTGCTGGAGGCCATGGCCTGAGCACACCTGCAAATCAGCTGTTTTTGAATGGCAGTCAGATCGGCTCAACTGATCCGATTAAGGAGCCGAGAAGTGCTGAGGTGACTGGGGAAGGGAAGGGCTTCCTCCTGTACTTGCCATGGCATCCTTTCACTGGGGCTTATTTTCGGGGGAGGGCGTATATTTACACCCACCTCAAAAACCAGATCTGAGCTTATTAGCAGGACATGTCGTATTTTCGGGGAAACACGGTAGCTCATCTGGTTGTGATTCCTATTTGGTTTACTCTGCAAGGTTGACATCTGGTCATTGAACAAGCACTATAGAAAGAACTATTTTAATTTATTTAATTCAAGTGTTTATATAGTACCCTATCAAGATAACTCTTAAAAACAATGCAAACAAAACCTTTACTATAGCATGTAGTCCTGCCAATCTAATTTACCTGACACAAAGGCTTCAGCAACAGGAGGATTTCACTTGTTATCATTCCACTATCCAATAATGCACAAGTCAAGGTCTTAATCCAAATTTCATGACTTTCACTGCAAGGAATCCACAAGGTTGTACGATCGAGATCTTCTGGAGGAGTTTCTCTTACCTTTCCAGGCACCTCCAAGAGCTAAATAACATTATTGTTTAGAAATAAATGTGAGAAAAAAATTAAATTAGTTAATGCCTCTTTAATTATTATCTCTTCCATTTGCCCAATATCACATACGCTACCGTGAGAACACAAAAAGTTGCATAAAACATTATTTACTGTGTGCGTTTGGATTTGAGTAATTTCTGAGGTTTATGGGTGTTCTATTTGCTCTGTAGGATCAATAATTACATCTTGAATTCCCACTTTCTACCTTGATATCCATTTTATAAATAGCTGTACAGAAAATACTTTTTACTAGTGTTCATAAAATTTTCCTCAGATTTCAAAATTGAAATATGCTCAAATAGAAGTTGTACAACAAACTATCAAGAATGCTTTAATTTGGAATACTGCTCTGGAGTTGGATTTGAGGACCCCTTTTCAATCCTATAATTCTAAAATAATCTTCATTCATTGCCCATACATTTCTCCTCTCCATCTACATCCAACTTGTATGATTGCCACAAAGAACACAAGGCAAATAGCAGCTGCTTAACTTTCTTTCTCTTTTTACTGATTGGAAGACAGTTGAAAAAGGAGCAACAAAAAGGCAAGAATAATGAGGTCAAGAATCTACTTTATAAACACTGGGCCTTAAGAAAAACACAGTAAATCCTACTCTGGATGTGGATATAACTGGCCATCTGGTTTGCTGAAGGAGTCATAGCTTATTCTTACTGGAGGACAGAATGACTGCTATGTCCTAAAGTTTGTATATGGAGCAAACAGTTTACAAGTTTCAGAGGAGGAGCTGATTCCTACCTTCCTACCCTAAATTAACTAGAAAATATGGGAAAGATTGGAGCCAATTGAAAAATTGCTGCACAGAGATCCTGCTTTCCCAATAGAGAAGTTTGCAACTGGATATTTAGAGACCTGTGTTGAAAATGGGTAAAATTAGCCCCCTAATTTATGTTCTCTCTAACCGAGGAAGAAAATTTAGGATTCTTCATTTAATTTTGTATGGCGTAAAATTACAGTACCTTTTTTTTAGATGTTCTGAAAGGATGCAAGTATTTCAGCATTGTATCCGCTTGGGTTTTGTACATTTCCGAAAATGTATGTCCTATTTTGGTCGCTAAGATGTTTTTCAAACAAACAGCAGCAGCTGACCGAACTTCAATACTGAAAGTAAAAAAGCCTTTTTTTTTTGCAATTTAACTACTACCCTCATAAAAACACCCCCAAACCAGCAATACATTCACATTGTGTTGAATGTTCACTATACACTTACCTTTGATCTATTAAAGAATTATTTATGAGAGTTAATATTACAAACACCCACTGAAGTTCTCTGTCTTCAAATAGATCACATGTATTGGAACTAGGTCCATTTTTACTGGGCTGCAATGCTATGGTAGAAAAATTTATAGGACCAATTTCTCCCAAACAACTTCCAACGGCCTCTGTAAATATAACATTAACATTATTTAGGTGGCTTTTGAATACTTGAATCCAAAGAGAAGTCAATATGCAAGGAGGACAACTTTCTGCAGGGAAGAAGCTGCATAGTGCTTACAATATATGCATGTATCATAAATTTATATAAGTGCATTTTCTTTTTATATGTACTTTATTAGGTAGCTTCCTGTTCAGTGAACTAAGAAACATCATAACCGAAAATCTGGGGATTTGGCAACAGCTATATTCTCAGCAGGTATTGAATGAACTTGAACTAATTAAATGTAGAACAAGAAATATATATATAATATATATATTATATATATATATATAATATATATATAATATATACACACAACATACATATACATACACACACACACACACACATACATACACACACACACATACATACATTCTATACAGATAGTCCTTGTTTAGCAATGTTCAGAGTTATGATTATCATAAAAAAGTAACTATGAACAATCCTCACATTACCACCTTCACAGGTCTATAAAACAAAGGAAAGTTGAAGTAAGTCCATAAGCATTGCTGTGGTTTCACTTAGTAACCACTTCACTTAATGACCATATTGTTGGTTCCAACTGCAGTTGGTAAATGTGGACCACCTAGAATCTTGATCCAGTACAGTAATTTAATATCCTTCATTTTGTAAATAGTACTCAGCATTCTATAGATGGTAGGCAAACTATAGGGATGCAGTGCTTTTGACAAATATAGAAATGGATATTTATGGCCAGCATATGTAATCGTACAAGCCTAGATTATTCACTTTCCTTTCACAGTGTCATCATTTACTTTTTCAGTATCTAGTTTGAATCAGATTTTACATTACTTTCAACTGAATGTATGGACCAGTAACAGCTGGTGTCCATGGGAGAAAATGCAATAGGCAGAGAAATAACAGTAGGCAGAATCAAGGATGCAAACCAGACACCCTGCTTTGCTATCAATGGACAACAAACTTTGTACACCCAATTTTTAAAATCCAAGCACATATAATAGTGAGGACAATTAAACTGTGGAACAGCTTGCCATTAGAAGTTGTGGATGCTTCATCACTGGAAGTTTTTAAGAAGAGATATAGTATACTTTGTATAGTCATTGTCTAAAATGGTATAAGGTCTCCTTTGAGCACGGGATTGGGCTAGAAGACCTAAAGGTACTTTCCAGCTCTATTTTGATTGTATATAGTATATTCCTCCAAGCTTTTACTTTTTTGCAAGTAGGGTAGGAAAAACATATTTCCCAATTTGAGGAGATAATTAATTCCCAAAGCTTAATACCTCCACAAATCAAGTAATTTTAAAGAAATACAAAGATACAATATCAATATAAATAACAGTATTAAACGTGTACGGTTTGCAACTGCTTTTTTCAGATTTCTTTAATTATGTAATGCTATACAAGCCATGAATTACCCAAAGCAAGCTGTTAAAAACCATCACTCATTTAAACAAGTGATGACTTACCCAAGATAGCATCAGTAGAATGTACAGTTGTTTTGAGAGTTGTAACAGATATGCCATCAGCTTCACTATAATGCAGTCCCTTGGATTTTCTAACATTTAAAAGAAATGTATATAGAAGCATCTGTAATATCATAGGTATCAATTATATATTAGCACTCAAGAGCTTGTTTTCTCTGATATTGTTTTCTAAAGAGGAGAGAAACAAATGAAAAAAGACAGCACATTTATTAGCAAACTGTTAAAAATGTGCTCAGGGATGTTGGTCCGGCATTTTCTTCAACATCCTTTAAAAGGCAGGTAACAACACATTCCTACTCCTTTTGAAAACACAGTCTTTACTAGAGATGGTTTATTTTAGATTAAAAAGGTGGATATATCTATTTTGCTTCAATAACAATTATTAAAAAGATTTGTCAGCATTTGTCAGCATTCATGTATGATGATAGCTGATGGAACATTTGAGAAGAAGCCCCCCCCCCTTCCAGTAACCTACATTCAATGTCTTGCATTGCTGAAGTATAAATTAAGTCAGTTAATTAAAAAGCAAAGCATACAAATTATTCTTTCTCTATCGGCAATGTACCCTCTAATTTTTTTCAGTGTGTCTGGAAAGTATAGTGTTTGAGCAGCACATTTTCATGCCTGAGCACCTGAATTTTTTTTAGCCATAATAGCCATCAGAGCAGAGTTGGGGAGGGGGGCAAGGAGGAAAAGAGTCCCCCCTCTCTCAGACCCCCAAGGAGGAAGGGAAGGGAGGGGGAGGGAAAGGAAATGGGAAAGAAGAAAAGGAAAGGAAATGGAAAAGAAGGAAAGGAAAAGAAAGGAATGGGAAAAGGAAAGAAAAGACAAGGGAAGGAAGAGAAAAACAGAAAGAAAAAAAAGAAACAGAAAGAAGGAGAAGGGAAGTAGAAAGAAAAGAAGGGAAAAAAGAAAAGAGGGCAAAGAAAAGGGGAAAAAAAAAAAAAGGAGAAAAAAAAAAAAAGGAAAGAGAAGGGAAAGAAAAAGAGAAAGGAAAGGAAATGGAAAAGGAAAGGGAAGGGAAGGAAAAGAGAAAGGAAATTGAAAAGAAGGAAGGAAAGGAAAAGAAAAAGGAAAGGAGAAAGGAAAGGAAAAGAGAAGGAAAGGAAATGGAAAGGAAATGGAAAAGAAGGAAAGGAAAAGGAAAGGAAGATAGAAGAAGGACAGAAAGGGAAAGTAAAGAGTGGAATGGATTGGTACTGCTCAAAAATCAAGTCTCAAGATCCTGTGGACCCCTTTGGCTCAGGCAGTCCAACTCCATGCTGCTTCCCAGAAAAACTGCCAAGCTCAGAATGGGGCTTCAGTCTGAGAAACCTCGGATGTGCAGAAAACACAGGCTACAACGAGCGAATCCCGTTTCCAAGGAACCGACGAAGCCCCAGAGGACCAATGGGAATTCCCTTCTGCAGTGTCATCGGTCTCCGGGCAGAGTCTTCCTTGATTTCACCAATCACCAGATGGAGGAGAGAGTTCAGTGCAGAGAGAGAAGGGAGGGAGGGGGGATATTTTCAGTCACATTTAAAGACATTAAGAAACAACTGCGCTGCAGTTTGAAACTTGTGCGTGGTGTTTTCTCGTTACCTGCGCGGTTGCGCAGGCACGCAGCTTAGAGGGAACATTGTCTACCAGAAGTTCATGTTGGCATTTCCCCTCCTTTTCTGCTGCAAAACAGCAAAAACCATAGGAAATCATTATCATGTGATCATTAGATGCTGCAACCCCGTTGCAAAGTATCCGAAATGTGATTACATGACAGAGGGCATAGCATCGTACCTTTGAGGTCATAAGGTGTTTTTCTTTTAAAACCCACTGTAAATTCGTACAGTTATTAAGCGACCAATTAAGTTGAGGACTAGCAGTAACACCTAAGCAGACTTGCTTTATAAGAAAATCCTTTACTGATAAAACAGAAATTGTGGGGATGAAAGCAGAGTTCCCCAACATTTTCAGCCTTGGGCACTGATGGAGGAGAGAGGATGGTTTGTCCAAGCATGCATGCGGCAACTTCCATATGCATAAGCCATGTGCACAAGTGCCCTGCTGCTTACGCAAATGGAGTCCATGCATGCCTCTCACCTACTGCTTGAGCAACTGAGGATGCGTATGCCAGCCGTTTCTACGGCCCTGTTGCAAACATCCCACAGCCCACTACTGGGCCACGGCCAACAGGTTGGGACCCCTGGATTAAAAGGGGTCTTCTCCATTATGAAAGAAAGAGAAAGAAAGATGCTTTTTCCAAAAATTCATTAGGAACTACTGATATAATTTCCACTGTTACATAAGAAATAGTATAAATGTTTCAATTACTTTTTAGATCTCTGAAAATAAAAAAGAATGAAAGAATCAAAATACAAAGATAAATCAGAATTAGAAATCCATACCCTGAAATTTTTTCATAAGTTCCATTATTTGTTCTTTACGAACTTCTAGTTGTTTATGCAGTTCATTTAGACCTTCAAGTTCTTGTTAAAAACAGTGAATCAGATATATTTATCGATAAGGAAATGGTTAATTTCCTGCAAACATAAATTTGACAAGGAAGATATAATTCATAAATTTAACTCCCCAAAATCTGAGACACAAATCTAATTTTAATACATGATGCAATTGTAAATAACTTCATGATGTAAGAGCTTTGACATAAATAACCAAACAGTAAAATATATTAGTTCAAATAGGATAAGAGATTCCATTAGCAATATGAAACATTGCCTTGGATTCCATTTTTTAAATCTGAAATTACCTGCAAAAGAGAAAATTTTCCAGTGCTGTATTTAATTTTTTGTTGAGTGGCCCGCAGTTCTTTAAAATGGGGATGATCAGGAAATGGATCTAATAATTTGATTGCTTGGTACAAATATTCATGGTTCTGATTATCTATCACTAGATACTTCAATAAGCCCAAGACCTAAAAATAAAGTAACAGTACAGCAACAATTATGGCAATTATAGCAACCACCACTTCTTCATTTTTTAAAAACAGAATTAACACACAATTTAACTATGGCTATATTAGCAGTCCATATTTATTTCTACCAAAACCAAGCTTTATGGCCATGATAGATAAGGAAACAGACAGATTTTTGTATCTTTTTCTCTCATCGTCCAGGAACCCAGGCTAAGCAGGGTTAGGCTTAGGCCTGAACTTTTTAGGCTTCAATTCTGAATAGTTTTCTGGAATAAATTATTAAATATTTATTTCTGAATAAAAATACCATTTCTCATAACAGTTCTGGAACTAAACAGATACTTTTTTCTATTTTTACTTCAATTTTATATAGCAAAAAAAAAAGGTTTTATAAAGACAAAGCTTGTTCCTCATATTCTGTGGCAAACAAAGAAAGAACATCCAAAGCTCCTCATTGTCTGTTTGAAAAACAAAAGTTACAGCTGCAATTTTTCAACAATGCAATATGATTCAGTTTGGCAACTCATCTGGGGGCTCTCCCTTTATTTTATCCAAACAACATGTTAGTGCAGATAAATAAGAACTCCATGTAGGAGAGGAGATGCTACCATAATTTTTGATAATGATTAAGGCAAACATAAATTTATAGCCTTCCAAAAATATAATTACCAAATATGATTCCAACATCATAACTGCAATGCAATTCAGATGATTCTTTAATTAGTCCCTGACACTATTTGTTTCATAAATCATGGTTTAATTTTATAATTCTGATGACACACATGGGTTTTTCTTTCAAGGAAAAAAGACGATCAAGCATACTTCTGTATCATTCAAAGGTGAGCTACAAACTTAAAACATTCACACTTTTGGATGAAAAGTTAATAATGTTGCATTCCAAAAATTCAATTAACAAATGCCTAGCAAGTAGTTCCTCTAGAAATATACCTTTTCTTCAGTTTCAGGTTGTTCTCCAACAACTGGATTAGTGTACCCACGACACATGGAGGTGACTTGCTAGGGCATCCCCACAATACTGTACTGCTGTGTGACAAACACGATTGAGAAGGTCACAACAGAGCAAGAAGCTCCGGAGCGATACTCCTGTCAGAGGATTTGGCCTAAGAGGAATATAGGAAAAATAGCTAATAACACACATGAATGATTTTGCTTCTATTATAGATATGGTCATAATAAGGACAATATAGAAATATTTTACAAAAGGCAAAGATCTTAGCTATACATTTTCAAATAAAAAAATAATGGAATACAATGGAATACACTATGGGCTAAACATTGAAGCAAAGATTTGGGATCATACAACCTTATCTTCCTTTATATTTCTATATCAAACATAGCTTTAATCAATTGCTTTAATCAGGCTTTAATCAATTGCTAATTGGGTCAACAGCAACAAGCAACAAACAAACCATACTAGAGTATTTAACAACTAGTGTTTCTTTAAGCCATATTCCTGGTTCATGCAAGAATTGGGAAAATTAACTTTGACAAGGAGAATAGCTAGTCTAAGCTCAAACATAATATGAAAACTTGTTTAATATGCTCTCCAAATCAAAAGCCAGACAATTAAAAAGTTCTGCACTAGAGGACTGACCAGGATAAGAACAAATGAATGAAATAGAACTGAACAGAAATCTATGTAAAGACAGAATAGCATAGAATGGTCTTACCTGTTGCTGATGTGGTGAATCATAGAATAATCACATCCCGCAGTACAAAAGCCCATGCACCACCTAGGCCAGCCTTTATTTCTTTCAACAGCAGATTTACAAAAAAATGATATATCATAAGCATTCTATGTTTTTATAATTGTTTTTTGTTCCAGACACCTGCTTCCATACAGCAAATAAAATTTTGTGGAATGACGCCTACACAAAAGAAAATATTACATGATCAATGTTAAATACAACTTACTTCAAGTATTTATTCTTAAATAAACATGCCTTATTAGATCACTGTTCATATGAATATGCTTCACGCATCTCTTTCAGAATTATTGAATCACAAGAAGTCTGACATATGTGAGCTATTGCTTATACAATTAAATCATTATCCCTATTGACTTAATTTGTACATCAAACCAAACCAAGCACTATTATTCTGTTTGTCCAAACAAGCAACATGCAAATAATTTACTAGAATTTCTTAGCTTCTTTAATTTTAATTTGCTTAACACTAATTTACTGATTACATTCAAGACCATAAATAAAAGAACTCTGAAAGAAAAGCTACAGTCATCACTGTTTTATTATTCTATTAAATAGTGTAATGACATTAGATTTAAAAGGTTACATAACCTTTTTTGTAGACATATATTTTTTCTGCCTATGTTGCACATTTATAGCAAGTTCCATGCTCAAAGGAATGTCCAGTATTAAAATATATAATGTATATAGTCACACTAATTAAAATGCCAAAACATACTATGCAGAAATACTGTGACCATAACACAAAACTGAGCATCAGTTACTTACAGGGTTCTTAGAAAGGATTGCTATAATACCATTAGACTTCATTTTAAAACATCTATTAAGGTAATCCAATGTAGCTTGGATGATAAATGATGGAAAATAAGGAGGATTTGGAGCAGGATCCAGGTCTCTGAAAGAATAGAAAAGATCACAAATATTAAAATGTTTGAAGAAGAGGATATAGTCTAAATGACACTAAATAGAATTCAATGAGAATGGTATACTTCATAGGCGAAAACAGATTAAATCTATATTAGAATAACTTCAGCATACATTTTTAATTTACAAATAGGATTCCTCTGCTATAGTTCATCTAATCAGGACCTGAAGTTCATTATTTTCAAATAATTATATGGATTTATGATAGATGAAAGAGTCAGTTTGGTGTAGCAGTTAAAGTATCAAGCTAGAAACTGGGAAATAATGGGCATCTCCTTATCATTAATTAGGCACAAAGTCAGCTAGATGATCTTTGGCCAATTATTCTCTCTCAGCCCTAAGAAGGAAGCAATGACAAATCACTTCTGAAAATCCATGCCCCAAAAACTGCAGGGAAACATTGAAGCACTCTATCTCAGGCAAATAAACAGATGTTTTAAAACATGTTTGGTTATCTAACAGTCACAATAAAGACACCTGAATATAGATATCATCAGCTGAAATATCACTAAAGAGATAAATTTGAAATGCACTGAAGCATGACGGGGGGGGGGGAATCACATTTTTGTATATATGGTAAAAAGTAATCTTTGTTGTCCAAAATGAAATTGTTATGATCTGTTGCAGTAATATTTTACAAAACAGATCTCCAGTTTCTAAATGTATCTCTTTCCCAAATGATCTTAGACACAAGAGGAAACAGTTCCACAAAACTTCAAATTGCCATTCCTTTTTTAAAGATAGTCCTTGCTTAACAACCCTAAATAGGACTGAAATTAATAAGGCCTTGGCAAGCACTCAGGAAAGCCTTGTATGGCCAGCCGCTACCTCGTGAAAGGCCAGGCATGCCTTGTCAGCAGCAGGAGGCAGAAGACGAAAAAGGGACAGGTGTGTGTGTGTGTGTGGTGTGTGTGTGTCTGTTGTGTCCGTGTGCAGGGAGGCAAGGGGCAGTAAGAGCAGTGGAACACAGGGCAGCCAAAAGGGCAGAGATAAGAGGTAGATAGGTGGGTGGGAGAAGTTGAAGCACACTGTACTAAATGCAAGTGACCTGCCAAATGTCCCTGGATCACATGGGGGCTCTGCAGTGTATAAGGACTTGGTGTAAGTAGCCTCATTCATCACTATGATAACTTCAAACAGTGCTGGAACAAATGGTTGTTAAAAGAGGACTACACGTATTTTACTTTTGCTTGACATGGAATCCTCATGACAGTAAAGAAAACTTCGCTTAAAATTATAGTACACAACACATTAACAGAGAAAGGAAAACTGTACCCTGTAAACTTAATAAGTCAGAATTCTCTTCTGATTTGATATTGATTGGTTCATGTAGAGTCATCCACACCTCTACCACAATTTCTGGTAAGCTGCTTTGAAAATAAACTGTCTGTCAGCTGTAAAAACAAAATACAGGTTTAATAGCCTTAAAGATGAAAGGCAATTAATGTGGACGCTATCTCACTTATCAATCTTCTGGTTTTATATTTAATAAAATATGCAAATAGTTTAGTTTGCTTTTTGTTTGCTATGTTTTCCCACCAAGCAGAAAAAAAATGTCTTTTGAAAAAACATTTTTCCTGAGGCACAAACTAATAAAAAAATCTCTGAAACAAAGTGGAAAAATAAGTGCTGGTGTCTAGATTAAGGAATTACTCCACTCAAAATACATCTTAAAAGGGAAAATAGGGGAGGAGCACAACCCAATTCCAATAGAAATACGTTCTCTTTCTACCTATTATTCTTCATTATTCCAGCACTGGAAAGTATCAAAATTAAGCCTGCGCTAAATAGCAGAGCAATATATGAAAACAGAATTCCAAGACTTAATGAAGTACTGCCCTATCACTAGCTAAATGAAAAACAAATTGAAACTTCAATAAAGCTTAAGAAACCCAGGCAGTTCTTGACATTTTCTGTCACAGCAATTACCAAGGATAATGAGAAGTCTTTAGGGTAGATGTCTTCTGAGAACTGGGTTTATCTATGAATAGGAGAATTTTCTATAAATTTGTTTTTAAAATAGAAATAGAGCGGACACCGTATTGCTAGCTCGCTTAGATTGGAGAGAAATCAACAGTATAAAATCCAGTCTCATTTTAAACTGATACTAATTTAAGAATGAAAAAAGTAAACTGAAAAAATAAGGCCAAAGCTGCTGATGACACTACACTAATAGCAAAGGTTCTGCTTAGCTTAAAAAGGAGACAAAATTAAATATATTAACAAATAACTTAAACATGAATGCTATGAATTTTAGTGATTTTCTGAAATGGAAATTATTTACTTCTGCCCAGGAATTGAAGTATATTTAGAAATTGATGTGTGTTTTTTTTAACTTAGGATCTTACAGCATTCAAATTCTTTGCATTTAAGACTACAAGGATATAAAATCAAACTTTATTTTTTTAAAGATACCTGCTTTCCTAAGTAATTTTCATCTCTCAGCATGTCATAGATTCTAGAAGCTGTATTGCTCTTTTGTGTGAATTCAATATCTTCGTGGTTTTGGTAGGACAAAATAAGGAAGAATGTTGACAAGGATTTTGGGGAAGCACTGCGCCAGAAGAGGACGCTCTTCCATTTCAATGTGGCTGGCAATGGATTTTATCTCTTTAAACTGATCTCTAATTATTAGTTGTGGAATCAAGATTTATAACAGGACCTGCAATTAAATATCTCTATGAATTATGATGAAATTACATAAAAATCCTGTTGATATGTAACAATTGAATTCTCAAAGTATTATTTTAAACAGCCAGTTTAAATTAAATAAGGGCCAACTGTCTTTTCCATCCTTGGAAAAGGATACTTAACCTTGTTTCAAATGCATTAGATCACACTTTCAAAATTAATTAATACATTTTTCCCTGCACTAAAATAAAGTAAAATTAAGCTTATTTCAGAATATAACCAATCAATTAATAAATGCTGCAGCAATCAATCTACAAGAGAATGTATGATTTAGAAGCATACCTGTAAAACTCTTCCAAAGTAGAGCAATTTAGCAAAACATATGGGAAATCAGACAAGCTGTAATCAAGGTTTAACCACTCAAATACAAGATAATCTAAATGGGTGCTCATTAAATCTTCTGTATTTTTATAGCCAAAAGAGCCAGAAATATTTTCTAAAACCTGTGTTTGAAAAATAAATAAGATTGTCAATAGTCAAATATAATGCCATTAATATTTACAGCAATAAGATAAGGAACATGTGCCTTGTGATTTGTCACTGAACGTATTTCTATTCCCATTTTGGGTAAGTATTCAATAACTGTCGTCAGTACTAGCCACCTATCTATCTTATGTGTCCATCTATCCATATGTGCATTATTGCATAGTTATATATCTGCATGCACACATGCTCACCCTCACCCACACAGGTATACAAAAATTCTTTGTCTGCAAAAAAGTAACCCCTCACCCTCAGAGGTAATTATAAATTGGATCTTTACTGTAAAGACCGAAGCAGAATCTGCCCACCTTCAAACAACTCATCAATAAAATTCAGCTAGTATAAAATGTTCCTATTTTTGTGAGGCCCTCGAACTCCTGCATTGCCTTCTTCCACATGGCAACAATTGCCACCATGTACAGATTCTGGAAAAAGTTATGTTAATCTGGTACAGATCATGCCATCTTTCTGATCATGTGGCAACTGTAAGTAGCTATTTATGTTTAGATTCCTTACTGGAATCATGAACAGAAAAAGAAGATAATAGGAGTTGGCGAGGTGGGGGTTGTTTTCATTTTGCTTTATTAAGCCAATTCAGGCCATGTAATCCCTGACTATCCTGGCCTGGAAAAAATATAATTTATGCTTATATTCCTCCTTATAAAAAGTGCTTTCATTTATTTATAATCTGAATACCAATATTTACTGCAGGCACCTGAACATATCCCTTTTAATTCAGTAATTACCTTCCTTACGAGCTGAGGATCTAATCCATTCTCTTAATACACTGGAAAATAGCAAATAATGCTTGTTTCTCACACACAGGACTGCTGTACAAAATCATAGTTATTAACATGAGTAGGACTGTTTTTGCTGTTATGCTCGTCATCAGGATGGCTTTCTTGATTCCCTGTACCATGTGCCTTCATCGACAAAGCACAAAGTGAAAGGATTTTTTTTTTAGTTATAACATAATTTTATTATGGTGTTTTGTAAAAATAAAATAGTATCCCAACACAGGTGTAACAAATGATCAAAGAGATAATACAAAGATGGATCAAATTTTGATAAACCTAAAATAACCAGTCTAAAATATTCAAGTATTTTAAAATGTTTATGTGTTGTAAAGTCTGACATGGCACAAGTGTCCAGGGTAATGTCATGTCAAGTGTCTTTTATTCCCATGCATCTCCTTCTCTTGTTACCAAGCATTTAGTTTGTCCTTTAAATCTGAATTATCTGCCAGTGCCTTAAAAATGTCATTTTCTGAAGATATTTCTAAGAAAAAAGAATGACAAGCCAGGAGGTCTCATGGGAAGGCTAGGATGGCACAATAGTGGAAAATACCATTGAGGGTGAGTAGGGCAACAACAGATTGGAAAGTAGAATGGGAAGAGATTGGGGCTAGTGGGAGTGTGTTTGAGGGGAACAAAAACATGTACATCTGTGGGTAAAGACATGTGGGTGGAAAAAGTAGGATAAGAGTTTGGGGGCGGAATAGAAGAAGAAGAAAGGTGGTAAGCTATCAGGAAAAATGCAGGAAGAAATGAGAGCAGAAGGGCAGTAAGAAGAAAGATGAAGGGGACGATTGGACAGGGAACATTGGCATAAAACTACAGAACAAGCAGAGAAACCAACAAAGAAAATGCCAGATGGAAAATCAGATGGAAGAGTCATGGATAAAGTTTTTCACAAATTCTTTTCAAATAGACACTCTTGGATCAATAAGTGAAGGAAATGCTTACACTTGAAATCTTCATGCATGCTTAGTAATAATTATTACCAATGTTTTTGCTCCTTCTTGAACTTTGATGTACAAATTCTCAAAAGCTCTTTGTTGGAACTTCAAAGGAAGACCTTTCACTAAACCAGTTGTCTCTCTCAGTTTCACATCTTGGAACAAACTTATGATCAAGCAGAGAGAAAGGCATTTTAGAATTAAAGTGTATATTCTTTCTTTCTAAAATAAAATAAGATTTGTGTTGTTTCCATTTTGTTCCTATGGGTTTTTTTTTTTCTCCTTCTGGAATAATTTTTAACAAAGTAAAACTTTGTTAAATTTATTTTCATGTCATATATTTCTGAAAGATAAACTGTTAAGTAATTTTAATAAACTAGCAATAGATGTTAATCTTGTTGATTTTAATAAACTAGAGACAAACTGCAGCTCTAAAACTGTGTACAGTATACCTGATTGCTGACTTAGCTGCAATTGTGCAAACTTGAAAGTTGTTATCTGCAAGGAATTGCGAAAGGCATCTCTGACAGGTAGATTTCACCTTTAACTGTAAGCACAGCCCACTTTAAACCAGGGTCAGCCTGGGAAAAAATGGAAAAAAGGAAATATCCTCATTATATTTTTATAGGTTTGGAAACCTAAATAAGTAGTAGTATTAAGAGCAGCAATAGTACCTCTTAAATGCTTCTGGAGTTTTACTTACATGAAGGAAGGCTGTCATACAATTCACTAAAGCAATTCTTAAAGGAACTGAACATTTTCCTTCATTTGCTAAATGCCTGAAATAGAAAGCAGTTAATAATAAATATAACCCTTTTTTTAAAAAAGTCAAATTTAAAATCCAATTTGTTTTTAGGATTTTTGAAATATACTGTATAAGTTTTTATAAAATTTCAAAAACTTTTTGTTAGTTTTTAAATTTCAGAAAAGTTAAACTAAACTGTACATTGGCATTTCTAAGGACCATTTGTTCAATTACTATTTCTTAAATTTTATTGAAAGATATATATTGCTGCCACTGGAGTATTACAGCTTGAATTGCATTAAATAAATTACTTTTGTGTTTTAAAATAATCAAGTCCTTGGAGCGAAGCAGTATAAAACTGAATGAATGAATACACTTAAGTTACAAATCCCAGCTATTTCAGAATAACTGCCAGTAAAATTAGTGGAAATTCTTGTAGAAACTCAATTTAAGACTCATACTATTAAGAAACATTTAACTAAATTGGTTTCACTGTCTTTAAATACTGAGATTGAATGAATACATTTAGGACTAAATTTGATTGAAATAAATATGCTTATACTTAAGCATATTTATGATTAATTTTACTTAAACAAATGAAAGAAAACCCCAGACAATAAAATAATTAGTTCTGCACTTACTTCACTGCTATTAAAATGCTTCATGCTCTGTAATTGTCAAATTACCCCCTTGTGTAACATTTTCCCCCATAAAGGGAGTTGTAGACCAAGAGAAAATTATCTGACATTGTTGAATTGTAAAATGTTTATGAAACATGTCATAGTGAGCCTTGAGGAAGAACTTCCCTTCAATCCTACCCTAATAGCAAATAATTTGGAGTTGAGCTTGCACTTAACCTACCAAATGCTCCAACAACAGTTAAGACTTGACACCGGGCTTCTTTCAGATCTTCAGAATTTCTACTGAAAGTTCCCAAAATATTAACCATTGGAAGAAGATTATGTAATATTGCTACGCAAACATCTTGATCCCGGCGATAAAAGGAACATATATCCCTAAAAGAAATAACTACATATTTGTATCTCAAAATATATATAGCAAATAATTTTATTAAACAAGATTATTTTCTTACGGTAGAAGCTTGACTAATGAGACAACATAATCTTCAGGTAAGGGATTTTCTCCTCTGGGAAGTTCCTTCAACAAGACTAAATACTAGAAGAAACCACAATTAAAGATATAGTATCAGAAAGGAATAATCCAATGTTTATGTACAATTGCATGAATGTAACAAATTATACTCTTTTTATACTTAGCATGCGAGCAAATATATATTGAAGATATAATTCTTTTATAACAAAACAACAGAATTGGAAGGGACTTTGGAGGTCTTCTAATCCAACCCCCCTGCTCAAGCAAGAAACCCTATACCCATGATGGCAAACCTATGGCACACGTGCCAGAGGTGGCAGCAGAGCCCTCTCTGTGGGCACGCACAATGTCACCAGCTGCTCATCTGGTTTCCGGCGTGCCAGCTGGTCTTCGTGAGCACCATTTTTCAGGCCGCTTTTGGGCCTTTTGGGGGCCATTTTCAGGACATTTTTCAGGCTGTTTTTTTGCCCTGAAAAAACCCCCAAAATAGGCATGTGCATAGCAGCCAGTTGGTTTTCAAGTGTCCAGTCCTCTGGCATGTGCAAAGACCAGCTGGTCAGTGTACATGCAAATGCCGGAAACCCGAAGACCAGCAGGCCAGCGCACTGGTCAGCTGGTTTTGGGGTTTCCAGCGCTCTGGTGCGCGCCCATGCATCTGCATGCACACACATTCCAGTTTAGGCACTTGGTGCAAAAAAAGGTTCGCCATTTCTGCCCTATACTATTTCAGACAAATGGTTATCCAATCTCTTAAAATCTACTTACACTGTTATATAAGTACATATACGTATGCTATTCAAAAATATATGATACAAAAATATGATTTATAATACACCAAAAAGAATCCTTCAGTTGTCAACATTTGTTTTTTAAAGCAGATCTACAGCAGATCTGTATGTTCAGATTTGGCAGTATACAGCTATAAACCCTGCACAATGATCCATATCCCAATAACTTCTTGACTAGATAATTACAATGCACTCTACACTCGTACCTCTCCACCAGGTCTGGAAGCTGCATCTAGAGTGGAAGAGAGCTGTTTGATTTTCAAGAGAAACAGGTCCTGAAATTGCTGCTATCATCACCCATGAGCTACTAGCCCTAATATAAGCTGCTTAAATTAGTATATAAAATCCTGAACAGCTAATAACCCAGATATTTACAAGGTAGTCCCAGCTAATTTAATTTTGATGGTTTTATTTAAGACTGTGTTATTGTTTGAGGATTTTTGTCACTCTGAATTTCTCTGAAAGAAAGGCTGGTATAGAAATAAAATAAGTTAATAGGTAACACTCCAACAGCATTAAAAACAGAAGGCTAAACAGAATAATGTTATACTCACCACATGTAAATGTAGAGGTTTAATAAAATCAAATGAATCTCCATCTATTAGCACTAAGAGTTTCCTCCAAATTTCGGAACATCTAAAGGGAACTGTTTGTTTTGTGGTTGCTGTGGAAGCTATACACAAGAACTTCAAAATATCAAGAAGAAGCAAATCCTGTTTAGATAGATGTTCTTCTGATAATGGACTTGTGGCACCTGTTCAATATGATGACCATATAGAAGCTATGAAAAGACAGCTCTCAAAACTTACAATCAATTATCTGTCAGGAAGCCATAAGCAACTGCATTTAATCAGAATGCATATTCCTTCTGCTTATCTTCTATGAATCAGTACATTGGCTGCCACATATACAATGAAATAAAGTAAAAATATAACAATACTACAAAAAATGTACTAACATAACATTGGCATGGGGGAAATATAATGGGAATGGTCAGCCTGTAGAAATTTAAAACAGCCACAGAATTGGTATTTATACCTTGTTTATTTAGATAGGCAGCATTGTCCTGCTTTGAGGGTTATTTTAACTGAACTCATCACCTCAGTCTTTTCAAAACCTGTCATAAGGCAATTTCTCTAAGCATCTCCAAAACAATACCTGGGATGAAATATACAAGGTCTTCAACCATTGGATGACAGTACAAGTCTTCGGTCTACACCATGGATGTCAAACTCGCGGTGTCACTTTGCCATCCTGTGATCTTTTGCAATGTTTTTCCCTTCACGGAGCTGGGGTGGGCATGGCCTGCATCCAGCCCATAGGACGTCAGTTTGACACTCCTGGTCTACATGTTCTAATTACACTTATGTATCTATATACTCTAAACGTAGATGCATGCCTTGATGTAGACTTCTCACTGCCACTAAGGAAATTTTTTATTATACTCTATATTATAATTCAATGAATGAGAAGTTATGTGTTCCTATCACAAAGAAACATCTTGAGAATCTCCAACACAAAAAAATAGAAAACTCTGAACAGATTCCGAAATGGTGATAATCTACTCTTGCTTAGAAATAAACTCTTGTAAAGAAATGTCAGTTGATAAAGGACACACAAATCTGAGTTCTGAAAGAGACAATAATCACAAATACAGGTATTCTTCTCATAGTAATCACAATTGGGACCAACAACTCAATCACTAAGCAGAAAATCATGTGAGTGCAATTGGACTTACTAAATTACTTACTTCCTCTTTGGTCCTTAAGGGAGTAACATGATCCAAGAAGAAGCTGTCAATCTTGTGAATGCTATATGGCAGGGGTGTCAAACTGGTGGCCCGCAGGCTGGATGCATCACGTGCAGGCCATGCCCCCCCACAGCTCCGCAAATGGGAAAAGTATCACGAAATATCACGTGACGGCGAGTTTGACACCCATGCTATATGGCATCACAAAAGCCTTTAGTTTACAAATTCTCATACAAATCGTAGTATCACATCTGGTGTATTTTTTGAAGTTGCTTCAAGTACCTGAATTATAATTCCTTACTACTCAAACATATTTTTTTCTAAAAGCATTCAATTACACAAAAATATACATAAAACAGATTGAATATACCTGTCAAGGTGTGCACGTCTCCAACTTCATTCACTTCACCAACTTCAGTACACTCATCATCAAATAGATCAAAGACTATTTGGGTTCCCTCTTCCATTCTACTTTCGTCAGGAAAATCTTCCATTAAGTCAATTTCTCCAGTTTCACTTGACTTTCCAATAGAAAACATCTAATAGAAGACATTTATGCATACCATCTCTTATAATGAGAACAATACATTATAATAAATATGTAATAAATTTATAGTTTTATAAATAACATCCATTTATCCTTTCTGTACAAATACCTCTAGATAAAAATTAGACATCTATCCTTTTGCCAAAATATTTCTTCGGTATAGAAGCTTCACTTCCACTTGTTCATTAATGTTTAAATATTGGTTGGCTACTTTGTATAATAAGGTTTCCATAAAATGGGGTGTTTGCTAAGAAAGTAATTTTAGAATTCAGTAATTACTATTATAATTTAACCAATTTAAGCAAAGCAATAGAGCTAGGTTTTTCATATTGACTTCACTTGGCTGGGAAATTTACTTATCCCTGATCAGTTTTCCTGTTTTTAATACCTAAAACCAATAAAACCAATATGACTACAGCTTAATAATTATATGAAAATTACTGAAATTTTTCATTGTGCTTTATATAAAACTAGAATAAGCTATTTACAAGGATTTAAATTATTAACCCTTATGTGCTACACACTTTGCAAGCAATTACTTGATTACTTACTTGACAGTGTTACTAATTGGGAAAATAGTAGTAGCAAGATTAAATGTACTTAGCTAATCTACCACTTGCCAGAGGTAAGTTAATTTTTTTTATTTTGAGAAGTAAAGAGTGGTAGAGGAAAAACTGTTGTACAGTTCCTAAGAGGAATATAGACACTAGATATTTCCATTCAAATTTTCCACAGCACTTACTCTTCTGCATTAAGTATTGTTCTCTCAAGTAGAATGAACTTTAAAATCTGTGCCTGCTCACCTGATGCTTATCTAACTGAAAGAGATTAATTATAGCAATGAAATACCTCTGATCCCTGCCACTGATAAAGGTGTATCAGTGTACAAATAGAGAGATATAAGAGAAAGATGTGGAAAAGCACAGAGATAGCATTTTTCATTTGTTAAGGAAAACCAAACCCCCGAAATGCAATGCCCGCCCTTCCTGTACGCACAGTCCCTCACACGTGCCTCCCCCCTCCCCCATATATGCACAACAGACACCCAAACACCA
The DNA here is from genome assembly GCF_009769535.1 of Thamnophis elegans. Classification (NCBI taxonomy): domain Eukaryota; kingdom Metazoa; phylum Chordata; class Lepidosauria; order Squamata; family Natricidae; genus Thamnophis; species Thamnophis elegans. Next base: position 18,496,920 of record NC_045546.1, on the reverse strand, counting down.
GCTGGCCAGCGGGAGGCACGCATGCATGTGCGACAGAGCTGAACTCATAGGTTTGCTATGCTGGGTATATACAGTCTCTGGAAGGGAAACAAACATCACATCATATCTACTCACCATAAGTTTGCAGATACTTGTAAGATCATCCATCAACTTGGATGTTAACAAATGCAAGAAAATAGTAGACAAACTCTTTTTGGGATTTTTCTGTTGAAACAAAGAATAGAAGAGATAAATATCGCCATCTCTCCTAGATTTCCAGAAAGCTTTGAAAACCTGGCTTTAGTCCAAGGCCTAGGGTTGATATTTATTATTTGTTCAGTGGCCCCTGTTTCTTGTGTTTGTTATGTATTAGTTTATTATAGCCTGGATTGCCTTTTTGATTTAATGCTTTTAGCTGTTTTTGTCTTTTTTAGTTTTGTATATTGCTTTGCATCTACTAGAGTTGGACAGCCACTAAATTTAAATACACAACAAATAAAAGCAGAAGAAAGAAACAAAAATGTAAAAGATTATAATGAAGTATTTGGCTTTTTGTACTATAAATAATCTGTAGTAAACTGTAATCAGTTCCCCATGCATCTTGTAATTCAGACCCCCAAGGTCTGAATGCTGATAATACTTAAGATTGGAGAACTTGATTAAGCTGCTTTTAATGAGCAGCAAATAGCTCAGGTAAAATGCAAATAACCCAAGTACAATTACACTAGATAAAAAGGCAGCAAGCATTATTAAAAACAAATTTTCAAGCTGTATGATAAAACCTGAAATAAACTGCTATTGAAAAGCAAGGATCAGTTTCAGAATCAAACTTCTTTCTTCAAAGCAGTGCTGCCTAAATTTCACTGAAGTCAATCTGACTGATTCAGCCTCACAAGAAATAAAAACCTCTCTAGCGATTTTTGGTCTTATACAGTAATTGAAAGAACAACTTGGAAAAAATCTCATTGCACATACTAAAATAATAAAGCAGTTTCAATATTATATCAAACAATACCTCCATATTTTTCTGCAAAATAACTGGGAGTGTATATGTACCGTATTTTTCGAGTATAAGACGCACCTTTTTTCCACAAAAAAGAGGCTGAAAATCTGAGTGCATCTTATACATCGAATACAGCATTATTTGCCTCCCGAAGCCCCGCCCCTTCACCAAAATGGCCTTGCATAGCCTTATGAAGGCTTCCAGAGAGCTCCTGGGGGCTGGGGAGGGCAGAAATGAGCAAAAAATGGGCCTTTTTTTGCCCCCCCAGCCCCAGCAGCACTCTATAAGCCTCCATAAGGCTATGCATGCAATTCTTTTGATGAAAAATGAGCTGTTTTTTGCACTTTTTTGCCCCCCCCCCCCTCAGGAGCATTCTGCAAGCCCCCCCCCCAAGCTATTCATGCCTTTTATTTGAAAAAATGGCCCGTTTTTGCAAAACCCGAGCCATTTTTCGGAGGTTTGCAGAGTTCAAAAACTTTTTTTTCCCTTTTGGAAAGCTCTTTAACTGATGAGAATTACATTGATCAAGTGCTGTGCCAGCAGAAACAGTCTTAAGGTTTGTCAGCGATTTCCTTCTCCAGCATATGGATAAATACACCTGGAAACATCTACCTACCTACCTACTCTCTCTCGCCCTACCTACCTACTGTATTTCTCTGTCTCTCTCTATCCCTCTACCTACCTACCTATTCTCTCTCTCCCTCCCTATCTACTGTATTTCTCTTTCTATCCCTCTACCTACCTACCTACCCTCTCTCTCCCTAGCTATCTACGGTATTTCTCTCTCTTTCTCTACCTCTTTCTATTTCTATTGCCTTCACCAATTCGCACAACCGCGCAATTTTTATCTGGTATGATGAGTGCATGGGATTGTATGTGGTTGAGTGAATGATCCCACTTTTATCATTTTATTATCATTGTATTTTATATGTTTTTAACTTTTCTGTGGGGACTGCTTGGGTGAGTGAATGAGTATGTCTGATTCGGAGGACCTGCCGGGAGAAGCGGGGGCCATGGGGGTGGTTGAGGGGACTAGAGACACGGGAGAGGGTCGGGGTATTACGGTCGTAACAGGGAGGGGCAGATACGGCGGGGACTTTAGGGCAGGCCATTACCGGGGAAGGAAGGTTCGCTACATCACAGAGATCCCTCCTTCCGGCCCTATGAGTCCCACTCCGAGACCAGATGGCGCAAGTAATCAGGACCCTGGACTCAGGCTGCTGTCGCTAAATGCCAGGTCTGTGGTACATAAAGCTCCTCTCGTCCAGGACTTAATTTTAGACGAGAGGGCAGACCTGGCATGTATTACTGAAACCTGGCTGGGCCCAGAGGGAGGAGTCCCCCTTGTAGAACTGTGCCCAGAAGGATTTCAGGTGCTGCACCAGCCGAGAGCCCAGGGAAGGGGTGGGGGTGTGGCCGTTGTTATCCGGGAGTCGTTAGTTCCTCGTAGGGTCCCTGCTCCGGAGCTTTTCGGGTGTGAGTCTCTGCTGATAAAGTTGGACCTCAAGGGTCAAGTGGGTCTGTTGTTAACGTACCTGCCTCCCAACAGCGTTGCAGCAGCCCTCCCCTCGCTCCTCGAGTCGGTAGCCGAGCTGGCAATTGAGTTCCCTAGGTTGATGGTCCTGGGGGACTTTAATTTGCCTTCGCTCGGTGAAAACTCTGATGGGGCGCAGGAATTCATGGCTTCCATGACAGCCATGGGCTTGACCCAAGTAATTCGGGGCCCAACCCATTCGGCGGGTCACATGCTCGACCTCGTATTCCTCTCGGAGCAGTGGATTTGTGACCTTGGTCTGAGGGGTAACGACATCATACCCCTGTCGTGGTCAGACCACTGCCTACTGAGGCTCGACTTCCGGAGACCAAACCCCCACTGTAGGGAGGAGGAACCGACCAGGTGGTTCCGCCCCAGGCGACTTATGGAACCGCTAAGGTTCCAGACGGAGCTTGGGGTCATTCCTGATACTTTCGCCCACAGTCCGGTAGAGACTCTGGTTGCTGCTTGGCACTCGGCAGCATTGGAGGCCCTCGACCGGATTGCGCCACTACGGCCGCTCCGAGGCGGCGGATCCCGGAGACCCCCTTGGTTCACCGAGGAACTCCGGGAGATGAAGCGCCGGAGGAGATGCCTAGAGCACCGATGGAGGTCCGATAAGTCCGAATCGAACCGAGCAATGGTAACCACCTGCACCAAGGAATACACCAGGGCACTTAGGGCAGCGAAAAGATCTCACATAGCCACCTTGGTTGCGTCCGCTGAGTCCCGCCCAGCCGCCCTGTTTAAGATAACCCGCTCCCTATTAAATAAAAGGGAAGCGGGGGAACCCTTGCAGGGCAGAGCTGAGGATTATGCCCAATTCTTAGCGGACAAAATTGCTCGGTTCGGTCGGACTTGGACTCCATCCCCGCAGCTCCAGCCGAGGCACAAGAGGATTGGGTAGAACATCTCTGGGTTGAGTTTCAGGATGTTACCCCCGGGGATGTGGACAAGGCCATGAGGGCTGTAAGTGCCTCCACCTGCGTACTGGACCCGTGTCCCTCATGGCTGGTTACTAACAGCAGTGAGGTGACACGAGGCTGGATCCAGGCGGTTGTGACCGCCTCTCTTCGGGAGGGGACCTTCCCCGCCGCACTGAAAGCGGCGGTGGTGAGACCTCTCCTAAAGAAGCCATCTTTGGATCCAGCTGTTCTTAATAACTATTGCCCGGTCTCCAACCTTCCCTTCCTTGGGAAGGTTGTTGAGAAGGTGGTGGCCTTTTAGCTCCAACGGTCCTTGGAGGAAGCAAACTATCTCGACCCCTTCCAGTCAGGCTTCAGACCCGGTTACAGCACAGAAACCGCTTTGGTCGCATTGACCGATGATCTCTGGAGAGCCAGAGATGGAGGATATTCCTCCATCCTGGTCCTCCTTGACCTCTCAGCGGCTTTCGATACCATCGACCATGGTATCCTTCTGCGACGACTGCGGGAGGTGGGAGTGGGAGGCACCGTGTTGCGGTGGTTCTCCTCCTACCTCTCGGACAGGTCGCAGTCGGTGTTAGTGGGGGGGCAGAGATCGTCCCCTAGGCCCCTAACATATGGGGTGCCTCAGGGCTCGGTCTTATCCCCCCTACAATTCAACATCTACATGAAACCGCTGGGAGAGATCATCCGCAGGCACGGGATCAGATACCATCAATATGCGGACGATACCCAGTTGTATCTGTCCGCCCCGTGCCAACTCGATGAAGCGGCAGACGTGATGAACCGAGGCTTTGAGGCCGTTATGGACTGGATGAGGGTTAACAAGCTTGTGCTCAACCCAGAAAAGACCGAGTGGCTGTTGTGTTTCCCTCCCAAAGATTCGACTAATATTCCATCACTCAAGCTGGGGGGTCAAATTTTATACCCCTCAGAGAGGGTTCGCAACTTGGGAGTCCTCCTGGATCCACAGCTATCGTTTGACCACCACCTGACGGCTGTGACCAGGGGGGCATTCGCCCAGGTTCGCCTGGTGCGCCAGTTGCGACCCTACCTGAATCGGGAGGCACTCACAACAGTCACTCGGGCCCTTGTGACCTCTAGGCTGGAATACTGCAATGTGCTCTACATGGGGCTGCCCTTGAAGAGCATCCGGCGACTTCAGCTAGTACAGAACGCGGCCGCGCGAGTGATTGTGGGTGCACCTCGGTTCACCCACATAACACCTATCCTCCGCGAGCTGCGCTGGCTACCTGTCGATCTCCGGATGCGCTTCAAGGTGCTATTAGTCACTCATAAAGCCCTGCATGGTAGTGGATCTGGATACTTGAGAGACCGCCTCCTGCCAATTACCTCCCTGCGACCAATTAGATCTCACAGAGTGGGCCTCCTCCGTATTCCAACGGCCAGCCAGTGCCGGCTGGCAACTACAAGGAGGAGGGCCTTCTCAGTAGTAGCCCCGACCCTTTGGAACGAACTCCCCGTGGAGATTCGTACCCTCACCACCGTCCAGGCCTTCCGCACAGCCCTTAAGAACTGGCTAGCCCGTCAGGCCTGGGGACAAGGATAGTTGCCCCTCCCGAATGATGAATGTATGTTGCTTATTACTTTTATTATATGTGTCTATGTCACTGTTTGTACTTCCCCTCCCTGATTTTATGTGAGCCGCCCTGAGTCCCCTCAGGGAAAAGGGCGGCCTACAAATGTTAATAAACATTACAACAACAAACAAACAACATTCTCTCTCTCTATCCCTCTACCTACCTACACACTCTCTCCCCCTCCCTCCCTACTGTATTTCTCTCTCTCTCTCCATTTCTCTCTCTTCTATTCCTTTATCTACCTACCTACCTACTCTCTCTACCTACCTTCCTACTGTATTTCTCTTTCTTTCTCTCCCTCTCTATCCCTCTATCTACCTACCTACTTTTTTTAAAAAATTGCCTCTTCAAAACCTTGGTGCGTCTTATACTCTAGTGCATCTTATACTCCTAAAAATACAGTATATATGGACATTCATATATAATAAAAATGAACAAATTGGTCTTATAAATAAGTTACTCACGTAAGTTAGTAATAGGCATAAATACATAGATTTCAACTTTGCTCATACTCAGGTTGCCATACAACCAACAAATGTCTTACCTGGGTACAGTTGCATAAGCAACTTGTGCACTGCAATATTAAATTCCTCAATGAAACAATTCTAGAATCTTCATTTAGCTTGTTTTTAGACTGAGAAATGCTTTCCTCCACATAATTAAAACATAACTGTAAAAAAATAAAATGAAATTATTTTTATAGAAATAAAATGAAATTATTTTTATAGAAATAAAATGAAATTATTTTTATAGAAATAAAATGAAATTATTTTTATAGAAATAAAATGAAATTATTTTTATAGAAATAAAATGAAATTATTTTTATAGAAATAAAATGAAATTATTTTTATAGAAATAAAATGAAATTATTTAAGACGTTTCATTGTGTGTGTGTATATGTATATACATATATACATAAATACACATACATACGCACACATACATACATATATGGATATACTGTACATTGCCCTTATTCACTGTGTCCATCACCAAGTTTAAAACTGCTAAATGGAACCAACTATGTTAATAAATTAACTGCATTAATATACGGCATGTTTTGTAATTTATCAAGATATCTTAATTTTTCAAAAAAAAAAACCCTAAAAAGAGATTGAAAAGGTCCAACCTTCAAACTGCATTCATCTACAATTAGTGAATATTTTGATAATGAAATACTACCAGACTGCTAGCAAACCTCCTTGGACTTAGAACTTCCTGCCGGCTTCCCCATTGAATGTTGGTCTACCTACCTAGCCAGTATTCACATTTGTGTGCTGAGTCCAATTATTATGACAAAATTAAAAGTTAAAGTCTACCAGGATAAAATTTATGTAAGCCAAAAAATTATTTGCTTAGGCCATATTCATTAGATAGATCGAGAAACTGAATCTCCACACCCAACCTGGGAAAATGCAACCAAACATCATTACTACCTATATAAGTAATGAGAACTGATACTTCGGGACAAGTATATAAATTGTAGACAACTTTTTTCCACATATATATGTGAAGTTGAAGCCCAGAAACAATGCTAAAGAAGATTTAATTTCAATCTTCTCATTAACAAAGGTTTAGAAATAATAATAAATCTACTAATTCTTGTTCTTCTGATATATTAAAGATATAGCACTACTTAAATACTATGCTGTTAAGATAAATTAATGTTTTCTCCGGAAGCTGTGAGTTACAGATAAAGATCCATAAATGTGAAGTGGATTTGTCAAGGGAAGAACAAAGAAACAAGTGCAATGTATCCAATATTTCAAAATGCTTAGCTTTTTCAGATAGGCTTTACTCATGTGTCAATTCTTTGCATGTGAAATCACAAGGCTAAACTACAGTGTCTCAGTGAAGACCCTGCATTTTCAATTTGTGCTCAATAGGCTTTTTAAGAACAGTAAGTTGAATTGATTTATATTTTACCTCCTAAAATACTGGCTCTTAAATATTATAACAGATTGAACACTTTGAAAAATCAGTGCAAGAATCAGGTTTTTATTCACTGCTAATTTAATTGATTATGTACCATCAAGTCAATGTCAACTCTTCAGCAATCATGTGGATGGGTTTTCTCCATGATGATCACCACTATAACTGAATCTATCTACCTTGTAACTAGTCTTCCTCTTTTTCCTTTTTCAACATTAGAGTCTTCTCCAGAGAACTAGATTTTTGCATAATTACTCAATGCCTCTACATTCCTAGAGTGCTGAATATATGATTTTGATTAGGAGTTCAGATTTCCGGTACTGAGGATGCATGGGGAGATCTGTTTACCCAATCACACGTTCTTTAAGGTATTTAAAATCTAATTTTTTCTTCTTCACGCCATTGCTTCATAACACTTTCACATAAGTGGTTAGAACTTTTATAAGAGGATGAAATTTCATTCATGGACTACTGGAGACAATTTAGTTCTCAAGACTCCGGGGACTGTATTTCATATGGGAATTTTATTCATGTTTATATTTTGCAGTAAATATTTATTCTTGAATAATTTTAGTAAGTATGCACATACAACAACATGCATTCTTGAGTAATTTTGATACAACATAAATCAAATTGTTTTACTACTGTAGCTATTAAGGAATTAGGTGGATTTTTGCTTGGTTACTATTACTAAACATTTTGCAAAGTAATACAATGAATGAATAACTGTCAGTTAACAGCTACTCATTCATTGATTGTTTGAAGTTATAATGGCAATGAATGAATGAATGAATGAATGAATGAATGAATGAATGAATGAATGATACTTACAAATGATCCTCAAAATTCTGACCATCCCCAAACCCCTATGTTCATTTGGGTACTTGGCAACTTGGCTCGTATTTGCAGCATTCCATGGTCATACAAATGTGTTTTGCAACCTTGCTGGCTTCCCACAAGTAGTCAATGCAGGGAAATCGTCAAGTTGCACTGGTTAAGTTTCCCAGACCTGGCAGCAGTTGCCTCAGTTCTGTCATACTGACCACCTATGCATCTGCCTGAGAGTGGCTATTTTCCTCTTACCAGATAAACCTCCTGGGACTTACAACTTCCTGCTTCCACGCTGAATGTGCTTTGGAAATTCGCAGGATGTTGCAAGGAGGTCCTCACTTAACAACTCATGATTCTCACTTAATAAATGAAAACAGGGACTCCCAGGATAGTTGTCATTAAGCAGTATAATCATGTGACATTGCACTTTCGACTGCATTGCTTAATAATGGAAATTCTACTCCCAATTATCTTTGTTAAGCAAGGACTGTCAATAATAAAAACACAGGCACTCTCTTAATGCTTTTCCAAAGGTCACAGAATTCCTTGATCTCATTTGCAAATTCTTTGCTTCCTAGAGCAAACTTGTCTTCTTCTTTTCCTACCATTACCCCATCTGGAGATTTAAAATAAGCAGATAAACAGAAGTCTATAAAGGACTGAGGAGAAAAATTATCCAAGATGAAGGCAGAAAATGAATTGAAAAGAGGATGAAGCCTGAAGTAGCTCATACACTATAGATATCTTCATGTAATTCTTAAAATTATATCACAGAGATTAATAATCATATGAATGCTTTTTCATATCTACTAGGAACAATTACTTGAGCTTAAGTCAAAAAGTTCTACCTTAGCTTTCTGAAACAAATCCAATTTACATGCTTCTTCTTCTGTAAGAATGCCAGCATAACAATAGCAGCCAAGGACACCAGTCAGGATACTGGTCCAACGCATTCTCATTTCCACAGGTATAGTCTGAAAAATAAACAAACCCATCAAAAAACATGTTCAATTCACTTGGAGCTTAATTTGGATTTTTGTTAAACTAATATTTTCCAACTGGTCACGGATATTCACATTTGTGAACAAATCAAACCCCTATGGTGAGATTGGTTTGTCCATGAACTTTTTGATTTGAGAACAACTGGTAAGTGGATTTGCTGTCAAATTGCCACATGCAATCCCAGTCTAAAAAGCAGTCTACCTGTAATCTATTTTATTAATTTTACCAACACCTTAATCTACTCATAAGTATACGGGGAACAAGTCAGACTTTAATAAACCCTCAACAATGAACAAAGAACACAATTTTCTTTCTGGCTTACCTCAGCAGAAACGTTGCAAAGTAGTTGGTCTGACATCATCATAAGATTGTGTTTTAAAGTTTCTTCCAGCTTCTGACTGACAATGAGGCAAGAACTATGTTTGTTTTCCGATACATTTGCCATATTTGTAAAAATATTGGCTTCATTGAAGGTTGTCTGCAAGTAAAAAGCTTCAATTTCTGAAGGACTGGTTTCTTCTTTCTCTTGGTTATGTTCCATGCTTAATAAAATAAAGTGTATTTTCATTTATTTATCACTTGTTAATAATCCAATAATGGTTAAACTACCCTCCCACCCAGAAAGGCAAATTCCTATGATTTAAGAGATCGGTACATGAAATTTGTGCAATTTACTGCTCAATATACCTATTCAGGCCCAAACTGGTTAGAAAATGGATGACTCAATCATTAAACCAGATGCATTATTATCATCAGTGTTCAATAATTCATTTTAAACTATGTTTGTGGAGGTTCAGGTAGTCCATGACTTACAACCATTCACTTAGTAACAATTTGAAGTTACAACAACACTGAAAATGACTTATAACCATTTGTCACACTTATGTTTCAGAAACTCCATAGTCACATGATCAACATTCAGACCTTTAGCAACTGGCATGTATTTATGATGGTTGCAGTGTCCTGGGGTCATGCGAACACCTATTGTGATCCTTTGACAACAACTGTGTTACTAACTTAAAAACTGCAGTGTTTCACTTCACAACTGTGGCAAGAAAGGTCGTAAAATGGGGGGGGCAATCCACTTAATAACTGTCTTGCTTAGCAATGGAAAATTTGGGTTTAACTGTGGTCAAAAGTTGAGGACTGCCTGTACTGTGTATCAAAAGGCATGCAAAGTATATGCAAAGAAGGTGACCAAGGCAAAAGTACAAAGAATACTAATGGTTCAGAAGACAAGACACTCAGTCATAATGGGGCTCGCTGGCTTTTAATTTTACATCTAAAATAGCTTTTATGGTCCAAAGTTTGATCCCTATGGCTTGTATGACACATCATACAGTATTTAAACATTGTATTTTAGAGCAATGTATCTAGAACAGAGATGAGCTAAATAGCAGACAACTAGTGTGAGGTAGTGCCTAAAGCAGACATCTCCAACCTACAGAGATAAAAAAATGTGTTCATTAATTTTAAAAAAACTTACCATTCTGGTGCATTGTTGAAAAATGCCATTGCTGCTCTACAACTTTTCATAGTCAGACTTACAAGGATTTTCTGTAATTCTAGATTAGGAAAGTCACTGAAAAAAACAAAAAACAACAACAAAAATGGAATTATTTCATGTTTGAATGCTGGAGTGTTAATAGATTCAACAGAAGATGCACATGAAAGTCTAATTTTTCACTGTGCATCAAGTATTTGTAGGAAGTACTTGTTTGTTTGACTTATTTGCCCACCTCGTCTAGTACTTCCATCATGCCCAGCAAAATCATTAATAGAACAATCTTTTATAGAACAACCCATTTGCTATTGGAAGGAACAGATTTTAACTTCACAATTAGTGAAGTTAAAATATTTTTATACATTATATTAGGGGTCCCCAACCTCTGGGCTGTGGCACACTACCAGGCCATGGTCTATTCAGAACAAGGCTGGCGTGCATGCATGTGCAGCTCCACCACTCGTGTGGCCCAATTCCCCTTCTCCCCCCCCCCACAAGCCAGCCAAGCTGCAAAAGTTGGAGACTGCTGCATTATATGAAGACAAGAGAAATTCAAGAGTTCCATGATGTTTGGAAAAATTCATCAGAGGCCAAAAGAAGACAAGATGGTTAAATGACAGGTGACACAAATAGGAGTTTACAAGAACTCAAGGAAGCAATTATTGAAAAAAAAAATCCTGAAGTGATGTCCATCATATTATGAAAAGCTGAAAATAACTGAATAAGGACCAAGGGGCAAGATTTAGTTCCACTAGACAAATATTTATCTAGATATGAGATGCTATTAGGTTACAATGAGTTAAAAATATCCTTTCTTTTTTGCTGGATAATCAGGAAAGAGTTATACTCAACAAATGTGGGCATCAAGTTTCTAAACATACTTGATTTTTTTTGCATGAGTAATAAATGTCCCAGTGACCATTTCAATAGACTATTGTTAGCCTCCTACACTTGAAACACATTATATCCTTTTATCTGTGTAGACTGTGATACAATACAATGTGCTTTTCAGTTACGCAGAAGAAAAGAAAAAGGATACCAATTGCTAAAAGTTTACAAAATACTAAACCAAATGAAAATGAAAAAGTAAAAGTAAAAACAGTGGTAGGAGGTGGAAGTCGCCCACTATTTCCTGTTTAGGGTAGGGTGGAACTGAAGTGACATTTTCCAGGACAAGAGCTAAAGAAGGAATCTAAATCCTGGGACCTGTCTTTTGCAGTTAAAGACATTTTCCTCAATATATATTTGGATATTTTGTTACAAGTGGAAAATATTATATAACCTTCCTAAAACACTATGTATTTACATGCCATTTAACTACATAATAATATAGAAATCAAACTGTTGTGAGATAAGTTTGCTCTGCTAAAAGTTCTCATTAAAATGTGATTTGTTATTACTGTACTTTTGTAAACTTGACTTCAAACCAATTATTTGTTACAAGTTCTTAAAACTAAGAACATTTTAAGGCAAGGTGATTTAAATTCTAACCCACTATGAAATTTCAGCAAAGTAATGCTCTTAACTCACTTACCAAAGTGAAATTAAAAACAAACATAGAAAATTTTGATTTCCTCCAATGAACAACTAATTCTTTTAGGTGACTTGATTTCCTGTCCATACCTGCACAAAACTGGAGGGAGTTCCATGCTGTCTTCCATAACTTCTTCCACAAGGAGAAGCCATTTTACAATTCGTTCTTTCAGTGTACAAGTTGCATTTCCTTCCCAATCATTCTGAAATGGTCCAGTTTTCAAAGTTTCGGGTATTTCCAAAGCTGCCATTGCTGATGCTAAACACTGTACAGCAAAACTATCAAATAATAACAGTAAGTACAAGCACTTGATTTACAGCTCTAATATTCATATAACGTCACCAGTGTGGGGAATTTAGTCTCCAATATTTTTCTCCCCATGACCAAAACCACGTTAATCCAAATTTCACCAGTCAAAATTGGAATGGTAAGTAGAATTTTAAAGTCTAATTAAAAACATATTTGATAAATAAATAAAGTATGGTTAGATACCCAAATTATTCAGAACACCAGATGAGAACACACTTATTATTCAAAGATGGCTGGTAGAAGTTACAACAATGCTAAAATCATTCTCCTCCATTTGTACCACTACTTATGCTAAACAGGACTTATGATTGAAAATAATTTACTAAATATAAAATGTAGACATTTTAATTAAATTTTTAGTGTTTGTAGTGCAAGGGCAGACCATTTAATCATGTTACATGTTTGTAACAACTGACATAATGTTTCATCATTGGCCAGAACTAAAAGAGTCAAAATCGCTGGAGGACATGAGTTACTAATGCTAGATTACTCCTTTACAATTAACATACAATTAATCATAGAGTATCAAAAAGTTTCATTTTACCTTGATGGCTTGCATACAGAACCTGCAAATATCCTCCAAATTTCCTTGTCCATTGTTATTAAATTTCTTTGGAATAGGACTCCAAGCAATTCAAAGCTTTCCATTTCAGTTTGTCGAAGGTTTAGACTTCGATCTACCAAAGACCAAATTCTGGACCATGTTCGCTGCAGTTCAAACTTCTGTGTGATACTGAGGTCTGTTTTTTGGCTTTGACACAGAGCAACCTCTTTAAGACATCTTAATACATAAGGGGTCCGTTCTCCTCGACGTTGCTGAAGTAATAATTGGTAAAGTATATTAAGTAAATTAGTTAGCTCATTGTCAGGAAGGCTCCTTGGGTACTTGGATACTAATCTGGTGGTAATCTGCAGCCTTGAAAACAGAACACCAAAGATTATTAAGAGGACACTAATAATAGACACATTTCAGAAATAAACCAAACTGTTTTTCTTTCATTTACCAGGGTATGACATCAAAATTATTCTGCGATTTTTGCAAGTGTTCTTGAATCACTTCCCATCCTAATTCAATTCTTCTACGTTTGGATGGCCCTTCTCCATTTCCATCTTCTTGCTGAGTAACTCCATATGACTGGGTTACCTCTAAGACTTTGGTGCCTTCAGTAAACACCTTATTTAAAAAAAAGATATTTAAAGAATTAAAGAAATACTGCTACATATTTTACAACTGATGTGTAGTACAAAAAAAAATATTAAGACCATGAAATAGTCAATCCATTGCCACAAGGTAAACCCCATCTCCAAAACAAAAACTAGAATAATTTCAGATCATACTGGCAAATTTAAATTCTTATGGTTTGCTATAAGTTTGCAGTAAATTAAAGAAAGAATGTGTATTATTAAGTTTCCATGAGGCTTAACAAATCAATTTTGCTCCTTAAAACCTTCCAGTTTTTTTAAAAAAAGCTGATAATGTCAGCTCTTGTTAACAACGGAATATCATCAGCCACATCCCCTGGAACCCTGGAAGAATTTTCTTTTTAATCAGTTAAGAAAACTGACTATGAAGATCAAGCAGACAGGTCTCCTTTGCACTGCCCTGGGGTGGTACTTTGTTAGGTTACACAACAACCCAACTTAGAACAACCATATGACAGTATAGTGACAACTTACCTGGTGACAAGAATCAGCCATTAACTCAACCAGGTTGTCCTTTAGAACAATACTGTGAGAGCCTGAAGAATATTTTCCTCGGTTGCTAATAAGAGTTATCTCATTAGCTAACAGATCATATAGGTTGTATAAAGTATGTTGCCATTTTGTTGAGCTGTATGCTCCTGTTTGTACAAGAGTTAGAAAAAAATAATTTTGCAAAAGAAAAGATATGAATTTAAGAGTTCATTATTAATTAGCAACACATATGTCTGTTAAAAGATTAAACAAAAACTTAAATACTTAAGCAAGCAATACTGTAAAAAATTATGACATATGCAAATAGATACACAGTCCCAGATCAATTCTGGATCATGCTGGATTACTGGTAATTAAATATAGAGATAGCCCTTTCGGTGTAACGGTTAAAGCATCAAGCTAAAGAATGGGAGATCATGAATTTTAATCGTGCCTTAGACATGAAGCCAGTCACAGACCAAGCCAGACATGAAGCCAGTCACAGACCAAGGTGGTCTTGGGCCAGTCACTGTCTCTCATTCCTAGGAAGTAGGCAATGGCAAGCCACTTCCAAAATCTTGCTATAGGGACTTAGAAAGAGAGACAGATCACTGCATAGATGGTTTGCATTATCTTTTTCCAGAATAATTTCCATTTTAATCTGATGATTTCCTGATTATCTCTTTTACAAAACATTGATCAGGCCCCCCAAACAAATAGAATAGGTTGACCCAGAATCTTCTGAAACATTTTCAGTGACAAAATACAAAAATTACATAAAGCCCTTTGTTATTTCAAAGCTTCCCATGTACCTTCTTCCTGAGTTTTAGCTCCATTTGGATGATGAACACAAATCTGAAACTGAACAAATTGAATGATCTGCTTCTTCAAAGCATCTTTTGGTTTGTACTGAGCCCATATAAAAAGCACAGTTGATAGAATTTCCTCTCCTGTTTTGCAAACATGCATGCGGTAATTCATTGCATAAATGGGGAGAAACACATTAATGGCTGCAAACATGTGTTCAAGGCCTGCAAGGTTTCTTTCTTGCCTATAATAGAAATAAAGCATATTTTTATCAGATGCTAAGCAATCCAATCTTAGGATCTATGATTAAGCTTAGAACTACAATATATTTTATTTGTTTGTTTTCCTTTCTCTATAGTAGCATACACCTTGACAATTATTACTATAAAAGCAGCATTATCAAGATCCAAAGGTGTCATGCACACCATAAAACTTTAGAAAATATTAGTTATTGAAAACTGCTACTGATAGATCAGCAATTTCAAATAATTCCAAATCTGTCTAGTCACTTTTTATTGTCAGGAAAAGAAAGGTGTCTATAGATTATGACTACAGAACTCACTAACTGTAATACATTCTACCTTTCAGAAAAGATCAAACAGAAATTATAATACATCCTGAATTCAGAAGCAGCCTTTTATAAACTACTTCACTGGACCAAGCAGGTATCAAAGCTACAATTCTTCATGAGTAGAAGCAAACTTTAAAGACATTTTATTTCATAAAGAGTTCCAATTTTTAAAATTTAAATTTAGCCACAATAAAAATAGGAGAGAAAAAACTAGTTACAAAAACTGGAAACATTTGTCCTATCAGAATGGTACAGAAAATATTTAAATGTTAAAATGAGCTCAGTAGTTATCAGATTAATGGAAAATTAAGTTCAAAAGATGTTTAGTCAGTTATCATTTTATATTCAAATTTAATTCAGCAAAGAAAATGCTATTTACCTTGCACGATGTACAGCTTTTGAGAAGACGTTCAAAATATCTGAATTGAACTTGTTAGTTTGGAAACAGAGGCCTCTAGTTAATGTATAGATTATTCTAGCCACCAAAACTTTGTTAACATCTCCAGAAGGATTGAGAAATAATTTAAAGTACAGATTTTGAAGATCTAGAGGAGCAATCAAATTCATTAAAGAGATTATAAATAATTGACACATAAACATTTTGCATGCTTTCAGCTATTCATTCTTGTATTGCAGAGTTGGATTTCTTTTAAATGAGTTGCATTTTATTTATATTTAGAACTCTAGGAGTTACAGGAACAGATCTAGTGACACCGCAATGGTACTATAATTCGGGACCATACATATTTTGGTTGTTTGAAAGGAATTTTAGGAAGTAGCACACCCAGCAACCTTTATTTGAGCAAAGGAATACTTTTCTGAGTTATAATAAAGTCAGTTCAATTAATAAAACCAGATTAAAATCTGATTAACAAGAAAAGTTTGTTAACAAGAAAACACAGTTGCTTTGGATGTGAAATTCTTTGGATCCAAAACAAAAAAAAAGTATATACAACTTTCAAGAGCCTCTGAAGGCATAGAGACTCTGTCCTTGATACTACCAAAGCACTTTTCCTACTTTGAATAGGAATAGTTGCACTTACCCAAGTATCATATTAAATGTAACTTTAGGTGTAACTTATAAATTAATAACATCTGAGCAATATTTATTAATTTAATAAATCAAATTAAGCTGAACTCTCAGAAAGTATAAAAATATGAGCTGGAAAAGAATGTCATTCAGTGACAGAGACAATTAACAGACGATAGGTATTCTGTTTTTGATTGGTAGAAAATTCATCTCCCCCAAACAGTAAGTTATGCAGTCATAATATACAAACTTTGTCCTCTATATGTTAGTGATAACTCAATAGTACTTTATGGAAGTCAAAATCATATTGCCTCAAATGGGATAAGAGATCAGCCCAGCGCCAGTGGTGGATTGCAGGTGGTATGCCCCGGTACGGGCATACCGGAGCCTGCCCAGAGCACCGGGTATCGTTCCGTTCTGATACTCCGGAGGGCCCACCTGCTCGCCCGAGTTCCTTACCTGTCCTTTAAAGCCTTTGGCGCTTCCATGCAAGCGCATGACGCATACTGCACCTGTGCGATGCTCCGCCAAGCAGCTGGAGCGTTGCGGAGGCTTGTGGAAGTCACTGGCAGCTACAACACATGCGTGCGCTGCACGCGTCCATGTAGGTGACGCCAGGCCTATTCCAACCGTAGCGGTAGGAATGGGATCCGGAACCCACCACTGCCAAACCCCTGGATTCCTTTCTTCAGCCTTGGACTTTGAGGACTCCATCTTCTCCTACCCTTATGACTTCTATGACCACTAACATACACTAATAAATGAGAAATTTGCAAAAATTGCAGAAAAGGCATTACTAGAAGTCCAAGCATTGTCAACCATCTGATAACCTTTGAGATAACTGTTTATTTCCTGAGAAGGCTCCAGGTGTTATCTCCCACTGAATGCTATTTAAGATCTTGACAGTAATCCTGACTAGTTTCAATTGAAGCAGTCCTGTTTATTTGATAGGACACAGAACTATATTTTTTTCTGGGCTACTACAGAAGAATTATATAAGTTCAGGAGCACTTGTTCCTAAGTATTTGCACAAGTCCAGTCAACATTAAACAAGAGCCACATCTACAAACCTGACCACTGCTGTGGAGATATTTCACACCAATATTTCCTCACTTTGAGAACGTCCTTAAGTAATATGCTATTACAATCGGCCCCATAAATAGCATATCTTGATGACTCATTTATTGTTTCAATTACATAATTCAGAAGCTCTTGACATTTTATTCTGGGGGCTCCTGTGTAGAAACAAAAGATATAGTTGAGCTTTTAGCAAAACAGAAATAGTATATTTGCAAGTTGGATCAGAAAAGATTCACTATATCTGCAAAGCTTTAAAGAATAATGTTCTTTAGATGTATAATTATAAATTATATAATTACAAATTATAGGTGTATAATTTAGGTGCATAATATTTCATGGAATTGAAATATGAAATCATGTCCAAAATCTATTCCTATTCCCCAAACAAAATAAAACAATAATTTTTGCAACCTGTGTATCTTTTGAACCTTTGCAACAGTACAGTATAATTCTTGATTTCCTAATTTAATTGTATTAATATTTTTAAAATGGTTAATATTTTATCTTAAAAACAAATAAAGGGCAATCTAGATATTCCAATTCTCCAAACTGAGAATACAGAACGCAAAATCAATTTGAATTTTATTTTAATAACAATTACAAATTATATTCCTGCCAATTATTGCCACCAATCCTCCTGCAAAACTATATTTTACCAAGGTTAAAAAAGTGGAGCAGCTCCCAATTGCCAAAAAGCCAAGCATTTTTCATTTATTACACCAGCCTTTTATCCACAGGATTTTCATTATAACATCTTACTACCAACATGATGCTCAATGCAATTAACAGTCTAAAGTAAAATATAAACAAGTGTAAATCATTACAACTGACGCAATCTCCATTATTTATTATTGGACAGATATTGTTTCAACAACTCTTTAAAGCCTTAAGTATTTTTACAAGATACTCACTTTTATTGGCACACATGATGAAATACTTAACCAAACTACTGATCTGTTTCATCTTTTTCTCTCTTGTTGCTTGGGTTGATGCAGAGGTATTTGGTTTTGCTAGTTTGATACTCTCAGCCTCTTTTTGAATATATTTCTGCAAAAACCTTGAAAAACAATGAAAAGATACTGTCAATAATTGCACAAACTATTTAGACAAAAAGCAATCACATATTTCAGTATACATTATTGTCCAATACTGCCAACTTCTTTACTATCAAAGTGCCATGTAATTCTCCACTGCCTGCACTTTGGCAAAATAACAAATCCACCTGGATAACTAATTACACATGAAATAAGTGACTTACTCACATTGCACCACATTTTTCAGGGTGAAGTATAGTTTAATACATGGCATTGGCAAAAAAAAAAAAAAGTATTGGCAATAAAGATCTAGGCAACTAGGGAATGAGACTAAGAAAACTGAGGGATCAAGATAGGTTATAAAACTATTGTTGTCAATAACCTTTGAATTCTGGCCAAAGTGGTCTAAATGATTGCTTCCAACTCTATTATTTTATTATTTATTTATAAGAGCCAGAGAGAGGGGCTTTTTGTTTTGATATACAATAAATATCTTACCTGAATACAGCATCCCAGTTCATCTGTTTTCCAAGTTTGGAATCAGAATTACGATCCAGCTGCTGAATTGTTTCCGGATCACAGATAAGACGCTTGAACTTCTCAATTTCTTTCTGCATTTGTACAGAAACACAAAAAATATATAATACTCCATTACCACAATGTCATATTTTTAAAAAGGAATTAAGCTTACCTTTCTTTCCATAGCTTTGTCACTTCCAAGCTGATGACAGCAAGTCAGCAGTTCATGAATTGCAAGACTCATGGTTCAACCAAGATGTTGTGAATGTACATCCAATATGAACCTAAGTTTATAAAATCAAAATTTGTGAGGTTAACAATAAAATGTAAGAACTTAACTGAATTAATCCATTTAAAATCTTTGAGCTAGTAAAACATCTTTTCACTAAGTTGACTGTTCTTCAAAAAGGAGAGTATTTTCACCCATATCATAACGCATTTCATAAAAATTAAATGATTAAAATAAAATTTAAAAAATACATATTTAAAAAATTTACCTACTACACAGTTTCTAAGGGATTATTATTTCTGGTTATTTGATAAGATTCTAGAGAACAGACAACCCTAGATTTTTACCTCAATTGTTAAGAACCTTTTTTATATATATAATGATACAATTTGTATAAATGTGAGCATCTTTGAGGTTGTAATTAGCAATCCAACTCTTTAAAGGACCCTGTTAAAGTTCTGTTGGTTGATGGAAGGCTTGTTGGGCAGAAATCCAATCTACAAAGGAAGTGTAGTATCAAATTGATTTTTCTCTCAGAGAAACACGAGAATTTAAGATAGCAAGGTAAGCTCTGGTTTGGCTGCCCCTCTCTGCAGGTCCTCTGGTAATTTTAGTAAGAGAATAGCTTTTTTAAAGGATTTCTGTTCTAAGATAGAAGTTCTACAAATCCAAAACAAAATGGGGAAGCAAAGACATGGTCATAATGATAGTTGAGATCAAAAGGGTCAGAAGAAGCCAAATAAATGAGAAAAGTATGGACCAAGTGACCCGAACAAAAAGATTGCAAAAGTGATGGCACTGAAAAGCATATACCTATTGCTTTGATTAATAAAAAGAATGTTTTCTGGGCTAAGTAAACCATTACTTAGGCATAAAAGTAGATAAATAAATCCCAAGTGCTATGTATTAATATGAAACTTTCATTCAAATGGTCAGTATGTTGTATTTGTATACTTGGCAGAATAAGAGACAAGAGACATCACTTGCCTAAAGCTCAGATAATCTGAGATTGGGTTTGCAAAGCACACTCAATCTTAAAACAGGTTATCTAATTTTGATTTAGCATACTATGTGAAGTTAGTGAGTTTGATTTGTATGGTTATTCAATTCCAGGGATTATGCAAATCTATAAATTGTAGTTTGCTGAATAAATCCTGACATACATGTGATTCCATGAGAAGATGTGAATTCAATCTACAATTCAATCAAGGCAGATTATGGAACAGAGGGGGGGGAGACAAAGCAGAATTGATAAAGCAAGTAAAATCTAGTTATCAAACAGAGTAGGAGGAGAATGGGAGGAAAATAAAGCATGGGATGAGGAAAGTAAAGCATGCTTACTGTGGAAAATGTATGGATTGCTTCAAACATTTCTGAATGAGTTACTTCAATACAATCTACTTATTTCTCAAGAAAATTTCATAAACACATATTTTGAGTGAGGGATCCTTGGTGCTCTCTGAGCTTGCTTGTTTTCTTGCAGATATTTCATTACCCAACTATCGTGTTTCCCCGAAAATACAACATGTCCTGATAATAAGGCCATGCCACATTTTTCGGGTGGGCCAAAATGTAAACCCTCCCCTGAAAATAAGCCCCCTGGACAACCCCCCCTTCTGGCCAGGCAGAGCGCCACTCACCGACCAAGCAGTATCCCGAAGGCGCCAAGCCACAGGAACGGGTGGGGTGGGGCAAAGGCTCGCATTGCTTGCCGCCTTTGGGATACTACTAGGTCAGTGAGCGGTGCTGTGCCCAGTTGGAGAGGGGGGTTGCCGGGTGGTTGCTCTCTTGCGAGTGGGCTCCCGAAGATTCGGGCACAGACTCAGGGTCGAATGGCTATGTTGCGCTGTTGCAGCAGCTGAGCAGCTGCCCAGCAAACCCCCTTTCCAGCCAGGCACAGCACCATTCACTGACCGAGGGGTATTGCCAAGCCATGAGAGCGCCTGTTCACTGCCCTCCAGCTCCCGCGGCTTGCCGCCTTCGGAATGCCCCTAGGTCAGTGAATGGGGCTCTGCATGGCTGGAGAGGGGGATTGCACAAGCAGCCTTTCCGCTCCCCGCTCGAGCGCTTCCCAGCCTCACGATGCCCTTGCCTAACTCTCCCTGCAGAGCCAGGGAATCTCCGCTGCTGCTGCCACCTGCTGCCGCTGCATGGCTTTTTCTGTGGCTTCCAAAGCACGGAGGTAGGATGCCAAGCCTTCTGGAAGTTGCCACTCTGGGAATATACTCTATGGTTGTACACTCTGGGAGTACGTTCTACCGGCAGCCAGTCCACAACCATAGAGTGTACTCCCAGAGCGGCCGCAAGACTCGGCTGCGAATCTCTGGAATTTGGAAGCCAGAGAATAGGTTATGCTCGGAGCGCTGCAGCCATGGCCTGGCCCTGCAGGAAGAGCTGGGCCACAGCATGGTGAGGCTGGGAGACACACGAGCTGGGGATGGAACAGGCGCTTGTGCAACCTCCCTTGCCAGGTGGGCAGAGCAGCATGCACTGACCTAAGGATATCCCGAATGCACCAAGCTGCGGGAGGTGGGGAGAGGGCAGAGAACCATGCGGTTTAGCACCTTTGGGATATCACTGGGTCAGTGAGGGGCGCTCTGCCTGGCTGGAAAGGGGGGTCGCTGGGTGGCTGCTGATTCAGTTCCACAGAGGAATTATTGAGTCTGCCATCTGCACCTCCATATCTGCCTGGTTTGGCTGTGCAATCAAACAAGACAAACATAGACTTCAATGGATAATTAGAACTGCAGAAAAAACAATTGCTACCAACCTGCCTTCCATTGAGGATCTGTATACTGCACAAGTCATAAAGAGGGCTGTGAAAATATCTACAGACCCCTCACATACTTAACATAAGTTGTTTCAACTTCTATCCTCAAAACGACGCTATAGAGCACTACACCCAGAACAACTAGACACAAGGACAGTTTTTCCCAAATGCTAAGAATGTATTACTATTCTTCTTCTCTTCCCTCCTAGTATCTATCTCTCCACACTTATAACTATAACCATGTTTCTTGTATCTTTCAACTTATATTGTTTTTATTTGTTTCCTAGTACGATTTAATAGCTTATTAGTAACCTTGACTATCACTAAGTGTTGTATCTTTTTATTCTTGATGAATATTTTTATCTTATGTACACTGAGAGCATATGCACCAAAGACAAATTCCTTGTGTGCCCAATCACATTTGGCCAATATAGAATTCTATTGTATTCTATATGCCTTAACCACTACACCAAGTTACCCTCAACTACAATTCCAAGTCCTCCTTTTATGACTGTCCCTGTTGGGCCAGGATGATCCGAGCTGCGGGAGAAAGCTAGGTCAGGGAAGAGAGATTGAACCAATGTTTTCATTCACCGGAGGAGAAAGAGAAAGTGAAACAAACAAAAAAGAGCAACAGAGTGGTCAATGCCTGGAACGCACTACCTGACTCTGTTGTTACATCCTCAAACCCGCATAACTTTAACCTTAAACTATCTACTGTTGACCTCTCCCCATTCCTAATAAGGGGGGGGCGTGCATAAGCGCCCCAGCGTGCCTAACGTCCCTGTCCAATTGTCCCCATTTATTTGTACCCATTTCCTGTTTTCTTATTCCTGTTTATTCTTATTCCTGTTATCTTGTACATGTGTGATCAACTAAATAAGTAAATAAATAAAAAAGTAGGGGGCGTGCATAAGTGCACCAGCATGCCTAAGGTCCCTGTCCTACTCCACCCATTTATTTGTACCCATTTCCTGTGTTCTTATTTATGTATATTCTTATTCCTGTTATCTTGTACATGAGCGACAAACTAAACAAACAAACAGAAATAAATACATAAATAAAATAAAAATAAAAAAACACGAAGCTGAATAGGCGGCAAAGCCCCCCCCTTCCCTCGCCCACAGAAACGCGAGAACGCCTCAAGGGGAGGCTCGCGCGGGAAAGCAAAGAGCGGACCTGAATGACACCCGCTCGGGGTCTCGTGAGGGCCAGCTCCGGCCAACGTTCCCTCCGGGGGTGGGGTGGGGGGGCCCTCAGGCGCGCGCTCAGGCAGCTCCGAGCCCTTCCATCGCCCACGTGGCCTCGGGGAGATTGAAGAGCGGGCAAAACAACGAACAGCCGCCGGGGGAGCTGAGAAGCGGGAAACGTTTTCATGCCCGTCCCCACCCGGAAGCGGAAAAGCGTTTGTTGTGGCTGTCGGATCGGAAGCCTTGAAGCGAAGACAGCAGAGGCGGGTCGGGGCTTCCGCGCTCTCTCTCTCTGAGGGAAAGTTTTGGGCGCCTTTCCCGAGTTGAGAAACCGGGGGAGGGTGGGGTGGGGGGAATCCGTATCGCCGTGCTGGAAGTGGGGGTGAAGGGTCGTTCTCGCCCCGCCGGCGTTGGGTGAGGAGACGGAGTCCTGTCGTTTCCCCCTCACCATGTTACTGCCGTCTGACGTGGCCCGTCTGGTGCTAGGTAAGCGCGAAGGGCGACGGGGGTCCGAAGGAAGAAGGCGCGGCCCTCTTCGCTTTTCTTTCATCCGGTTGATTCAGTTGACCCGCTTTTATGGATCATTCGCACGACTCACTCAGGACGAAATGCTGAGCCCCGCGGCCTGGGTTCATTCGGCCAACGGGCTATAGAGTGAAAGGATTCGGGGGTTCAGGGCGTCGTAGGAAGACGGGCAGCGCCGGTGTAGGACTGGCAGGTTTGTAAGGGAGACACACACACACCCCGCCGTTTCTTCAAAGGAAAGACGGGGAAACTTTCCGAGGCGGCCAGGCCCTTCCGCTCAGAATCGCACCCAAGGGTCGTTGACGTTTCGCGCCCTTCTCCCTCCTGAACTTCTTCCTCGGAGCCCGCCCTCCGTGTGGCTGTTGTTGATCTGCTTTCCTTGCCAAACTTGACTGGTCCTTAAAATACGACAAGGTTTTGCATCGTTTGGTGCCTCACCAGATTGAGTTTGAGGAGTTGGTTCTTTTTTATACACAACCACACACACACCTCGATTTACAACAGTTCATTTAGTGACTGTACGGAGTTCGAATAGAATAACAGTTGGAAGGGACCTTGGAGGTCTTCTAGTCCAACCCCCTATTCAGGCAGGAAACCCTACAGACAAATGGTTATCCAGCATCATCTTAAAAACTTCCAGTGTTGGAACATTCACAACTTCCAGAGGCAAGTTGTTCCACTAATTAATTATTCTGTCAGGAAATTTCTCCTTAGTTGCTTCTCTCCTTGATTAGTTAGAATGGCACTGAAAAAAGCGACCATTTTTCACATTTGTAACGGTTGCGGTCCATGGTCGCATCATCAAAATACGGATGCTTGACAACTGGTTCATATTGATGATGGTTGCAGTGTCCCAGGATCAAGTGCTCCCCTTTTGCCACCTTCTGACAAGCAAAGTCAATGGGAAAGCAAGACCCACTTAACAACTGTGTTACTAACTTAACAATTGCACCAGAGATGGGTTCCTACCAGTTTGGCTGAACCGGTAATGGCATCCCAGCCTGGGGCACGAAACTGGCAGCGAACAGTTCCCCAATCACTGCCATTTTTTTTATTTTTTTTTAGTTCTGCATATGCGCAGAACAATTTCCATTGAACTGTGCATCCAGCACGCGCACGCAAAATCCAGGCACGAGTGAACCAGCAGTAACGCTGGCTGAAATCCACCACTGAATTGCACTGATTCTTTTAACAAATGGGGCAAAAAAAAAGTCATAAAATGGGACAAAACTAATTGAACAAATTTCTCACATAGCAATGGAAATTTTAGGTTCAGTTGTGGTCGTAACTTTTGGACTACCTGTAATTATTGACGCTTTTGTGGAAGGTCTCTCTGAATACTGAAGAGCTGAAATTCAACCAGACACTTGGGTATTTAAAGGCAATATATAAAATAGTAGATGCAAGCTTTCACATTGGACAGAGGCAAGTGGGTAGCTGAAATAACTTCTTTATATTTTGGGATATTTGCATTGTACAATATTGTTGTTTTCTTTTGTCTAATCAGGGCAGACTATCTCCACCCCAAAGGTTTTGTATTTATAGCTAAATTAGAATAATCCATTTGTGGGTTTATTGGGCTATGGTTTTTATAGTATTTTTGGCACTGTTGCCAGTCCATAAAGTTGAAAGATTTGCAGAAAGATGATCAAAAGGGCTACAAATAATTGTTTGAACAGATTAGAATTTATGCTATGATGCACATCCTTCAGAAAATATAACACTGCATGTGTGTACAAAATATAATCCGTGTTTATTTAAATGTTACTGTAAGTTTTTGTATAAATTGTCACCTACTAAATGCAGAATCATTCAGAATCTATTTCCATCAAGTGAGGCTTTCCATTTTAATTGTGCAACCTTAAATAATGCAGAGTAGATTTGTTTACATTTAAAGGGAGAGTATTTCTGAAAACAGGCCACAAGTTATTAAATAGATTGACTCACTTCCTATACAAAGGCATTTAAAATTATTTACAAAATATAAAATACAGTGATAGTAGATTAAAAACTACGTAAACATAAACATTGTAGAAAGAACAGGGAGGGAGACAAAGGCAAAACTAATAAAAACTGATAGCCATACACAACCATACACAGAAAGTGTTGTTTGAAGTAACATGGGGAATATTATGTGTACATCTTTATTTACAACTCCAGGTAGATAAATGCCTCTAAAACAAGAACATATACCTTGATATTAACAAATGTTAAAGTTTTTTTTCTTTTCATAATGATGCATAGATTAGAAAAAAAATGCTTGTATTTTCAGGTTATTTACAGCAAGAAAAGCTTTTAGTCACATGCAGAGCATTTATACTGGAAAGTTCAGATTTAAAAGAATATGCAGAGCATTGTACAGGGGAAGGCTTTGTACCAGCCTGTTTACTAGTAAGTAGCATTTATTTTCAGAAAAAAGTATTTCTCTTTATAATGTCTTAAATCTTGCTACATTTTTTCAAGCGTGTCTGGAATAATTAATGTATAGTCTAATTTATTTATTGACTACCTTGGCTTCCCAACTCCAGAATGACACAAAGAAGTCAATATTTGTCTGAGAGAACAAAGCAACTTTGTTCCATATCATTGCCAATTTAAAGGAGCGCATTCAAACACTATAAACCAAGAAGAGTCATGTTTTTAGGGATCTCTTGCAGACGAGCAAGGTGGGAGCTGTAGAGATCTCTAGGGGGATGCTCTTCCTGGGTGTTCCAAGAAGTATTTTGACAGTGAAGACCCAATGACATCAGGGATGGATGCTGAGGTCTGGCAAACAAGAGCAATCTTGCCATTGAATTGGCCAATCCTGAAAGTGGCCTCCCTCAGATTCCTACCTTATCATATGTAGAGAGTAAAGGAGATGACCTTGTGACAAATATGTAAGAACCAATATTAGGCAGGGGAATGAAACATTTTAACCCCTGGGAAGCACATAATATTTAGAAGCAATTCACAATGCCCCTCTCATTCATTGGAGTATAGGAAGGAGAATAGGGGTAGCACAATCAGATTTCCAAGATTCTGTTATAATAGGGTATAGCTATAGTTTTCATATGAAGCTGATCTTCTACTCTGCTTCATGTAGTTGATATCTTCTGCCTGTCACTACTTGACACTTTTGCAGTGACATTTTTGCAGTGTTTTATGATATAGTTTAATATTGTTTTTTCTCTTCTCAGTCTCTCTTTGGAAAAAACTTGATTACCATATTGAATGAGTACATAACCATGAAATCCAAAGGTAGGTGTGAGTAAACAGTGGGAAATACATGCCACATTTTATTGCTAGCATTGGTTTGCTTTGACTATATTGAAAGATTATTGATCTTATACAATTAAATTATATATTTATTGAATCATAGGAAGCATTGAAATCATGCTCTTTAAATAAATTTAATATGACTTAAAGACATAAGCTCTTAACTTTGGACCACAGTTGGGATCAGAATTTCCATTGCTAAGCAAGGCAGTTATTAAATGAAGTCAAGGACTATCTGTAGTTATGAAATAGGAAAAAGCATATCAATTAGAAAAATAAAATTAAATGACATTGATCATTAAGCAGCAGAAAGGAAAAGCGCCTCAATAGCAATCACATTAAGTGAAAAATAATGAAATAAATAGAGATCAAATATCAAATAAATTAGATATTAGAAATATAGTTTATTGGTTGAATAACTTGATTTACAGATTTTCCACTTGTAATATTTTTAAATTTTTTACAAAAGTATATATAATTTTTTTCAAGAAACAACAAATGATGTTCCAGCAATGATGTCATCTTTATGGAAGAAGCTAGATTATACACTTTCTCAAATCAGGTAATTTGAATTTAGTGCAAATCGTCTGTAAATCTGACTCTGCTTATATTCTTTTAATTGAGAATTCAGTTTCACATGCTTTCTTGATACTGCAGTTTTTTCATATTGATGTCCCCATGGACAACCCTAACTTGTTGAATGAAACCAGTGTGGTTCTCGTTAAGGGTGCAGTGGTGAGGAACAGGCGAAATTGTCCCTTCTTGAACACTACTGACAAATGTTGCTTCATTAGCATAAAAAAAATTAATTGGATGCTATCCATTATATTTTATAAAATCTTCATCTTATAAAACAATATCCAAATGCTAAAATAACACTATTGGGATTCAGAGAAATTATTAAAACATGACTATTTCAATAGGACTTTGAGGTGATTCAAGAGGAATTTTACTTGTATAAGAATATATGTTTATTCAAGAGTATAATTGTTCAGTATATGAATATTTTTAATATTGTTTATTGATGATTATATTTGTTATTTCCATCATATTCATATACAGTAGGAATGCTAGCTACTCAGTTGACAACTAGAATGGTGTATAAAGCTACTAAATTAAATTAATAAGCATTGTCATTTAAGTAAATTATTATGGTCTTAGTTAAAATAATTCAACTGCTTTTTAAAAAAAATTTAAAGTGTCATTTTAAAAAAATCCATGAGATAAATGTGTATATAATGTGTCAAATTAAAGCAGATATTGATAACTGCAGAACACCCATATGAAGTCCTCAGTCAATTGTTTGATACCAGCAAGATTGTAATTCCTATAGCCCTTAAAAAAATAAATGTCCCATTTTAAATGTTTGTACTGTAATTTTGTGAGATCACACTTTATGAGAGTTCATGCTCTTCACTGAAATCACTCAAAATTTCAATTTTTACAGTGTTTATGTAGTTGCTAAAGTATTATGTAGCCTCCCACTACATTGGTGAGATTGCCCTAAAGTTTGCACAATTTCAGCATTTTCCCATCTCAGTATAGTTCAAGATCACAGGATAGTACTTGCTGCCAGGAACTGATTCCTATGCTATATGATATTAAAATAAAACAAATAAGAAATCTATCAACCAAAACTTTTTTTTGCAAGTATCTCTCTACATGTGGTTGTCACATAAATATTCTAAATATAATTTTTATGTACTTATATGTTACATTTTAACAAACTAAACATTCAATTTTTGCAGGAGCATGCAGAATTCAGTTGGATTTTCTGTTAATCAACGGAGTATGTATTTTAAACTATTTTATGTGGCTTGAGTTTACTATTAAAAGCCTTTCATACAGTTAAATCATAATTACTTAGAAATCAATTTCATTAATTTCACTGAGACATTGTTCTAACAAAGAATGCTAGTGTAGCTGCTTTATATTGGACTATATAATATAAATATTGGATACAAGACCCAGATGTTAGATATTTATTTACCAGCACAGTCTCCCTAGATTTTCTTCTATCATCTCTGTGAAATATTTTTCCATTTTTCTGGAAAAGGCTTTCTAGTTTTCTATATATGAGTTGAGGAATGCTAAGGCCTGAAGATGCTCCCCCCCCTGCAATAATAGCAATTAGACCCTCCCTTTGGCAGTTAGAGAAGGCCCCCCTCTTATAGCTTTCCAAAAGTTGATTAAAATAGCTTTTCCCAAAAGGATTTGGGGATAATTGATATGATCTAAGCTATTTAAATGACCTGATAAAGATATCTAAGGTCTTTATGGCTCCATATTGTTGTGTATTATTAAATTCTTACTGTGGATATTTTAATATTGTATATTTAGATATTTTATTGCTGTTTACTACAGACAATCCTTGTAGATTGTGTTGACATACGAATTTAATAAATAAGCAAGCAAACATACTTTCTCCACTTCTTTCCACAAAAATAATCAGAAGGTATAGCAGGAGATACACCTATGACGCCAATCTAGAAATGATCCAAAAAAATGCCATGTATTAAGTCAGTAAATTTCCATTCATTTTAGATTATATAATCCTAAAATGTGGCATACATTCCTGAACTGGAATATGTATCATGACAGCATTCATTAATGCCTTGCCAACAGATGAATAAATGCTTTCTGGATCAAAATTAGTGATGAGTGAAGGAACAAAAAACAATCACCTTTATTTCAATGCCAAAGCTGACTCTAAAACTTAGTTGGCTCCTGAAATTATCAAACATTTAATTTAGTTGCATCTAATTATGTTTGTTTAATAATTTATGCATTTTTAGACACTGTACTTTGCTCATAGTCATATACATAAGATGGGTAGTCATATAAATTTGCCAAATAAATAATGTAAGTTTCTGTGTTTCTTTTTTAATATTTACTTAAAGGTCGCACTAGAAGTGCAATTGCAGAGATGAAAAAGCAGAAGTGCCTTCAACAGTCAGCCTCTTCTAATTTAGGATCATCACCTGCAGTTTTTCAGCCAGGACAACTAACTTCCACTACAATGACAGCCACACAGGTTGTTCTTAAACCAGCTTCAAGTGTCGTTCAGACAACATTGAATCCTTCTGCACACCAGGCCCAAATTCAGGAAAGGCAAATTAATAGTAAGTTTACTGAACATTTTCTTGAATAGTGGATACAAACTATAAGGAAACTGTTGAGAAAGCCATGTGACTATAACCGTATAGGATGTCCTTTTTGCCACGAAATATAGGGAATATAAAAACACTGTTTCCATTGAAAATAAAATATTATTTTCACCCTTACCTTACTGTATGTGATCCCCTCTGTTTCTAAATACTCTAATCATTGCTATATAAAATTAAGGAAGAGCCTCCTTACATCTTCTCTGGTCCTTTAAGTCCCACCTACATCAGGGGTGTCATACTCAAGGCCCAGGAGCTGGAGCTGGCCTGTGGGGTGCTTAGAACTGGCCCACAGGCCCGGCCTGGAAACAGTGAAGGACTAGCCCATGGTGCCTCTGCTAGTGAAAACGGAGCTCAGGAGGGCTACATGCGGCTCTCTTGAGCTCTGCAGGAGTCCGTCACAGCCGAAAACGGAGCTTGGGAGCCTGTTTTCACTGGCAGAATGTTCGGACTACCACAGGCACCCTCAACACAAATGATGTCAAGCTGACCATTCCCAATCTGGCCACACCCACCAGTCCCCTCCAAGGTCAAACACAATCCTGATGTGGCCCTCAGTGTAATCAAGTTTGACACCCCTGCCTTACATTCTCCAATGGAAAATTAAACTGTGCTGTGTTCTCAACTAGCACAAAATAGTTGTTTTCTTCTTATTTAGGTTTTTATACATCTCACGTTTAAATTAAATTCAAAAAGGGAGTGCTGTTTTTTCCAATCAGTATTACACTCATTTTCTTAGTACTGACAATGATGATTCATTATTGATACCCTTAACATCTTAAACAAATCAATGCTTAATATAATTTTGTTCTTAAATGCTTTTTTTTAAAAGCGGGTGAGTCCCTCACTTTGGTTTCTGCACTCCAAGAGCGAAAGCTTAACTCAAGTGTATTGTCTCCAGGAAAAAGAAAAAGGTAACAATTTCCAGCTTAAGTATTTATAGTGTAACATATAGCAGTAGACTTATATACCGCTTCATAGGGCTTTCAGCCCTCTTTAACGGTTTACAGAGAGTCAGCATATTGCCCCCAACAATCTGGGTCCTCATTTTACCCACCTCGGAAGGATGGAAGGCTGAGTCAACCCTGAGCCGGTGAGATTTGAACCGCTGAACTGCTGATCTAGCAGTAGCCTGCAGTGCTGCATTTAACCACTGCGCCACCTTGGCTATGTTGCCTATTCAGAATGTACATCTTGTGCATAAGGAAAGGTGTGAAAAATGAGAAGAGGTACGTGGTCCTTGGTTCATATTAATCTCCTTTCCACTGACATGTTTATGAATTTGGGTCAAATTATTACATCTCACATTTGCTTTCTATCAATGTCCACCTGGACTGCAAATTATGCATCCAATTCCATTACAATTCCACTGGATTCATTGGATTTATCTGAAACATATTAATGTAATGTTGAACAAAACATGAAGCATGAATAAATAAGGTAATGCAGAAGCACATGAAGTTGTAGCCTTAATAACATGTTCTTCCCATCCAATAATTAAAATATTTCAGTGACTCCCAGAAGAAAAGGAGTAACGCATCAGGACCACATTTGTCTAATTGTAGCTTACGAGAGTCTCCTCTAGTGGAAAAAGAAAGCTCGCCCATGGAAGAAGTAAGTGAGCAACTAGAACGTATTGATGGTGACCTTCCCGTAAGCCATATTTTTTTTAAACAAACTTCATATTTCCCTT
Organism: Thamnophis elegans; assembly: GCF_009769535.1. Lineage (NCBI taxonomy): Eukaryota > Metazoa > Chordata > Lepidosauria > Squamata > Natricidae > Thamnophis > Thamnophis elegans. The sequence continues at coordinate 18,465,221 of NC_045546.1, read as the reverse complement.
TTTTTTTTTACCCTCCTCCTTTTTTGGTTTAATTATCCCAGTTTGATATATGACTTGATGTACAGAGATTTTTCTCTTTTAAAACTTTCCATGTTAGCATGAAATACTATTCCTTTCTTTCGGGGTAGGGATTCTAATAGCATTTTGGGCAAATATTTTTAGTCCTTAAGAGTTTCAATGCAAGGCTGTGGTCAAATTGAATAAGCTCTTATTAGCTGTATGGCAAGAATATTATGGCAGAAGATGGTTGGGAGTTTACAGGATGACTTTCATAATCCAAATTGTTGCGTAGGTATAGGTAGTCCTTGACTTACAACCACAATTGAACCCAAAATTTCAATTGTTAAGTGAGACATTTATTAAGTGATTTTTTTTACCATTTCACAGTATTTTTTGCCACAGTTAAGTGAATCACTGCAGTTGATAATTTAGTAGCTTGGTTGTTAAGTAAATCTGGCTTCCTCGGTGACTGCTTGAGGGAATATGACAAAAGAGGATCACATGACTCTAAGATGCTGCAGTGGTCATAAGTATGAATCAGTTGCCAAGCATCTGAATTTTGATCACATGATAATGGGGAATGGCTGAAAAGGTTGTAACTGAAAAATGGTCATAAGTCACTTTTTCCAGTGCCATTGTAACTTTGAACAGTCACTAAATGAACAGTTGTAAGTTGAGGACTACCTGTATCATATGCGTGCTACAAATACAGCCTTAGGTCTTTTCCTTTTTAAGGAACTGCATCTACAGTTTAGAGGTATGTAGAAAAATCTATATCTGTCCGCCCCGTGCCAACTCAATGAAGCGATGGACATGATGTGCCAGGGCCTCGAGGCTGTTAGGGACTGGATGGGGGTTAACAAGCTTGTACTCAATCCAGATAAGACCGAGTGGCTGCTGTGCTTCCCTCCTACTAATTGGCCAAGTGTTCCACCTCTCAGGCTGGGGGGTCAAATAGTACGCCCCTCAGATAGGGTCCGCAACTTGGGAGTCCTCCTGGACCCACAGCTGACTCTTGAACACCATTTGTCAGCTGTGACCAGGGGGGCATTTGCCCAGGTTCGCCTGGTGCACCAGTTGCGTCCCTACCTGAACCGGGAGGCTCTCACAACAGTCACTCGTGCCCTTGTGACCTCCAGACTGGAATACTGCAACGTGCTCTACATGGGGCTGCCCTTGAAGAGTATTCGGCGACTTCAGCTTGTCCAGAATGCAGCCGCACGAGCGATCGTGGGTGCGCCTCGGTTCACCCACGTAACACCTATCCTCCGCGAGCTGCACTGGCTGCCTGTTGATCTCCGGGTACACTTCAAGGTGCTAGTTGTCACCTACAAAGCCCTTCATGGTATTGGATCTGGGTACTTGAGAGACCGCCTACTGCCAATTACCTCCACTAGACCAATTAGATCCCACAGACTAGGCCTCCTCCGAATTCCATCAGCCGGCCAGTGTCGACTGGCGACTACCCGGAGGAGGGCCTTCTCTGTGGCTGCTCCGACCCTCTGGAACGAACTCCCCGTGGAGATTCATACCCTCACCACTCTCCAGGCCTTCCGCATAGCCCTTAAAACCTGGCTGTTCCGACAGGCCTGGGGCTAAAGACTCACTGCCCCACTCGAATGGTATGATTGTTGTGTTGTTGTTTTTTTAACTATGTATGGTTTCTATGTTTTTTTGTAACTTTGTTTTTTTCCCTCCCTTTGAGTTGTGAGCCGCCCTGAGTCCCTTCAGGGAAAAGGGCGGCATACAAATAAAATTAAAATCAAAATCAAATCAAATAAAAAAATTAATGACATTGGGAACAATTTCTTACTTTTTAAGATTTAGCTGATCAATACACATGTCATATTTGATGTGCCAGTTAAGAAATTATACAGTATATGGGAGAGTATACCTACCGGAGGTGAGAGATTATTAGGATGCTGATAGGGTTAATTTTTCTTTTGTAAACATTATAAAAACATAAATTTGGACTACTTTGAATTTATTTCCTAGCAAATGATTATTGAAAATGCCAGAGAGAAAATTCTAAGCAGCAAATGTCTTCAGGAGAAGCTAGCTGAAAATATTAATAAGTTCTTGGGCAGGTAATAGATTTAATTTTTAAAAAAACTATTCAAGATCCTTATTGTTACAGTATTTCTGAAATATACTAAATATTTACTCATTTTTCTCAGCGATGGCAATATGTCTCATACAGCAAAACAGGTGGAAAGTGGTCCAACAATACAAGAGTCTTCGATTGATGAATTACTTGGTCTTCAGGTAACTATCTGATTTTAATTCATACAGTATTTGGGTCTTATAAGTAGCAAATAAATTAGGGTTTTGCTCAAAGAGCTACATAAATTGCTAAGCTGCAGGGTGTACATTTGTCTGCCTACTTTTTCCTCCTTTTCTCAGTTCTGATTAAGACAGGCCCACAAAGAACAGTACTTCTGTGAATCTTTGAATTTGATAGATAGCCTATTGTGCACCAGCTTTCAGAATATCGTTTTGCTCACATAGAGAAAACTAATATGTTTTAACTGATATTTGATTATTTTTACACTCTAGCAAGGTGAAATTCACATGACAGAAGAAGCCATCCAGGAGATTCTGGAACAAACAGAATCAGATCCAGCATTTCAAGGACTCTTTGATATATTTGATTTTGGTATGGATTATTCTTCACTTTAAATATCATGGGTTTTTACAATGGTGAGATATTTCCAGTCATCTGCATTGAACTCAGTGGGACCGAGAAGAAAACTATTTGAGTGTATGAAAGACTTGCACTTTGACTAAATCAACCCTTTGGGTCCATATACTGTATTTTAACCGAAAATATAAACTGATATCTCAAGAACTTTAGTTACTAGTCTGATTGAACTCTTTCATTAAAATGATAGTATAGTTTTCCTGTCATATAATTTCACAGTTCCAATGCAGATTCTCATACTTTTTCAGTTTTTCCCATCCTGCATTTTTCAAAAGTGTTTTAACTGCAATTCTAGAATTCCAAAATATGTTATTAGAAATTACATAACTAGGGGAGATTTGAAAAGCTATTCTTTATTGTTTGTCATTTAGATATTTCTGTCATACAAACAAGTAGTTTTTGCATTGCCTTCCATCAAAATAATTCTATTAAGATTTCAGTGCAAATTTACTTAGAGTTTTAGATTATCAAATAGATTAGATTGCGCCCTCTACAAATATTGTTCATTTTGGGCCAAACATAATTTCTAAATAATGGTTTCAAGTGTGAAGTTGATGACAAAAAATGTACCCTTAAGGAATTGATTTGGATTCTTCTACCTTATGTTGAAGTTAGGACTTTTTTCTTATTTTAAACAGGTAAAACGAAGAATTGTAGAAATGTTTCTCAGGGTATTCCTACACAGAATGGAACAGATAATTCAATGTTGGTGGATGAAGAAAACCTAAAAGCACTTGAAAGCTATATTGGCACTAAGGAACTTGGTAAGCATTTCCAAAATACTTCCAGTATCTGGTTTCTTTGACATACAAGACTATTATTGATTTAAAGACATACAATCATGGATATTTGGGGTAATAGTATGCCTATTATAAAATTGAATACCATCTGTGGGTCCAGAAGATTTCATAATGATTATAATATGCTAAATATGTCTTTATTGTGCAAAGAATAGTAATTCCTTTTGAAATACATGGAATTAGCTTTTTGCAAATTCATATAAGGTCAGGCTGCAAGTTGATGAATTGAAATTTGAGTTACAATTAAGTTTCTATCTTCCTTTTAAAAACTTAAGGATTGTTTTATATAGCCTGACGTCTGTCTAATACCGTTTTTCCTTCTCCATAAATCAGCTTAGAATACCTGCCATTGCTAAAATGTTGACTTTAGTGATTATATATCACTTTTTTCATAATAGTGAAAGAAAGAAATCCATTTCTGATTTGCCTTGAGGCAAAAGAGAATTCTTGTTTGCTTCAAATGTATAGTTTTGTATGCATTATATCTAGTTACTATATTTATTTATTTATTCATATGTAACCACGATTATTTGTTACCAATTCTTTGACTTTCTTGCAGAAAGGACCTTCTTCAGTTCCACTATATCCTTTTTTAAGAGGCAATGACACAACTGCATACAATATTCCAAATGCATTCAGTGAATGAGTAATGCAGATTTATACTGTGCTCTAAAATATGTCCTTTGCAAAAGGTAGACAGGGATATTTTTTATCCTGATATTATTGAGCTCATCCTTTAGAGATTCTAGTTCAGTCTGTCATTAAAAATTAGAACCCAAAAGGCTAAAAATAACTGTCAAGAAACATTGTCCTGACAAAAATATACAGAAGATTAATAATTCAATTTAAAATCTGTTTTTTTTTTACTAAATTCATTTTATTTTTATATTGCAGATGATAATTCCCATGAAAGTCTATCATATACAGATAATCATTCAAAAGAAGCATGTGTCCTAAAGACTAGTTGCAGTGAACATGATTTGACTTTAGAACAACATATAAAGATACAAACTATAGTATCTGGAGAATTTTCTTCAGGCTCTGAAATGAGAAATCAAAGTGAATCAGTTGAAATGGAGACACCCGACCAAAGAATTAAGCCAAAACCTACCTTTGAATCTGAGCAAAATCAGTTTCCTGGTACTGAGCACAGTCTAGATTCTTACAGCAAACAAGGAACAGCTACAAGGAATTATAGAATTGAAAAGGATGTATTATGTCAAAGTGTTCAGAACTTACCTGATTTGCCATATAATCAGCTGGATACTTCACAAACAGCTTTATCCGATAGAACTGAGAGTTGTTCTTTGCCAAATCATATGCTATGTGAAAAAACAGATGCAGAAGTGCTTGCTTCCTTGAAAGCTGATGAAAGTGAAACAGTGAACAAACTTAGTGTGAATTGCAGCCATTCAAAAGAAATTGCTGAAAATTTACAGCAGGTCACAGACCAATTTGTGTTTCCTGTATCTGCCCAGCACAACCGAAACAGTCCAAGTTCTTCTGATTGTCAAGGCTCAAATAAGTTGGAATCAGAACCTTGTACAACACTTGTGGTTGAAGCGTCCAGTCCAAATGTAGTAGAGCTCCAGCTTGAAGTTGTTGGTACTTCCAATAGTCTTAATTTGGATGCTCCAGCTACAGACCCAGAGCCTTGCTTAAAATATGGAAAACAGAAATTGGAGGATACTGAAATAACACAGGTAGAAATGCAGGAACCATCATCATCTACAAAAGCAGATGCCGAGAGCTTACTTTTAACTTCTGATAATGAAAGACCTACACAAACAACTGTTGAGGCCAATCCCACTACATCCAGTGAATGTCATTCTCCACGTCCAGATCCAGCAGATGAAACAAGCCCAGGAAACAAAGTTACTGGGGGTGTTTCATCTAGTAATCAAGGCACTGGTGCAGAGCCTTCTAATATTGTTTCTTTAAATATTATTATAAGTGATGATCCATTCATTTCATCAGACACTGAACTAAACAATGCTGTTTCCAGCATTACAGGGGAAAACGTACCAACTATAATATTGTCTTCTCCAGCTAAATCGCCATCCAAGATGACAAGGACATCTAAATCTGTAACAGCCGAAGAGTCTGAAAGGCCTGGAGATTCAGCTCTGATAGAACAGAATCTTTTGGTTCTCAGATCTCAAGATTCTGTTGTGAGTTCCCTCAACATACAAAATGAAGATTGTACAGTATTTTCAGTTGCTGGCACAAGTAATGTTTCCAAGGATGGAGAATTTATCCAACTGATGCCAGCCACAAGCACATCTTTTGGAAGCTCCAATAGTGTTTATATTGCCTCTTGTATATCTGAGCCGACAGCATTGAGTACTAATGTTACTCCATCAAATTTAGTTATGTTTCCGGGCAATTCAACTTCTCTTGCATCACAAGTCCCAATGCCACCACAGTTACGGACACCTCCTAGGACAAACGGTTTGTTTGCCATGAACCCACCAATGTCTCCAAACTTTTCACAGGGTAATTATTTATGGACAACTAAATGTTTGCTTGGATTTTAAAACAGTTGGATTTCAATGTTCTGTTGGTTGAAGGTAATTTAAAATCGTCAAATAAAATTATAGAGACTGATACTAAAAAAAAATGACATGGACAAAATTTACATGATGGTGATTGAATCATGATTTGTAACCAATTGCTGTAAGTGAATTGGCTTTTATTGGCAATTCTTGAACCCTTGATTCCATATCATTTAGCATTGTGACACCAGTGTCCATTGGATTTTTAATAAAAAAACCAAACCAAAGTTGGGTCATGGAAATTAACTTTCTGACTTGATCAAAATCAAGGACCATAAAAGATTCAATAAAATATTCACACAGAAAGGCTCACATAGAAGCCTTTTTTGGTTTTTGCAGCGACTAAACTTAAGCTGGAAGTCATATCCTGATTTCATAGAATAAAGTACAATAACAATATGTAAAGGTTTGCCTAATCTTTTAATCTCTACTATTTCTTGATAGCTAATGCTCAATTGTTTACAAATTGAGAGTTTTCTTCAGCATTCTTCCAATATTTTAAAAAATTCTAATAGTAGATTTTATATTTAAAAGTGTGAGTTACACAGTATTTTTGACTGAAGCATATACAATATAATATGTCTGGTATAAATACTGCAATGCTTAAAGTTTGTGAGCTTCTTTGAAGTTTAATATTTCTACATAAATATGACCTAAAACATGATTTCAATATAAGTCCTAAAACTAGATAAAGAGAATTCAATTTAGTGAATTAAAAGCATACTTGTTCATTTATGTATTGAAAAAATAAATGTTGATTTATGGATAAAATCTCCATAGAGATTTTCTCCACTTGTGTGGAGAACAGATCACATTTTAGGTAATATTTATGCAGAAACTTAGCAAATTCAACACGATTCACAAACTTTTAAGCATTACTGGAAGTGATAAATGGTGGATTTGCAAAAATTGAGATGGGAACTATATTAGAAATCTATATATCTATCCTTCAGATCATGTAATTTTTTAGATGGAAGTTCAATAAATAGTCTGAACTAGAAGTGGTTTTAAGGTGGTTTGATCCCAAAAGATCCCATCTGCCATATTACATATCTAAAACATCTTGAAGCAATTAGTTTGGAGAAACTCCCCCTTTGGAACATGACAATCCCAAAGGAAGCAGATTGTCCTAGAATTCTCTAGAACAAACCGTTCCTGGATTGTCCAGTTCTCTGCATGCCTATAATAATTGTAGTTATGATTATGTAAGACCTTGGAGAGGCTTTGGGGAGGTAAAACCTGTGCAGTCTAGTTTATATTTCAGAAATTAGTAAAAGGCACTTGATGAGAATAGAAGAACAAAATGAAAGGAAGTCTAGAACCTCACAAGGAATAAAAATGATACCAGCCCTGCTTTTCTCAAAGAGGCAATACAGATGGACCTCATTCATTTGTTCATGTCCATTTACACCTCCATTTTTACTTCTTGTTTATACTCAGCTTTGCCATGTTTTTCATATTTGAAATAAATGGCTAATAAAAAATTTGACTGCATCAGCGGGGGTGATACTTCCTCTGAAAGACTGCAAAGCTGAGGTAGACTTACTCCAGGTGGGAAAAAACTATGTGAACCTGCTTTTAGAAAGTGTTGTAATTTGCTGTTGGTTTTTCTTTAGCGCTGTAACCTTTCATTGTACCATCATCAAACTAAAGTCAGTTTATTTAGTTGGCACTACATTTTTTGCTGTTCATAGCTTGTCCTTTCTCTGGACTGCTTAAAGTTATTTAAATATAGCTTCTAAGGTTACTAGGTTAAATTTACATAGCTTCAGTTATCAAAATTTGTCTTCAGTATTTTCACTGACTTTTAGGAGAGTGAAAAAGATGAATATAAAATTATATAGTTCACATGGATACCTTAATTTTTTAGGGTCTGCAATTATAATTGCTTCTCCGATACAGCCTGTATTGCAAGGAATGGTAGGAATGATTCCTGTATCTATAATGGGGCAAAATGGAAACGCACTGTCAGATCCTTCCCGTCAGGTAAATGCTGTGTTTGAAAAATAACACTTGTTTTCATTTTTTTAAAGTTAAAAATACTTTTAGAAAACTTGATTGCTATTCCTTTCACTTTTTAAAGATTCTGCGTATGCCAGTGCACACTTCATTGAGCAGCGGAGGTATTCCTAAGCTTCCTCTTCCTCCAAAATCTCACAGGATGCCAAGAAGTAAATCAAATGGAGGAGGTAAGCAGAGGGCATAACAGCACAAGGTTGTATTAGTTCCATTTGCTGAAGATGAGATCTCAGATAATAGTTCTGGGCAGCTTGTGTTCCATCCTGTAGTCATTGAGCCATTTATGAAATTTCCATCTTGTCTCCTTGGGCTTTTCAGGCTCTTTACTATTACTGAAAAGGTTTGGGTTAAAGAATCCTCAGCCTGCAGTCAATGCTTTGTTAACTGATCCAAGGGAGTCTTGAATCAATGTTTTAGGGCAGTTTGGGATTGATAAGATCAAAAGCAAAGAATTGTGCTGCATATCTGGAAATTAACAACTTTCAGTGTAGATTTGCAGCTAGACATAGATGGAGAAGCTTTTCTTTTGCTGGACCAAATGCTGGGCTTACAAGTTCTTCTGGACTGAGCATTGTATTGCTCAAGGGCTTGAAATGTTTAGCTCTATATGCAGCTGCAGTCTTGGCTGAAGAAATCCAACTCTGTTTCAATTATGCAGTTAGCTGTTTTCATCCTCTTTCATGTATTTTCCATTTCTGCACCCAGAAAGCATTCAAGGCAGCCAGTGATGACCAGCTATGCCACATCTTTTGGGGAAATTTTCTGGGTGCTGAAATATGACTGCCCAAATGTTGAGAATTATATGATTGATTTATAGAATATTTATACCATGCCGCATGGATTATTTGCAACTATTTTCCAAGTAGTTATTTTACTTCGGCGTTAGCTTATTTGAAACCCACGCAGTTTCATCCACATCTTCAAATCTGCAAGAGGCTCTTATCTCTCACTACCTCAGAGCAGTCAGGTTAGAGAGTAGGAAAAAGTCATTAAGGAAGACTGTAAAGACTCATACCCTCGTGAATTTTTTTATATGCACTTCAATTTTTTAAAAGTGTCTTGAGAAATAAAATGTGGGTTCTGTACTCAAAATGAAACCCTAAAATATTTTGTGACTTAGTTTAAAACAATGCTTCTTGAATGCTATTAGTAAAAAATATTTCTTTTGCCTTAATCATTTAGGAAAGCCAGTGTTCAGTGGATCAGAACCTGTTTCTCGAGTTCAGAGGTCAGTTATGCAGTGTGGTATTTCTTAGCTTGTATTATTGCTGGACATGGAGAAGTGTATAAACTGGCTGATCTTCATTATAACCAGCAGCCATTGTTTCGGTTTACAAAATTGCAGAATATAATCTTGGGAGTTACCGACAAACATCAATTCATACATATTTCTTCATTTGAGTGATCTGGAATTGAGAAAGCATTGCTGGGGTGGGAGCAATTTATGACTTTCCCTGTGGGCTTTCCCATTTATTTTTCTCATGGGAAGCGGTCAGAGAAGATCACAAATCTTGATCACAGGATGTTGTAATTGTGAGCTGGGATCCTGAGTGCCCAGACCACAATCACATGATTTATTACTTCAATGGCCAGAATTTCAAGGGTTCGTTTGTGTCCATTTTTTCAGCACCATTGTAACTGAAAAGTCCCTGAACGAATTGGCCATAAGCCAAGGTATTACCTGAAATCACTTCAGGCTAGTGTTCTGATCTTCATGCTAATCATTTTCAATGACTCAGAGTAGTGTTGTCACATACTCTGAGGAGACAGTTCTAACTGTTTTTTTGTGTATGCTACAAATACATATAGGTAAAAGTTAAAAGGAAAAATAAATAAAAATAATATTCTTAAACAAAATAACCCAAAGATGCTTTTCAAAAGGCAACTGGACTTTGGATTTTTTTTTTCTCTGAAAACGGTTCACTTCAGAACTGAAGAAGCTTCTTGGATGAGAAACAAAACATTTTCGGGGAAAACAGTTCAGTTGCCTTTTAGAAAAAACAACTTAGGGACAACCATGACCTTGGGTGATTGAGAATCTCCATAGACATCTAAACAACATATGCTTTTATGCATTCTTCTCTTCATCTCAATAAAGTAAAACAATTTTAAAAAGTTTAACATTTTATATCATCCTTAAATCTATTTATTAGAGGTGATTGAGTTCAAACCAATTTCAGGACTGAGCAGTGGTTTTGGATAGCAAAAATAATAAAAATAGAAATTTCATGCAAAGTTGCCAAATACTTTTTTTCCCCCAGAATTGGAAACTCAGACAAGAATATTTGTGTGGACTTGAAAAAGAAGCCAGAAACTGTGGCAGCTGATACTACAAGCCCAGGTTCCAAACAAAATGGCAGTCACAGAAGAGTGCTTTGCTTTGATACCACCCAAGCATCACAAAAAGAAAAGAATGAGAATTCTAAGTTCTGTCAAAGCTCTTCTAATACTCTGCTTTCATCAACAAAAACTCAACCTAGCAAGAGGGAACGTGAAAGAACTCTGCCAAGAATTTTATGTAAGCCAGATATTACTAGCAAAAATTTAGCTGTAAAGGAAAGCCAACTGGAGAAAAAATGTCCAGGTCCAGGACTAGCATCGGATATTTTAAGAAAGCAGACAGCGAACAAAGAGAATGAATTAGAAAAGAATCTTGTCCCACAAACTCAGGAGGTGGCATCCTTATCCAACAGCCAACAAAGTCTTCATCATGAGAAGAATTGTTCCTTGGCTCAGGAAGTAACTAAAAAACAGGGGCTTCAACCAAATGCCAACAATAAAAACACAGTCGTTTTACCCTCAAAGGAGTTTAAAAAAGAGCAAACAAAGTCTCCCAGTCAAGTCAATAGCTTGACCGGTCCTTTAACTAAGCAAGCTGTGGAAATGCTGTATGATATTCAAAGGCATAGTCCTGCTAGTAAGCTACCTGAAAATGGGGAACTGCCACTACCCCGTACACCTTCAGGTACTAGTGATAGACATTCAGACGATACCTTTGATATAAGGACCCCAACCTGTAAAAGGTATAATGAAGATAGTACAACACCAAGGATCATGGTTCCTCCAGCTACTCCTGATCTGCCGGCTTGTAGCCCAGCAAGTGAAACAGGTAGTGAAAACAGTGTTAGCATGGCTGCCCACACTTTGATGATACTTTCACGTGCCGCTATTGCAAGGACTAGTACAACTACTCCACTGAAGGACAATTCTCAACAGTTTAAGTCTATAAGAAGTGCAGCGAAAAAAAGAAAGCAGGAAGACTCGGTGGATTGTGAAAAGAATTCCCGGACTACAAGTAAAAAGGATGTTCAGAATTTTGCACTGCCCATAAAGAAAAAGAAGATAAAGGTAAGCTGTTTTTTTTTTAATTTAACAGCATGACTTTATTTCTAGATTGGCAGAGAACTACGAATAGAAGAATAACAGTTAATCCCCCATTTTGTCCTCCTGTGTCTTTTAATCATATTTTAGAAGTGGTTTGTCCTTGCTTTCTTCTTAGGGTAAGACGGTAGGACTGGACCAAGGTCATTCAATTGGCTTCATGCCTAAGGCAGGTTTAGAATTCATGATCTTGTTTTTAGCCCAGTGCCTTAACCATTGCACCAAATTGGCTCAATTAATCCCTTAACAGCAAATTATGGGAAATATTCCAGTGTATTCTACATGTGGACAAGGAACAGCTTCCCTACAATTCCTACTTGTATTCCTATAATTTGGGGAAGAAAAGCCTCCTCTTGTCTTTGTAATGGTTTATGGCATATAGCCTTTCTCTTTTCTATCTATTAAGTTCGGCCATTTTCAGGATACGAATTTGATTAAGATAGGACTAAAAGTAACTTCTTCCTAAAAGATATAAAATTAGAAAATATCAATAATTTTGATATAGAATAAGTTCTTACTTATAGTGATAATACATCATCACCGATTGGTATGAAACAGCTGTTAAATAAACTGGCTTAGTGCTTATGATACTGACAACAGTGCTTAAGGCTGAAGCTTAATTCTTAAAACTGCAATTACTTTAGAATCCGTAAGGCAAGGGTGTCGAAGTGGCAGCCCACAGCTGGATACATCACACCCAGGCCACACCCACCCCAGCTCCTTGAATGGGAAAAACATCGCGTGACGGCAATGTAACACGGCGAGTTTGACACCCGTGGCATAAGGGATCCTGCAGTTAGGTGCTACGAAGAATAGTTCCTTGTGCTACCTAGCATACATCTTACAAAAAGGGAGCATGAGCAGTCTTCCTATCAGAAGAAAAAAGTTTGATGCTTTTGAACATAGGCATTGCTGAAGATGAGAGCTTAAATGATCTGTTCTATGGAGATTTTAGCCATAAATAAATATTTTTATATATATTATTTTCTTTTTCAGCAGAAGAAATTACCAATTGCCTTTCCTGCAGGAATGGATGTGGATAAATTTTTATTATCATTGCATTATGATGAATAAATGCCAGCTGTATTCAAGCACAGATGTTCTTCAACTTGATGAAGAGGAGAACAAATTTAGGATTATATTGCGTAATCCATCAAAATTCAACTTCTGAAACAAAAATCATCCTGGATCTAAAGAACTTAATGGAGGTTTTCTAAGTGAGCCTTTGAAGGTTCTATGTTAAATTTGTAGTTTATTTTGTCATGTAATTATTGTACAGATTTTCAAGTTGTAAAAGAACAAAATGCTACTTTTATTAACACCACGTGTTGACTATGTTCTTCTAGAATTGTTTTAGCAGGGTTTCATGGTGTCAGACACCTTATCATAAAAATGCCTAGAACCAAGACCTCTGAATTGTGGGCTGTTTTTAGATTGTGTGCCTAGGATTGGACCCCATGGTTTAATCAAAGCAAATTTCATAGAGTTGGATATGGATGAATAGATTTACTGTGTATACTTGCAGATGATCTGAGAATTTACAGTAGGCACCAAAAAAGCATCCCCTCAAAAATTGGGTTCAACTTATCCATAGTGGGTTTATCTGTGAGTATATACTGTAATGCTTGGTCTGTAGCAGAAAACCTCAGCTGATTTTGTATTGAGAACTTTCCTGTTTCCTTTTCTGTTTTTTTCCCCTTAGCAGTAATCTATCATAATAAATACTTTTCAACTCTTACTATACATAGATATTTTAACAGACTTCTCATTTACACAATAGAATTTACTTAGGGATGTGGTTTTTGCCTTGAGGGGTACAGAGTTAATTTTGTTAAACTCTTGCTTGTTTAAGCAAGTGAAAATTGAAATATATATCCTGAGGATGTGGCATCATTTGCAGTAGTGGGTATCTCACACAATTAAAACAGCATGAGTGGAAAAGCAGAACTGCTCAATCAGTATAGCTCTTGGTGCATGCTGCACCTGTGTCCTTGCAGAAGAAATCTGAGGAGAATCTGAACAATCTTTTTACTTGGCAACTCTCTTATATAATGTAAAATCCTCATTTCCCTGGTTGTAAATTGTCAGGCATGTATATACAAGGCTCTCTTTTAGCCTTGAATGTATGAAGAGGGTAACAGCAGTAATGACTGCATTCAATTAAAACTACAAAGATATTTAAATATAGATCAGGTTCACTTTGTTTAAGGTTGGATACCGTATATACTCGAGTATAGGCCGACCCGAATATAAGCCGAGGCACCTAATTTTACCACAAAAAACTGGAGAAGTTATTGACTCGAGTATAAGCCTAGGGTGGGAAATGCAGCAGCTACCGGTAAATTTCAAAAATAAAAATAGATACCAATAATGTTTTTGAATATTTATTTCAAAGAAAAACAGTAAACTAGCGGTGTATTCAATGAAATACTTCACTCACCTCATGATGCTGATGTCCCGCTGTGATGATGATGTCCCGTGCAGCCGCGGGAGCGATGTCCCGCCTCCTATGACACACGGCACAGTGATTCCTATCATTGGATCACTGTACCAGAGGAGGTGGGACATCGCTATGTGGCTGCTTGCCATAACAAGGAGGAGGTGGGACATCGTTGCAGAGCGGCAGGAGGGGGAGGAAGGGGAATCGTAAGACAGCCCTGCATTACATTAGAACGTGAGGAGGGGGGATGGTGCGGTGCGCGCTGCGCGGCAAACTGACACAGAGGGAGGGGAAACTCACAGGGGCACTGGGCCATTCACGAGTGTCACCCAGCGGCATGGCCCCGCCCCTTTTTCTCCTCCATTTCGGGCAAATTTTTCACTGACTCGAGTATAAGCCGAGGCGGCTTTTTTCAGCCCAAAAAGTGGGCTGAAAAACTAGGCTTATACTCGAGTATATACAGTATTTCTATTCAACATCTACCAGATATTTAAAAATAACACTACCAAGAATTCAAAAATAGCATTTCAGCTGTTTTAACAATTCAATCTATGTACTTCCAACACATGAAAGTATTTTTCAAGAGGTTTAAGCAATAAAAAAGATCCTGTTTTTCTGTACACTGCTTGGAGAGTCCAAACGTGGGTTAAATTCTGTCTGACTGCCCTGGACTGAATTGAAATATTTTTAGGCACGCTTCCTCTTCCGGCTCCCCAGATTTTTCAATTCAGTTCTAGCCCAATGGACACGTTTTAAGTGATTCCAAAATATCAACAGAAATTTAACTTTTAACTTCCTCACTCTGGAAACGGTTCTTCTCGTAGCACCATTTTGGCCCAGACAGACCTGGTTTGCCAACCTCGTGAGCCTCTCCATCACCAAACCGTGGAGGATTCCTCCAGAGGAGGTCTTTCTTATCCAGGGGGCCCTATCACATCTGGAGCCTCAATGGTTGCAATTAGCCGTTTGGCACTTGAGAGGGACCTCCTAGACAGGGACAGACTCTCCTCAAAGGTCATCCAAATCATCCAGGCAGCACGTCGACCATCAACTACCAGAATTTATGAGGCCACCTGGTCAGCCTTCGCAAAATGGTACGTACCTAAGCAGATAAACCCCGCTTCAGCCTCTATACCACAAGTTTTGGATTTTTTGCAAGAAGGATTAGACCAGGGATTGGCGGCCAACACATTACGTCGCCAAGTTGCGGCACTGTCCACCGTCCTCACTCCCAGCGCCCACCTATCCCTAGCACATCATTCCAAGGTCTGCAGCTTCCTGAAAGGAGCTTCCAACTTGCAGCCCCCAGTCTTTCATCGATACCCAACCTGGGAGTTGAATGTTGTGCTTTGGGCTCTAGTCAAGGCTCCGTTTGAGCCAATTCATACCTGTGACCTGTAGCACCTAACCTTCAAGACAGTATTCCTTACCGCTATCACCTCTGCACATAGGATTTCAGAGATGGCAGCCTTGTCAGTCAGGGAGGACCTGTGTGTCATACATCCAGACAGGGTCGTTCTCTGCTTAGATTCTTCATTTCTTACGAAGGTCAGCTCTTGGTTTCATCGAAACCAGGAAGTCATTCTTCCGGACTTTTGTCCTCACCCAAGACGGAATGAAGATGGCACAAGCTGGATGTGAACCATTCGCAAATACATCAAGCGCATGGCTGCGTTCAGGCAATTGGAATCGCTTTTCATTTCCTTTCAACCTGCTACCATGGGGTGCAAAGTCACCTCCGCCACCATCAGCCAATGGTTGCGTGCTTGCATCACCCTTGCCTATCAGCTCCAGTCTAAACAGGTACCACGCCGTATCAGAGCCCACTCTATGAGGAGTGCCGCGTCCACAGTAGCCTAGGGGACTCAAGCGCCCATAGAAGAGATCTGCAGAGCGGCTATGTGGGCTTCACCATCCCAGTTTGTTCGAGCTTACAAATTGGGCAAGTTTGCGTCAGCGGAAGCAGCCTTTGGGAGACAAGTCCTTCAGGGTATTCATACCGCTGGAGAGACCATTGATTCAGGTTCTTCCTGCCCTAGTAACATTTAGCTTGGATATGTCCCATGCTTGGACTCTCCAAGCAGCATACAGGAAAATGACTATTGGATTACCTGAAGGGTCCTTTTCTGTACGCTGCAAGGAGAGTCCAACCCCGCCCTAGGGTTTCTCTCTCACACAGCTTCCATGTGTACATGCATTGCATTTCTTGTTGTGGAATTGTGACTTTGTTACCGGACTTGACTTATGCAACTATGTTGACTTGAACTAAGAACAAGATTCAATGGAACCACATTTGAACAGTGTTACAGATCCACGCCTTCATCGAAAAATCTGAGGAGCCAGAAGAGGAGACGTGGCTAAAGATCTTTCAGTTCAGTCCAGGGCAGTCAGACAGAATTTAACCCATGTTTGGACTCTCATCGCAGCATACAGAAAAGGACCCTTCAGGTAATCCAATGGTCATTTTATTTCTCACAGTGGACAGCATGCTGTCTTCAACCTCATTCTAATCTTTCATTGAAAAATTCTTATCAAGCTTTGCATAAGCAAAAGAATATTGCTGTACTTATTAAAAATCGAATCCCTGCTTCCGCTTTCTTTTGCTATACTGAAATATATGAGGCTGAATGAGCAAAGTAGTTACAAAACAACTCATCACTGCGTGTGTGTTTTTTTTAATGGGCAATAGTATGTAAATTAGAATGAAGCTGTATCGTGCAGAAACCATCTATAGATATCAGACCTTAATTGCTATTTTAACTTGTTTATAGTTCAATTGCCATCTTAACTATCTGGAATGGTTTTTCTAGAATGTGATGTGCTATTACAAGTTGAAAGGTTTT
Source organism: Thamnophis elegans (assembly GCF_009769535.1). Lineage (NCBI taxonomy): Eukaryota > Metazoa > Chordata > Lepidosauria > Squamata > Natricidae > Thamnophis > Thamnophis elegans. The sequence goes on along the minus strand of NC_045546.1, from coordinate 18,448,482 downwards.
CCTTCATACTTTCCTCAGTTACAAGTATAAGCGAGTACATACAGGTAAGCTTTCAGAAGAGCTACAATGCTCAGTGGCAAAGATTGCTTTTCAATTCATTATTGTTGTATGGTAAATATTTATTCAATAGCCTTTCTTGTTTATTTCTACCAATTGTGGAAACATAATCCAGTGTTACTTCTATACTATTTTCCTCCAACCAAGCAGTTGTTTTCTGGGCAAAATTACGCATGGCACAACCACTGTCCTCATTCTAGGAGGCTGAGGGAAAAGAGCAAAAGAATGTCTAAAATTCGGTGACGAGAGCAGGACAAATGATAAGTTTCTAAAATAGTTATGATAGCTGCAGCACTGGGTGATAATTAACATGTTTTAGAGTCCAAGATATAAAAAAACATTTTGCATGAAAACATGCTATAATAAGAAGACATAATTTTGTTGAACAATGCCATTAATTACAATTAACAATTAACCCTCTATACTGCAATTCCAATCCCGGTTGTAACAGCTATTCGTAAGTTGGGCCTTAGAGCTTGAGATCAGAAGCTATAACTTTTGGATCAATATTGCAGAGGCCCCACCACCACCGTTGCAAATCCCAGCAAGGCCATGTTCTCCTTGTTTCAAGGCATGAGTCATGTGAACAACTATTCTTGCCCCAGACATCCTGAAATAGAGAAGAAGAAGAAAAGAGTTTTAAGTCAGATTCTTTGCTTAGCCTTTTCAGCTTATGCTGTGTAAACAAGTGTTGTTAGTCAGTTTAAGCATATAGTTCCTATAATGAGTTTAATTCAGATAGTTTCACTTCCTTTCTCACAAAGGTTTAACAGTGTGTGTTGAGCACCAGGAGGAGAAGACGAGATATGGATTAGGTCAAAAGGAAAGAGAGAGCGAGAAATAAAGATTACCATGTGAAAGACGCTAAGTCAGAGTTGTAGAATGACAGGGCGTAGGGACCCTAAAATAAAACTGCTTTGTACTGGGTAAGATCACTGCTTTATCTAATGCAGAACAGAAAAAACAATGATTTTCAGATGACTCGTGTATACTGCACTGTGTTCCAAGCAGAGATACATGAGCAGGGAGTGAAGACCCTACAGTCACTTGATTCCTATTATCATCTCAAGTGGCAAATTCAAAGACTTTAAGATCTAAGGTGCAGTCTAAAAATTTCTAGAAAGTCATAGCTTTCCTACTCCTACAAAGATAATTCAACTGCTTTTGAGTTTGAAGACAAAGTCTAGCAAATAATGTTTAGTGTTCCTAATATTCTAGGTTTCTCAAGTAAGTACTATTTAGATGAATTGTCATTCCAGCACAACTGGAACTTTAAATAGGGCATATGCAATCTTCTATTGTCCAATCTTTCTAGCTTACATCTCCCATAATTAGTGTTACTGGATACTGGGCAAATGCAAATTAATATTAGAAATATTTGGAGGCACTTAGTTGCTTAATCTCTAAAAAAATCTCTTAAGAGATTTTTAAATCTGAGTAATAGTTTGTGAATATTTTCTATGTAGCATTTTACAATGTGTTAAGAACAAGTATTCAATGAGTTGTACTTCGAATATTACTCGGAAATAAAATCAGTATAAGATATGCTAATTGTCAGTGATTTAAATACATTGCAAGGATCTCACTAAAAACCCAGTATTGGGTTATATTAAATAGTTGCAGAAACAGATAGCTTTTGAGAGTTAGGTGACTTCAGGAAGATGTGAAATAAATAAATTGTGATAATATTTTGGGCACTCAACCACAATTTATGATATTTTTTGTTGGAAACTGGCATTTACTTCCAGTTTTTGTCAAAAAGCACTCATTGGCTGAACAGCTTCCACAATAAAGGTCATAAAATTAGATGCATTCACACGATTAACCATTTAATGACTAGCATGCCTTATGACTGGGGATCAATTAGTCATAAATTGAGGACTATCTCTACAAGATTGATTATTTCCCACTACCAGATAATTTTTTTTTTACTTACCCAATTGGGTGTCCCAAAGAGACTGCTCCTCCATGAATATTTACCTTTTGTGGATCAATATCTAGCATTTTAATGTTAGCTAGGACAACAACACTGAATGCTTCATTGATTTCCCACATTTTAACATCTTCCTTTTTGAGTCCTGTCTGAGCAAGTAACTAAAAGGAAAAATACCATTATTTAAAACTTGGTATGTATCTACAGATAATATTTATATTGTTTGCTGTACTATCAGAATTTTATGAGCAGATCCTGACACACCCACAAATAATTCAAGTAAAAAGCAGAAAATAAATAAAATAAATGAAAATTCTCAACCTTGAAGCTAAAAACACAGATTCTGAAACTTAATTACAATTAGAAAAATAGAATCACATTTTTAAAAATACTGAAAACCACACAAACATAGCCGTAAATTACAGATAACAATTCAATCTATCTAAATCTACGGTTCAATTGCAGTAAGGGAATGACTGCTCATTCAGCAACCAGTCAAACTTACAATGGCAGTGAGCAAGTGTTATTTATGACCAATCCTCAAAATTCTGGCTATCACAGTGACCCATTGGTCACATGATCACAATCAAGGGGCCAATAACTAGCTTGCAATTACAACTTTGCAGCATCCCACAGTCCCATGATCTCTCCATTTGTGACCTTCACAGCTAGCTTCCAATAAGCAAAGTGAATGGGGAAGTCAGCAGGTAAAAATGGATGACCACATAATGCCATGCATAACATGGGATTCACTTAGCAGTGGGAACTAGAAATGCTGGAACTATAATCACTAAGTAGCGTGGTCACATGATGTCACACTTTACAACTGTGTCACTTAGTGACAAATTCCAGTCCCAATTGTCCTTTTATTTTTATTTTAATTATTGAATTCTAAAAAGGAGGATATAATTGATTTTCAATAAGTGGTCTTGCATCATTGCAGAACACAGAACATAAATATTGTCAAAGCCAGAACAAGAGCAAATACTTTGCAAAGACTGCAGTTAATCCAAACAGCCAAATTCATTGAAATATCAAAGCTTACATATTGGTAAATTAAAATATCACATAATATAATAGTATTTATAAGACAAAGGAAGTTTTTGAATTCTCTAAAATTCTTCATTAGACCAGATGCTAAATGGACCCATTTGGTCACAGTCTTAAAGTAGAATGTGAGCAGAAAACATTACATTATGTTAAATTAAATATTATGTCTAGTGTGGCAGTGTCACTTAGTCACTTGATTATTTTATTTCAGTTGTTCAGATACAAACTGACATTAATTTCTCCAAAACTAATCAGAACTAAAATGCAAACCACAAACACAAAGTAGTTAATTTTTATAACTGTTTAGATTTGTTTTTAAACCTAAAGCAGATAATCTACTTTAGAAATTAATTTTAAACTCCGTTATATTACATTTCCACTGAAGACTAAATGCAGAATTAAATGAGCAACTAAATGGGGAGCAATGATTGAGGAGATGGTCACCTTAGGAACCGCATGTGCTGGTGCAATGGGAAAATCAATAGGATCAACAGCAGCATCTGCAAAACCTTCAGAAGAACAGAAACACGAATTAGAAAAGAAACCTGTTGTTAAATGTGCTTTTTCGTAATATTGAATTTTATTCTGGCAATGATTCCTCTATCAGGAACACAATTTCAGAGTTCATTCCTTAAAACATTCCATGATTTCACTGAGGGCTGCATCCGGGTTGTGTTTGATCTCGGGGATTTGGGGTAGGTGTGGCCAGCTTGACCTCACTCATGTTGGGGGCGCCTATGGTGGCCCAAGCACTCTGCCAGTGAAAAAGGGCTCCTCAGATCCATTTTCAGCTGTGCCGGCCTCCTGCAACCCTCTGCCAGTGAAAACAGAGCTCGGGAGGGATGCGTGCGGCTCTCCCAAGTTCCATTTTTGCTGGCAGAGGCACCGCAGGCCGGTCCTTCGGTGTTTCCAGGGCAGCCCCGTGGGCCAGATCTAAGCACCCTGCGGGACGGATGTAGGCGATGGGCCTTAGCTATGATACCCCTGTCTTAAAAGATACTTTAAAAAGTCCATACAAGAGAAGTGCACCGAAAGGTTCCAAAGCCTCGGATTTTTTTAAAATGTTGGCTTTTGGCAAAATTGCAATTGGCTGAAACTACTTGTTCAAAAATCTGTCCTTCCTGCCCAATCCACAGATAAAACAAAATAAAAAGAAGACATCCACCACTAGTCTTACTCAGGGAAATATAAATACAGGTAGCCCTCAACTTACAACCACAATGGAGCCCAAAATTTATGTTGTTAAGTGAGACATTTGTTAAGTGAATTTTGCCCCGTTTATGACCTTTCTTGCCACAGTTGTGAAGTGAATCACTGCAGTTGTTACATTAGTAAATGTAACAGTAAATCGCGGTTGTTAAATGAATCTGACTTGCCCGTTGACTTTGCTTGTCTGAAGGTCGCAAAAGGGGATCACATGACTCCGGGACACTGCAACCGTCATAAATTTGAGTCAGATGTCAAACATCTGGATTTGGACCATGTGAATGCTGCAATGACTGTGTGAAAAATGGTCATGCCACATTTTTCAGTTCTGTTGTAACTGAGTGGTTACTAAATGAACTGTTATAAGTTGAGAACTACTTGTATATAATGATTTCACCAAAGGGTAGGATGATTCTCACCTACGATTCTAGCCAATGGCTTCACATTCAGTCTTTTGGCTGCTTCTGAAGTCATCAGTACCAAAGCAGCTGCTCCATCGTTCAGCGTACTAGCATTGGCAGCAGTGACTGTTCCTGGAAAAAAATTCATTAAGGGAAAACAATTTACTAGGAAGAACAATTACAGCATAATGCATTCTCCTACAATGGCGCTTCCTAAATCTGGGTAAACTAACCAAAATTGAATAAAAGTTTTTTTCCTTTGGGTAATGACACACAAACCAATTAACCAATCATAGCAGGGACATATAAATAAGGGCTTTCTAATAAATGGCTTAGAACAGTGGTGTCAAACTCAAGGCCTGTGGGCCAGATCTAGCCCTAGATCTGGCCTGTGGGGCTGCCCTGGAAACAGCGAAGGACCGGCCCACGGTGCCTCTCCCAGCAAAAACCCACGCAGCACTCCTGAGCTCTGTTTTCACTGGCAGAAGGCTGCAGGAGGCCGTCGCAGCCAAAAACGGAGCTTGGGAGCCCATTTTCACTGGCAGAGCGCTCGGGGCACAACAGGCACCCCTGACACGAATGACGTCGACCTGGCCATGCTCACCCTGGCCACACCCACTCCGGTCCCCCAAGGTCAAACACAACCCTGATGCGGCCATCAATGAAATTGAGTTTGACACCCCTGGCTTAGAGCAATGAAGGAAAAAATTGAGAAGCACTATCCTATGGTGTCATCAATTCCTACTTCACTTGCTGTCAAATGATGGTCATAAAATGTACAGCAGTCTAAATCCAACATAGCTGGGATAATCTTAAACAAGCGATCAATCAAGAAATAGGTTGCAAACTAACCCTCTGTAGAACAGTCATGCAAAAGACATTCAAATATTGGAATGCGTGACACTCTATGGAAACTTTGAAGATGCAAGATAGGAAGAGTATTGATACCACTGAAATTTGTTATTGTTATCTTTAAAAAAACCATAGACAGCCAAGATCTGAAATAAATTCTAGCACGTTAAAAATGGATATCAAATCTTACCATTTTCTTTTTGGAACACTGTCTTCAATTTTGGAACTTTACTAAAGTCAACACGCTTGTATTCCTCATCTTCTTTAACCTGTGTGTCTGGTTTCCCTAAAGTAAAGATTTGAGTTAAAAAAAAAAAAAGATTTGAAACTTTGACCAAAGTCAAAGTCCAACCCAGCAAACAAGTTTTATCAGTGACCTGCTGAATGTTAAAATTTTCTTATTTTTTAAAAGACAGCTGAACACATAAGAATCTTTTGCATCATCTTATTTCTTGCCCCGTCCATCTCATATTCCATTGGTCTAGTACAGTGATAGCTAACCTTTTCTGAACCGAGTGCCCAAAGTGCACGTGAAGCCCCAAAATGCAATCCGCTCTGCCCCTCCCACTCATACACCCACCCCCAATCCTGCACATGCACACACAGCGTCCCGCATGCACCCCCCCCCATGCACGCACGGCTCCCGTGCATGCAAAGCAGACCCAAAGACCAGATGCCCGGCGGGAGGCCCAGGTGCATGCATGGCAGAGCTGAACTGGGGCAATGGCTCGCGTGTCATCAGAGAGGGCACTGCATGTCACCTCTGGAACACCTGCCATAGGTTCCCCATCACAGCTCTAGTATATGAGCGGATTGATTTAAGTTAAGGCATTGAAATCATCAAAATCAGAACATTCTGATTTAAATTATGTTTTACTTATAATTCTTCAAATATGTATTAATGGAGATTATTTGATTAGAGATCAATCAAATAACAGTTAAGAAAAACGAAGTCCAGACTTCCTGTGGGAGGAGCCTGTCGCCGAGGAGCTCAACGGAGCCCCTCTTAAAGTTCTGGTTTGTATATCTAATTAAGATCAATAGATATCATCCCTTTCGGGCAGAAAGGGGCAGGCAGAAGCTCAGGTGTTAGGATTTATTCGTAGTTCACAGCCCTTTTCCTTTTTTTTTTGGGCTGCGAACAGAGAATAGTTCCAGCGTAACTGAGCTCTTATCTCCAGCCAGTTCTTTGCAGCTGCCTTTTTGCAGCCCTAGACAGCCGACTCCCGCACTCAGGACAATGATAAATTGTTTTTAAGATAATACGAGCGGGTCTCACTTCTGTGATGTGTTTTTTTTTTAACTATCTAAACACCAGCCTTGTTTTTCCTTTGAACTTCTCTGCGCAATTGGGATACAAAATGGCGCTTTTACTGTGTTGGTGATTGATGACGTAATTAACTGGCTTTATTTCCCCGGAGACCGCTACTCATTAATGAGCCAAATCTACAAATAATTTATGGAGAACTGACCAGCTGAAGACACTGTTTATCTGTCTACTCTCAGATTTTATTTATAATGTCTCCCAGGTCTAAACAGGCAAAAAAATCCTCCCCCCTCGTGCTTAAAGAACTTGTTACCAAATCGCTGCCTTTGTCTCCTACGCCACCTACTGGAGATTCCTTGACACAGGAGCTTCTCTTTCAAATAATTAATGACTTTAGAAAAGAAATTAAAGAATTTGTGTTGGATTTATGCGATAAAATACAGACCAAAATTGCCCAGATAAATGCGAATATGTTTGAAGTCACGTCTACTTTAACAGATTATATTGAAGAAATGGAGACGAAATTGGAAACTTTGGAGGGGGCTAATTTTAAATTGACTTCTAATATCCAAGCATTACAACAAGAGATTTCAGATACTCAAACACAACTTACAATGATAAATTATAACAGAAAGGCGTCTGCAATAAGAGTTAGAGGACTGCCCGAAAAGAAAGGAGAGAACTTGAAACAGACGTTTGTAGAAGCTTTCAGCCAAGCGGTGGGAGGTCCGGGACTCAATTTTGATTGGAATATTCGAAAAATCTATCGCCAGAATTCGCGTGTAGCAGAGCAACGACAGCTTCCAAGAGACATAATTATATACTTTTTCACAAGAGAATCCAGAAATGCGATTACTCAAAAATTTTACAATAACAGGCTACGAATCGATGGTCATGATTTGTTTGTCTTTAAAGAGATCCCGCTCCAGATGCTGCAAGCAAGAAGAGGTTATACTTTTTTAACCCAAGAACTTAGAAATCGTCAAATAAAATATAAATGGGAAGCTCCAGTTGGAATCACGGTTACATTTGAAAATCAAAGATTTCGTATTAATTCTGTTTCGGAAGCTCGGGACTTTTATTATAAAACTCTGAAGGCGGGGCTTCTTGACTCACTTGGAAACGCGGAAGGACAAGGTGAAGGAAAGATAAGCAGCAAGTCACTTGGTTACAAGAAGGAGGGAGTTGTTCTCCCCCTACTGGAGAGGCAGAAGAGCGGAAACTGAGGATTCAGTCATATTCTCAAAGCAGCGGGACACGTGGTTATAAGGCAGAGGGTTGCCTTTTCTTTCCGGAAGGGCAGAAGAGTAAAGAATATAGACCCAGCGACGTCTTTAAAATACTTTCTAAGCTTTTGGACTGATTAAAACTTTAGGATTTCTGTTTGGTATGAAATGGCAAAGCTGTGTACTGATGAGGAATGGAAAGAAGCATTGCTTATTCTAGACAGATATTATACGGGACTTTTACAAGACTTATTTGAATTTCAATCCAAACTGCGCATGAAGCGTTTTCTGTGAGGAAAGCGGGGACTAAGATTTATTTGAATTGCGGTTTGGGATGAATGGAGTTGGGAAGAGTGGGGCAGAAAGGAAGGAGGAGCGGGATATTGATGAAGGGATCTTGGGATTGAACGAACTGGTATGGATTTTGGGCACACATTTTATGAATTTACATGTTTGAAGTATAACATAAAAAGCTCAGGATTTTAAAGTGAAGAGCGAGATCCTAATCTTATGCAATTTGGGCTTGGGAGGAATGGAGACATGAAACGAAGGATAGGAAGATGAGTAGCGAAAGCATGAAGATAAATTGATTTTTGTATAAACTAACATCTGAATATAAGGTTAAGAAAGGCTATCTGGAGAGTCTACAGGAAGATGGGGGTAAATATCCAAGAAGTAAGGGACGAGGACAAAATATAAATGGAATGACTCACACTGTTTAAATTTTAAGAATGATGGGAGGCTGAGCATAATGCAAAAGATTTTTCAATTTTTTTTTATTTACTTTTTTGTTTTTGTTTTTTTTTTCTTTTTCGGAGTGTTTTTTTTATTTTATTTTCATTATTATTGTTAATAAGATATTTTGAAGGTGAATGGTACTGAACTATGCCGGGTGTGTGACCTGGGAAGTCGGAGGGGGTTAGGGAGGGGGGTTCATTGGGGGTGGGTGGGTGGGTGGAGATATAGTTTCAATATATAGAATAAGAAGAATACACTTGTATACTGTTGTTCCTTATCTTTTCTTTTTATTTTTCTCTTTTTTTTTCTTATTGCTTTTTTCCTTTCTTTTTTCTTTTTGGCGTAAGGAATAGAGAAATGCACCATAGTGAGAAGTAGAGGAAAGGAAGAGGGAGAAGTAAGGAGGGAGGAAGAGGGGAATGTAAGGAGGATGAGAGGGGAAGGAGGGTGAGGAAGGCGAGAAAGGAAGATAGGAGGGGAAAGGGAAGTAGGAGGGGTGATCGTTGGAGGGAGAAAGGAAAGTTGGAGGGGGAGAAGAAGGGGTGTATGAAAGTGATAGGTTGGGTTTATGAGTTGTGTTTAGGTTGGGGTTTTTTTTTTTTCTTACTATTATATTATTATTATTGCAAATATCCCGTATATAAGTGAATGTACAAAATTGAAAATGAAAAAAAAAAAAAAGAAAAACGAAGTCCTCTTATCCATTCTACTGCTACTATATTGGAGTTCACATTCGGAAAATGAAGCATGCCATGTATCAAAACAATTTAAAATGGAGAAGGTATTGTATATTAATCCATATTACCTTTTTGAGAAATAGTAACAGGCACAATTTCCTTGGCAAATATTCCAGATTCCCAACCTTCCTTGCTTTTGGTATACGATTTTATAGCGTAAGTATCTTGATCTTCCCGTGATATAGAAAATTTCTTAGCGGTATTCTCAGCACAATTACCCTGGGGGAAATCAGGGGGAAAGGGACATATGAGGCTTTGTAAAGGGTAGAGATCATTTCCGTACCTCATGCTGCATATAATTTACTTATAGTGCCTGTGGTTTGAATTAATCTTAAATTCCTAATGAAATTTAAGATTAATTCAAATCACATGCATTATAAGGTAATGGGTAGCAGCTTTGAACTAAAACTTTTTCAGCAATTGATAATTTAACTGAATAAATGAACTTCTGCGTAGTATATGTATAGTACCTGTACTATTTTAAACTTTCTTTGCTCATGTTCACTGGAACTTTAAAATAGTATAGACAGTCCTTGACTTATGATTGGTCACTTAACAGCCATTCAACAGGCTCCCCCTGAGTGGTACATATGACCCAGATTCGAAATTCCGACGGTCACCCCTCTTGTGGTCACATGATCAGACTTTGGGCGCTAGGCAATCAGACCACATTTCTGGCCATTTACAATGTCCCATGGACACATAGCCACATTTTATGTATATATTTGCACAAAACTGGCACTTACTTCCAGTTTTTGGGAAAACTGCACCATAGCGAACCATCTGTTTGCTTAATAACCCCCAGTGGATAATAACTACCAATTCACTTAATGAGAATGATTCACTTAACAACCAGGGCAAAAAAAGTCATACAAATCAGGTGACCACTTAGTTCACAACTATCATGAGTTACAACTGTGATGAGTTACAATTGATCATACTCGAGATGACTTTTATTAATTATGCCCCAATAGGAAAAGGAATAAAAACGATTTGAATAGAAAAAAGGTTTTTAAATTACTGCAGCAAAAAGGCCTTAGCCTTTCAGGTAATTTTAGAAGATTGTAAACCACCAACTCCATGGGTGTTCATGATAGCAGAGTGTTTGCCTATAGCAGGGTTGTCAAACTGAAGGCCCGGGGGCCGGATTCGGCCCACGGGGTATTTAGAACTGGCCTGGGGGGCCGCTCTGGAAACAATGAAGGATCAGCCCGCGGTGCTTCTGCCAGCAAAAAGCCGCTCCCGAACTGTTTTCACCTGCCAAAGCCTTCTGCAACCCTCTGCCAATGAAAATGGAGCTAGGGAGGGCCACATGTGGCCCTCCCGGGCTCTATTTTCAGTGGCAGAGGGTTGCAAGAGGCTGTGGCAGCCGAAAACGGAACTCGGGAGCCCGTTTTCGCTGGCAGAGCACTTGGGCCCCCACAGGTGCCCCCAACATGAATGATGTAGAGCTGGCTGCAGCCACCCTGGCCATCTCTCCCCCCTCCCCACCAAGATCAAACACAACCCTGATGCAGCCCTCAATGAAATCAAGTTTGACATCCCGGGTCCATAGAGTCTCTGATAACAGCTTCTAAGTAATCAAAATAAGCTTTTACCTGTTTGTTCCTACTAATAAGCTAACTTGGGGGGAAAACTTTTTTTAAAATGTTAAAACAGAAAAACAATACGCACAGCGCTTCTTAAAAGTCTCTTGTATTGTGAAGAGATAACCAATATTTGAATATTAGAGTCTAGCTAAACAACTTGCATAGCCATGTCCCAGTAGCAAATGATAGTGTCCAAATAAAAGATACAACTGTGACTGTGACAATGGAATACCAGGCACCTAACTCTATGAACTTTGTGGAAACAATTCCAAAAGAGGCTAGCACTCAAATTATATTTTATTCTATTTTATGATTAAAATTGATACGTTGCTCAATTCCCAAAACCTCCGGGAGGTTTATAAAACATTCGGTTGCTGAGTTCTCCCATTCCTAGTAATAGTCATTTGTCTGACTATTGTCTGCTTCATATAAATGGCCATCAATTATAAAATAATGACAATAGGATATGTGATTAAAACAGGAAAAGAAAAACTCAATTACTGTTGCTTTCTGGGCCAGGCACCATTCTATAAGATGCAGTTCTGCCCAAGACTTTCAAGAAGAGATTGGACTGCCATTTGTCAGAAATGGTGTAGGGCAGTGATGGCAAACCTTTTTTGCCTCGAGTGCGAAAAGCACATGTGTGCGTGCAGTCGCGCATGCTCGCGTGCCCACTCACCCCATGATTTAGTGCCCCCATAATTCAGTGCCCCCCTGTGCCGTGCCCCATGCACATGAACTCATGACACCCCCAACACACACACACACTGCCCTGCACATGCGCACATGGAAATGTGGAAATTGGAAAACGGGCCGTTTCTTGGGAGACTGGGGAGGGCGAAAACAGCCTCCCCCACCCCCCTAGAGGCCAGAAACGGACCGTTTTCCGATTTCCAGTGGGCCCGGTGAGTCCATTTTTCGCTCTCCCCAAGCTCCAGAGGCTTTCTAGGAGCCTGGGGAGAGCGAAAAAACTGCTAAACACGGAAATTGGAAGTCCGTCCCCAAACTTCCAGTTTGTGCATTGGGCAGTTTTTCGCCCTCTAGAGGCTTCAGCAAACCCTCCGGAGGGTGAAAAAAGGCCAAAAATCAAGGCCGAAAATCAGCTGGCCACCAGGCGCATGCGTGCTGGAGCTGACAGGGCAACGCCTTGCGTGTTCTTAGACATGGCTCCACGTGCCACCTGTTCACCATCACGGATGTAGGGTCTCTTGCTTGAGTAGGGGGTTGGACCAGATGACCTATAAGGTCCCTTCCAACTCTGTGCCATCAGGATTGGGAAAAGCTATGTGTTAAATGAAGTGTAGCAATTTGTTTTTATTGAAAAATGATTTAAAAGTTTAAAAATGAAATATAACCACAAGACATTAGCATTTACCATGTGGATCTTGTTGTAGACATCTGTCAAGCCATCTTTGACAATCAAATCTTCAAGCTTTACTCCTCCATAAGGCGTTGTTCCCCTGGTCATGGTGTAAGGGACATTTGACATGCTTTCCATCCCTCCAGCCACCATCACATCCTGTTCAGTAGATTTTACAGCTATTTAGCACATATACATATACATATACATACATACATACAGACAGACAGACAGACACGTATGCATGCATGTAACAACATGAAAAGAGATACTTGGAATTGAATGGAGTGGTGCAGTGACCTAGAGGCGGAACTCTGGCCTCACAATCAGGAGGCTGTAAGTTCGATCCTAGGTAGAGGCAGTTATTTCTCTCTCTGAGTGGGCACACTGAGAATATATCTCCTGAACAAAACTATGCATTGGCGACAAGGACGGCATCCGGCCATTAAAACACTCTGCTAGCTCCATTCAGTTGCCCAGATTCCACCCCGCAAGAGGTTAAAAGATGATACTTGGAATTGAATCCAGTTGTACACTTCCACCACCAGAAATGTGTCCATGATAGAGCAGAAAGAGAGAATACGTCACTTCCAAATAACTCCAGAGGTCCCTCAAACTTATGTAGAAAATTCTGAGGGCGCTGAAATTAAAAAGGACCTAAATAAAGAGCTAGCAGAAGTCTACTAGTGCAAGGAAGGATTTAAGCTTTGTATCTTCTTGCAGACAAAAACTGAAAGACCTATATTAAAATTTTCCACGTGTGTATGCATGTAAAAAAAACCTCACTGACATATTTCATTTTACTGCAATATTTTGTTTTTAAAATATCCATTAAAACAATACAAAAAAGCAATGTACCAAAACCAAAAAATAAAAAACCAAATAAAAAGAAAAAAAAATCTAAAAGTCACCTAAACATATAACATGCTCATTTATTGATCAACAAAGTATCAAATTGTGCATAATTCTTGTAAATTAGGAAATACTGAAATAAATAGTAGTAAAAATAGCCTTTCCAAAAAAGGATACATTACACATTTTTTTAAAAAATTCAGTCACCAGCAACTGGGATAGAAATATTTTTCTAATCTTTCCGTTGATATTTTTCATTTGATGTTCAGAGTATCAGTTCAATAATTCAATCACTTTTTTAACCAACAACGGTCATTTGTAGACTAAGAACTGTAGCTTTCTTTAGCTCGAAATAAAGTTCAAAGTATGTATGTATGTATGTATGTATTATTTATCAGCACAAATGCAACATATACACACACACACACACACACATGCATACACACACACACACACACAAATTGTGAAAGTACAGAATATCCTACCTGACTCCCACACATCAAGCTCTGAGCTGCCATCATAATAGATTTCATTCCAGAAGCACAAACTTTGTTGACGGTTGTGCAAGGAGTAGAAACTGGTAAGCCTGTGCCAAATAAAGATAAACTAATTAGACAATAATGAAAAGAACTGCAAGCAAAATGTAAATATGACGTATCACAAAAACGTCTCCTATTTAATACAATACAATACAGCAGCAGAGTTGGAAGGGACCTTGGAGATCTTCTAGTCCAACCCCCTGCCTAAGCAGGAAACCCTACACCATTTCAGACAAATGGCTATCTAACATCTTCTTAAAGACTTCCAGTGTTGGGGCATTTACAACTTCTGGAGACAAGCTGTTCCACTGATTAATTGGTCTAACTGTCAGGAAATTTCTCCTCAGTTCTAAGTTGCTTCTCTCCTTGATTAGTTTCCACCCACTGCTTCTTGTTCTACCCTCAGGTGCCTTGGAGAATAGTTTGACTCCCTCTTCTTTGTGGCAACCCCTGAGATATTGGAAGACTGCTATCATGTCACCCCTAGTCCTTCTTTTCATTAAACTAGACATACCCAGTTCCTGCAACTGTTCTTCATATGTTTTAGCCTCCAGTCCCCTGGTCATCTTTGTTGCTCTTCTCTGCACTCTTTCTAGAGTCTCCACATCTTTTCTACATCGTGGCGACCAAAACTCAATGCAGGGTTCCAAGTGTGGCCTTACCAAGGCATTATAAAGTGGTATTAACACTTCACCTGACCTTGATTCTATCCCTCTGTTTATATAGCCTAGAACTGTGTTGGCTTTTTTGGCAGCTGCTGCACACTGCTGGCTCATTTTAGCATATTACAAACAGACCTTGAGAGACTACCTAACTCAGGAGTGTCAAACTGGATCAGCATTCTAATTCTCCCCCATGGGCCGGCGGGGGAGGGGGGCAGGTGGGTGGCCTCCTGCTGCACCTTGCTGGCCAAAATGGGGCGTGGGGGATCTGTGTGCGTCCCCCCTGTGCCTCATTTTCTCCCTCCGTGGCCACCTGCAGCACTCTGCTGGCTGTTTTTGGCCCTGTTTTTGGTCCTTTTGGTGGGCCGTTTCTGGCGCACGCAGCCAATTTTATCCGCCAGAGGCACTTCAGGTTGGTCCTTTGATATTTCCAGGTCAGCCCCGTGGGCTAGATTTAAGCCCCGATAGGCCAAATCTGGCCCACGGACCTTGAGTTTGACACCCCTGATCTAACTGCATCTAATACGTTTTTATTTACTGAAATCAATCTCAGATATATGTCAAATAATGGAAAGAATCTTCGTACCGGCACCAAGGGTTGCTTGTCGTGCAGGAGCCTGTCCTTCTCCAGCTTGGATAACATTTCCCATGTATACTTCTTTCACTTCTTGAGAAGGGATACCTAATAAGAGGAATATGTATGATAATTATGGAAGGGATAGCTTTGTAACTTAAGTCCAATAAAGATTCAAAAATAAGACACCTGTAACCCGTGTCTCCTCAGAAAACAGAATGTGCAAAATTCAGCAAACAAAAATTGGAATCTCCCAGAAAACTCCCTCTGAAAGATATCAATCATGTACTGTACATAATGGCATCCAGCCGAATGCAGCTAGAGAAGTCTTTTGCTATTAAAGCTCTAATAAGCAAAAATTGGTTCAAAACTATAAAATTCAGTGCACTGATGTTCATATTTCTTACCTTTCAGATAAATACAAGAAGGTTAAGATGGATTGACTATTTTATATAATCCAGAAAAAAAGAGTGAGAAAGAAAGAAAGGAATCTTAGGAGCACATACTGAAGAATATACTGTTACAACAGGTATCTTTGGTGTTACTCTGTGGCTGCCCCGACCTTTGGAACGAACTACCCCCAGAAATCCAGGCGTCACCCACTCTCATGGCCTTCAGAAAAGCTGTCAAGACTTGGCTATTCCGGCAGGCCTGGGGCTGTTGACCTCATTGTTGAGGTCCAGCCCCGACTGAAATGAATGTATCTGTGTTGTTTTTTAACATGTCTATTTTATTTTTCTTTTCTTTCCCCTCTCTGTAAGCCGCCCGGAGTCCTCCGGGATTGGGCGGCCTATAAATAAAATTAAACTTGAAACTTGAATTTCACCATCTCAATTCACTCCATTATCTTCACTGGTAAAATGAATAAGATTAAATAATAGGACTAAAGCAAAACCAGACCTTCTTTACGTACCTGCTTTTTCTATTGCTCCTTTAATTGCAATGGAACCAAGGTTAGTGGCTGGCAGTGAGAAAAGGGAACTTTGGAAAGATCCTATTGGTGTCCGGACAGCACTCACAATAACTACCTCCTGAAAAGGAAAAGCATTGCATCTGTTTAGTGTAAGTGAAAGTGTTTTCAGAATTATACTTTAGATCAGGGGTGTCAAACTCAAGGCCTGGGGGCCGGATCTGGCCAGTGGGGTGCTTAGATCTGGCCCACGGGGCCGTCCTGGGAATAGCAAAAGACCAGCCTGCGGTGCCTCTGCCAGTGAAAATGGAGATCGAGGAGCTCGCTGGCGGCCCTCCCAAGCTCCATTTTCGCTGTTAGAGGGTTGCAGGAAGCTGTTGCAGCCAAAAACAGAGCTCAGGAGCCCGTTTTCACTGGCAGAGCACTTGGGCCACCACAGGTGCCCCCGACACGAGTGATGTTGAGCTGGTCACACCCACACTTGTCAGGCCTACTCTGGCCCCTCAAGGTCAAACACAACCCTGATGCAGCCCTCAATGAAATCAAGTTTGATACCCCTGTTTTAGTTTTTAAGAATATTCAATGTATACTGTTGATTATTGAAGCGATACAAATCTACCGTATTTTTCGGAGAATAAGACCGCACCTTTTTTCCTCAAAAAAGAGGCTGAAAATCTGGATGCGTCTTATACACTGAATATAGCATTTTTTGCCTCCCGAAATCCTGCCCCTTCATCAAAATGGCCGTGCATACGCTTATGGAGGCTTTCAGAAAGCTCCTGGGGGCTGGGAAGGGCAGAAATGAGAAAAAACGGCCTTTTTGCCCCCCCCCAGCCCCCAGCAGCACTCTATAAGCCTCCATAAGGCTATGCATGCAATTCTTTTGACAAAAAACGGGCCTGTTTTTGCAAAAAATGGGCCGTTTTTTTGCTTGTTTTGGGGGGACCTCAACCCCTCAGGAGCATCCTGCAAACCGAAAAATATATTTATTTAAATGCAGTATACTAACTTCTCAGCAAAATTACAGTTGCTAATTAAACAACCTAAACCATTCCTAAACTTTCTGTTCTTTCAAGAGAGGGTTAAAAAGTATGATAATTTAAATGTATTAATAGTTTCAAGGATTAAGGAAAATAGTAAAGGTTTTATGACAATATATGTGAGTCAAATTATAACTAGTCTATAGCAAAAGCATCTGTGGCATTCTAGGCACCATTTGGCTTATTTTGGCATCAGAGGTCTGAGAAAGCCACGTAATTTTAGAAATGCATTAAAACTAATAATTTAGTGTTGCTTACTGTATTTTTGCAGTGTATTTAGAACAAAACTACATGCAACAATATATTGTTCTTTCCCGTGCTTTTCTAATTACATCTAGTAGATAAACACTAAATCTTTATCAAATAAGCATAGTTTGGAGCCACTATTCTATGATATTGTTTTAGCAACACTCACATTTAAACCACGTTGTGATGAGTAGCCTCGGCTTGAAAATCTTAATGCCTGCAAAACAGATTACAGCATCTATTGTAATATGGCATAAACTTTTAACCTGCAGAACAGAAAGATCAGGTCTACACTACTGTCACATTTTTTTGGACTAGAGATCATCAAGAAGGATAATGGTTTACTGAATCATACCAGTGATACCTAACTGTTAAAATTTAAGTATGTTCATTGTTAAAGGTATATTATGCTCTATATGCTTATGGAGATTCTCAGTCATTCAGGTCATGATTATCCCAAAGGTGATTTTTTAAAGAGGTAACTGGATTTTCTGGGATTTTTTTTTCTTTGAAGAGGTTTTGCTTCTCATCCAAGAAGCTTCTTCAGCTCTGACTGGATGATGGGAATGGAAGGATTGGAATGGAATAGACAAGCCTTCCATTCCCCACCACCCAGTCACAATTGAAAAAGCTTCTTGGATGAGAAGTGAAACCTCTTCAAAGAAAAGAAAAAAAACCAGAAAGCCCAGTTACCTCTTCAAAAAAGCACCTTTGGGACATGATGCTCCATAATACAAACTGCATAGAGATCCATAAGTAGACATGAAAGCGGTGGAGGATATAGAGTAGGAAACATGAACAAAGTTATTACAATAAAAGTCATTCATTAATTTCATTCACATTTTCTATACCTGGATAAGTAGCCCAAAGTGAGTGTAAAGAAAGGGATGATGAATGTATACAGCTACTGATACTCTCCTTCACCCCCTGTAAGGTTAGAACTTTTATTGACTTCTGCCTTGCCATCTCCTAGGGATGTATCTACTTCTAGGTATATTGAACTATGTCCCCTCTTGGTTCTTTTGGCCTGCCTGTGAGTTAAGCAGTCAATTGCCAGGAATCTAATGTGTTTCAATAGACCTTGTTATAGCCGCTTGATTTCTCAACTTGATTTTAATGGAATTGTAGGAAGTTATCACCCAGCCCTCTCCCAGAAAAATGAAATATCCTAGGAAATATTGAAAAGGCAGAATATTTCTCTGGATGTGAAAAGAAAGAAACATGTTTTAAAAGACAGAATAGCTGCCTGTAGCTTCCTGCCCATCCCCACTTTGTCAATGGGCCATTAAGAAGGCCTAGCTAGTCCCGTTACATAATAAAGACTTCTCCCCTTCAGCTCCAGGGGAATGGGATTAAGGCATGATAATATTGGCCCTTTACCCAACTCGCCACATGGCATCTGAGAACTCAACCAAACCTGGATTCAAAATGCAGCCTATAGAGAGTTGCCCCTGCATGGCCCCATGGGAGTCTGACAACCAATCAGAATACAAGCTCAAGATCAAAGGCCAGAGAGGGCATAAAACCAGGGACTCAGCATCTCAGTCCTTCCTTCTCTTCTTCTCCACCAACATTGAAGCATGTGATCACCTTTTCTGTTCAGGGCTCAAGCCATGGTGGTCCTGTCCACCAATAAACCATCTTTCCAAGCAGCCTCCTTGTCTCCAGTGTCTTTTTCCCCACTTGGAGCCGAACCCAGAAGGACGTTTCTTTCATCAGAACAATGCTGTTTTTGTTATTTTCCTTACAATATCCTGATACACAATCTCTTCTTTTTGACCTTTCACCCATTTCTTCCAACTTGATACCCTTTGCCTGGACTTAGCACTTATTTTGTACTTGTCCATTGATCAAATCTTGTTATTTACAGGTTTTGTGTGGCTTTCCTAACCTCACACATTCCAAACATTTCCATACATTTTTTTCCCTATTCACATATTACAATGGATACCAGTAGTTCAGGGTAGCATTCTACCACATAAATAGAAATATTTTAACACTTAGATTCTTATCAGTTAAGCAACAGTTGCTGTAAAATGGCAAAAATGTCCTTGGGTGTAGTAGCCTAGATGGATGAGTGCTGCTTATTTTACTCTCTGATTCAGAGGTGGGTTGCTAACCAGTTTACTATCATTTTGCTCATGCGCGTGCACAGAAGCGGGTGGGAGCCTCCCCCCGCCGCAACTACTGGTTCGGCAGAACCGGGCCAAACCAGCAACAACCCACCTCTGCTCTGATTCTATTGGTATTGTCTAATTGTTATTTAAAGCTTAAAGTTGGGTTCTGTATCTAAGTTTATTTGAACTGTTTTGCCATAGCAAACATTTCGGCATCGTGGGTTTACTGATTAATTCTTCTTTTTATCTGTTTGCATACAAATGATAAACACAAGAGTCCTATTCATAAATGATTCCAGTTATAGAAACAATATCACACTCAAAGCAGCAAATTTGAGAACTACCCAGAAAAAAAATAGAGAACATCTATTGCCAAAAAGGGGAGGTGTCACATCTCATTAATACCCCTTGCACATGAGACCACCATGAGATCACTGCCTTTTTTTACTATTACTAGAAAGAGTGGAAGCAATGGACACTATATACCTTTCATTTAACAAAGCATTTCAAACCAAACTAATGTTACTTTAAAGAGCTGAATCGGAAGCTAAGAATCCAGTTAGTCTTCTCCTAGCACAGAGAAATATTACATGCTGCACACAGTTTCCTCACACAACTGTTTCACTGGAAAAAAATTAAAGTGTGCTAAATCTCCACTAACATCACAGCTAATCCAAACACACTGTGGAAGAAGCAAAAGATTGACTCCTTTGATCTTTTCCTTTCCTCCTTATTTCCACCAGTCACTTTGTGGAACATTTATATTTTTCCAAAAATAGATCACCAGTGTTGGAGGGAGAGGGAGAGGTGGAGATGGAGGGAGGGAGGGAGATAGAGAGAATAAAGTTTATAAAGTTTATGAATCACTTCCACAAGAGTATTGATGCATTTTAATTTCTGTGTTGGAGACGACTTCCGAGAATACTGTGGACAGCCAAAACAAAATAAATCAATCAAAAATAAATCAATCATTCAACAAATTAACCCAAAGTTTTTGTCTGAAGCCCAAAGGTTCAGTTTAAAATTATCTTAATTTGGACCCATTAGGCAAAACCCAGCTCTCTGGAACAGCTGGGAAAGGTGGAAGAAAAGAGAAGAGGATGACCACAGCAAGGTGGTAAAATTCAGGGACAGTGGCAGGGAGGACCCCTTTGATCACTGGGAGACCCAAAATCTATCTATGTAGTTGCTAGGTGTTGAAAACGTTTGATGGCACATAATCAATCAACCAGTCAACCAGTTCAGCAGAGACACCAAATTTGGAGACGTGCCCTGTACCAACCACTTGTCCAAGGAATTTACAAGTGGTCCTCTACTTACGACCACAACTGAGCCCAAAATTTATGTTGTTAAGTGAGAAATTTGTTAAGTGAGTTTGCTCCATTTTACGATGGGTCTCACCACATTTGTTAAGTGAATCACTGCACTTCTTAAATTAGTAGCCCGGTTGTTAAGTGAATCTGATTTCCCCATTCACTTTGCTTGTCAGGTCGCAAAAGGGGATCACACGAGTCCAGGACACTGCAACTCGTCATAAACGTGAGCCAATGGCCAAGCATCTGTAGGTAAACCATGTGACCACGGGGATGCTGCAACGGTTGTAAGCTTGAAAAACGGTCATAAATCACATTTTTCAGCGGTGTAACTTTGAACGGTCACTAAATGAATCGTTGTAAATCGAGGACTATCTGTATTTCATTGTTAAACAAGTCACACCTCCCATCAACGTGAAAGCTGGCGGATTGCTCCCTAAATGCAGGGGATCCTCTTCCACCCTCGACCTTCTGGCAAACAAACATGCAGTTTGCATAGCTTGCACACCTTACACACACACATACACACACACACTCCTCTTCCTTTAGAGGAAGGATGTCGTGGCGGTCAACGACGAGGGGCCTCCCCCAAAGCTACCCCGACCAAACATGTATCTCCGGGGTCTCCCGGCTCCGTCCCGGGCCGCTACTCACCCGAAGGGGCTTCGCTACCTGCCGTCCGCACTGCATCCCTGCCGTCCGCACTTCGACCGCCTCAACGTCTGGAAACAGCAAGGAGCACCTCCGCCGTCACCTTCACCAGCACGAGCGCCACGCCCCCTAGCCCGGCCAATGGGGAGGCAAGGAAGGGCAGCCGTCTTCGTCCAATCGCCTCCCTTCGAATCCAGGCGCCTGGGAGGGAAAAGTGGGCGGGCTCACCGAGGAGCGTCTCCATTGGAGGCACGAGAGAGAGAGAGAGAGAAAGAGAGAAGAGAAGAGAAGAGGGCGGGCCAGTAGAAGAGAGGCGAGCCCGTTGCAAGAGGCGGGGAGTAGGTGACGTCAGAGAACCCTAGAAGTAGGAAATGAAAGAAACGCCTGCAAGGAAGAAAAAAAGACTACAGTTGCTTTGATTGCAAGAGGGACTATGTCTGAGCAACGTGGATATAACTCCGCGTCTTTCAAACTTGCTGACTTTTTAAGGTGTATAGTCATCCACTCCCAGAATTCCCCAGACGGTATGGCCAAATTTGAAAAACCACCAGTCTAACAGATTCCGAAGGATCCAGGTGGAGAATAGCTGGTGTAGATCAAGGCAGGATGGGATGGGAGTGATCTCCCCAGCCCACTCCTTGTCTGAGTAAAAGCGCTGCCTCTAGCCCTGCTTTAGGCATAAATCCAGCGGGTATGACCTTGGGCTTGTTATTACTTTATTGTCATTGCGCCTCGTACAACGAAATTAAATGCCATCTTCGGTGTACATCATACATAAGAAAACTATAAAAATAATAAAAACACAAACACACACCCTTCCCATTCCGTACAATTGAATTAAAACCCCTGATATTGCATTAATATTGCACTATACAGTAGAATTCAGCATAGTTACTGCTCTGGAATAGAAGCTGTTTTTCAGTCTATTTGTCCTTGTCTACCGTCTGCCAGATGGTAATAGTTCAAAAAAAGGGTGCCCAGGATGATCTGGATTTTTTTTGAACTTTCTTAAGGCAGCAGGAGCTATAAAGCTCTTCCAAAAAGAGGGGAGAGGGCAGCCAATGAATCTTAACCCTAGAGCGCTGAGTTCCTCTCTTGATTCCTGGGAAGCAGTCAGTGGCATATCACTTCCCCCCCCCAAAAAACACCCCACCTTGCCATAGAAACTGCAGAGACTTGTCCAAACAGCCACCAGGAGTCAACACTGATTTAAAAGCACATGCTCCCCACACACAAGAAAAAGTGTTCTCCGCCTCTCCCTGGATTAGCACAAGTCTATCAGGGTAACCTATCAATTCCGATTGCCAATCTGGAGTCTGGTGCATTGGTTTCAGTCCTTGCTGTGCAGCGAGCCAAAGGGGTCACGTTGAAGAAGTCCTACAGCAACAGATGTAAAAACATGTTTTAAGCTTGGGAAGTAAAACATTAGGAAGAAATCCTTAATAGCTTTGCCTTAACTTCCTGGAGTATAAAAAGGAAGAAAGGGAAAACTGAGTCAGACTTCCAAGATTCTGCAACTGTAGCCTAAATAAATGTTTTTCAGACTTGGCAAACTTTAAGATCTCTGTAACTCCCTGAATTTTTGAGCCCAGGGCTAGGAATTGAATTCTGGGAATTGAAATCTGCAATCTTAAAATTGCCAAGTTTGAAAAACATTGCTCTATATCTTGAGGAGTCCGTTTCTTTACTAGTCTGTCTTGAAGAGCTGACAAGCTGAATGGTGTTGTCCAGATTTGTGACTGTGAGTTTATTAAAGGCAAAGTGTTTCTCCTGCGACTTTGCACCCAGCAGAATAAGCATCAACCAGAGACAGTGGTGGATGTACAGCTTGTCTTCTCTGGATGGTTTAGTTGTCCTCCTCCCTCCAAATGTGACATCTTTCAAGTCAAAAGGAAATACAGAAACCCAGTGGATGTCGGGTGTAGAAACAGCACCCCTGAAGTTTGCATCACATGAGTAGCCACATATGGGCTATTAAATCATGCAGATGTAATAAATGAGGAAACCTGGTCAGTGTGCTGCACAACAGTATGATGTAATCTCCAGCACAATTTTGAATTCTCAATTTAACACATATACATACACCCTCACACACACATATATACAGAGAAATATACTCTTACATGCACACACACACACACACAATTTATATTTTATAACAAATCACATAATCTGAAATTAGTAGGATTTCTATTATGTTCCCTTCAGTGGTGGGATTCAAAAAACATTACCACCAGTTCTGTGGGCATGACTTTGTGTGGGCATGGCATGGCTTTGTGGGCGTGGCATGGCTTTGTGGGCGTGGCATGGCTTTGTGGGCGTGGCAGGGGAAGGATACTGCATAATCCCCATTCCCTCCCCACTGCATTAACCTGCTTTCCAGCTGGTCTCCTGTTCAGGGCAACAAAAGAAAATCACCTGGGAGGCAATGGGGACGAGGCCAACCTATTTACCGGTTCTCTGGACTACTCAAAATTTCTGCTACTGGTTCTCCAGAACCTGTCAGAACTGGCTGAATGCCACCTCTGGTTCCTTTTCACTTAAAATAATGGGATCCATCTTTAATCATTGGCTTATGATTGCTTCACCAAATATGTTTACTGTAGCCTGGATACCACAGCAGATTTTAGAAACAAAGAATAATGAGATAACAGGAAAACTTCCTAGGCTTCATTCTTTTTCTACAAGTTTTTATCACATTACACTCTAGTATATAATTCACCAGAGTTTTAAATTTGATTGCGCACTGATAGCAGAGGAGTATTACAAGTTATAAAAAGAGGATTGGGTAACAAAAGCACAATTCTTCCTGTAAGAATTGCTTACAAAGTGCTTGAACATGCATAAATATTATTTTAGCCAAGTGAGAAAGACAATAAAAACTATAAAAAACAAAGACTGTTTAAATCATGAACAAACATAAATCAGTTGAATACAGCATAGTACAATTCACTCACTTAAGTCCAAGAATCTGAGAAAACAGTTCAATCTGTTTGTTTAGCCTCTGGTAGAATAACACAATTGGAAGGGACCTTGGAGGTCTTCTAGTTTAACCTTTTGTTCAAGCAGGAGACCCTATCACATTCTGGACAAATGGCTGTCCAATCTTTTCTTAAAAATCTCCAATGATGGAGCACAACTTCTGAAAGCAAGCTATTCCACTGATTGATCACAGTCAGTAAATTTTGGAAAAACAAAGAAAAAAATGAAATCAAATACTAGGACATTATTTTAAGGGATTAAAGACCAAGATTGTTAAAGTAAAGGGAAGGATTATAAAGTCAGTTTATTTGATCCAGGTTAAAATATATATGTTCCTATCTCTGGTAACCCTTAATGGGATTTTGCTGACCATCCACACATGCTCTTTTGTTGTTGTTGGCTATAATGTTAAAGTGATTTGCAACTTTCTTTCAGTATATTAATTTCCCATATTACTTGGGGCCCAAATGGGCACCAAATTACAAATTACCCTGAAAATTATCTTCCATTTTATAAGTAGTTTACTATTAGCTTGGGGAGAAGCTGATGCTTGAATTCTCCCTAAGAGTTGTATATTGTAGCACATCTGAAAAGGCACATTTTAAAAAAGTCCCCTTTCTGGGATTCAAAATCTACATTTTATATTCCACCTACTTCTAGTAAACTCAGTTATTCTATATGTTGAAGAACTGTTGAAGCAAAAATGCAGTAACAATACTGTAAAGTGCTTTACAAATCCAGCACACCTGCTTAATTTATGATTGTGTGAACCTGGAAAATTAGATTAATCAGTTTACTTAACCATGATTTAGCATATCATGCAAACAAAATTGGTACTAAAGGATTAATCAAGTAGGTCCCAATCCTACAAAACATGGAAAGAGCTGAGGAAGCCATTTTCAGATCTTGGTTAATATGGTTATTGATGTGGGGTAGACATAAATGCAAGAAATCCTTAGAACAAAAAAGTAATGATACTGTTTTTAGAATATTTTATATTACATTTTATTTGCATGAAAATAAATTATACAACTTAAAAAATAAAATCCAAAAATTAAGCAGTACATCAAAATAGTTCAGCCAGACTGCCATACAAGAAGAAACTGCTACCAGTCAAAATTGTACAGCATTATCTCATATGTAGTGGCATACATTCAAACTGTAAATTACCATATGTAGATAGATATTACAACCTTGGAAACTCAAGTTTGCGCTGCACTCCAGGCTACATATAGTCTATTAACAGAAATGCTCTTGAGTACTGTTTTATTTCACACGTAGAACCTTGAATTTACAAACACAGCATTCCAACTAGTTCCATGAAAATAATTTTGCACTCAAGATACCAAAATTTGTCCATGAACCTATCAAAATTCTCCCCTCTGTATTTTTATGTGTACCTTCCACAACTGATACCATAATGTGAATAAAATCCAAAGTTTATGATTACTCAGGTCATGTTTCCTTTAAAAAAACAGGGAAAGGGGAAAGAACCACCACTAAAACTTAAATTTAACTATACTATGCTCCCAAGAAAAACAATAAATGAATATAGTACACGAAGACATCAATGGGATTAAGGAAAAAATGGAAGACTTCGAAGTAGAGTATGAACCTCATTAGTTGTGACAAAACATTTTGTAAGTATAATTATATCAATGCAACTCACATTATTTTTCATAGAATATTTTTTCACATTTAGAATATAACCTAATACAAACCACAGTGGCAATGCTTGTGGCAACATTTCCCCCCCTAGAAGCAGCACCTCTTTATTCTAGGTCTTTGGCGGGAACAAAAATAATAATCCAAAGCTAAAAAAATCAGCTTGAAAAGTGCCATATTGCAAGGACTATTTCATTACTTTTAGATGTGAAAGTATCCATACTTCTGCGTATATTTTTTTAAGCCATAGGTAGCTACCTTCACAACAAAGTTCGCCTTAAGGGCATCTTGTTGAAAGTGTCCGAGCAGAAATGCTAAATGTGATGCTGCAGCTGGAAGAAAATTGCTGGTGTGAGTTTTGAATCATGTTTCACATGGCATGTATTCCAATTTGTATTAAGTACTGAAACTAGGATTTATAGCATATTGTTCGTTATATTTTCTGGCTTTGAACTCACTTAAATTATGAATGAAATGGGTATAAAAGGTAAGACACAAGTAATGAATATTTTTAATGTAAATAAGGACAGTCTTCCATTAGCAACATCCAGGCACACGAGTGCTCCAAAAACTATTCCATGTGTACCTGGGGTGCCTAGCAATTTTCCCTTCAAAAAATATCTCTTACACTGCATCAGTTATCTCTGTTTCCAAGAGGCAAAAGGAAGTGCAGAGAGAGGTAATTCTGAAGAGCTATTCATTAAACCTAAAGGAAGTTAGAAGTCAGACACAAAATGTAACTTTTAAAAGACTTGCCCTGCTAAGAAATGAAATCATTCTGAAAGTCAGATTGCTAGCATTTGGACGTCATTAAATATGAGGTTTAGGGCTGGTTGGATATTCAATGCCGCATGCCTGCTCCTTTCACAGCCAAAGTAACAGGAAGCAAAGTCAAAAGGACTCTACCAAAGAATTTTAGAAATATGTACATACTTTCTAAAAAAAACTTTTTGTCTTTTTCTACCCATTTCTAACTTTATTTCCAAATCAAATGCAGTTTTGGAAATCTTGTAGCATGTACAAAAGACTTCTTGGTAAATCAATTTTAGTTTTTTTTCCTTTAGCATATATTGAATGTTGGATAATATATACAACTTTTTTCTGACTTTTATTCACAACATTTTGAAATTGAGATTTTTAACAATCCTATGTTAAATTTGCAGCGCTTTAAAAAATATTAATCTCTGTTCTACAAGTAATAAAAAATGCACATAAATACAGAAGATGAAACTTCAGGTCAGCACCCTGTCTTCATTTACTTGCTTTTTTCATAACCACGAATGTCTGCAATTCTCCACTGCAATATGGTAGGGTTCTCTCAACCTAACCCTGGGACATTCATTACAGGTGGAAGTTATAATCTGCATGTGTGCATCAGTGCAAGGTTTTGAGGCAGAATTCAAAGTTCAGTTTCCAATTTGGAGGATGGGGACGAATTTTCCTTCCCCTGTGGACATATCATGCACTTTTTAAGAATTTACTTAGGAAGATTGTATACAAGGGAGTACAGACGAGAAATCAGAAAAAGAAAACCTTACAGCCTGAACTGATTTCCATTTCCACTGGATTATATTCCTGGCACTGCTAAATTCATTTGGCCCACAATTACGCTGTCTTGATCTTACTTTTCTACCAATTAGCAGCCATAGTCTAATGTAACAACTGAAAGATGACAAAACTCGTATGCACTGCTAAAATTTCAAACGTAGCTTTGCAAAGAGGGGCTAGCAATATGGCACAGTAGGAAATCATTTAGAGAAGCTAAAAACTTGGGAGTCCTTTACTAGCATTTATTTTAATCTGAAATTCTGTACTTTTTTTGCTTTCTATAGATTAAACTATATTTCACAGCCTTAGTATTTGTTTCTTCACTTAAATCTGAGGCAGATTAATTTTAAGGAACGGAGAAAAGGGCCTTCAACTAATGGTGGGTTTGATACATCCCACTAAACTTATGGGGCTATGGTACGACTGTTGTTGGTAGAGTAAGTGAACAGCCTATGCAATTGATCAATCTGTTATCTGGTCAAACTGGACAAAAAGACATGCCTTCTTCCACACTTTTTTTCTTCAGAGTATGATTACGTGTAAAAACATACGTTTAGTTATTTTCAAATAAATAAAGGTATATATAAGAATTGTCAAAATGTAACAATTTTGAGGGAACTGTGTACTGGTTATGTTTAATGCATTACTTTTCTGAAAGCATACTAAGTAGTGAATATCAATATTAAATGTATAACAAATACATTTAATATTTTTTTCCACTACAAACACATCTTTCGATGAATAAAGTGAATATTAAAAAAGGAGGGAGGGGGGAGATTGAAGCAAACTATATGACATATGTAATATATCCTGTTAGGATTACTAGCATCCCAGTATTCCAATCCAATTTTCATACTGAAGCACTTGTTTAAGCTAACAGATAAATATGTATCTATAGATGTGATGCATTTGTGTGTTGTTCAAATATTATACATGGGGAAGAGATCAAAAGGAGGACAGTACATTTAGGCAGTTGTTCCAAAGCACAAAGTGTGAAGTGCTACATCTAATCTATTTGCTTCTCTCTTTTTTATGTGAAAATGAAAACTAGCAAGTTTTTCAGTGCGTGAATATCTGAATTTTTTTTTCTTTGTGCAAGTTCTGTAATATAAAAATCCCAGATTTTGTTCTCTTCCAGGTGCAAATCAAATCCTAACATTCTCACAATGGGCTCTCTGTGAATGTTGTTTCCCCACAAAACCAGCATGCTGTTAAAAATGTGCACAAGATGAGGGGAACACCATCATGCTAACTGGAAAAAAAAAGGAGAGAGAGAGATTGACAAAATGAAGTCCTCTGGTAAGGTAAGGCAGGAATTTGAGTAAGTAATGCAGGTCAAGTCCTTTTACAGCACAGTCTTCTTGTATATTTTTTTCTGCCCAAACCACTCCCAATGCACATTTCTTGGCCTTTTCCAGTAAATCCTTAAGCTATGCCATGTATATAAACGTATTGATATCAGATTCATCTCTTCGGATATATTTGTGTTCTATAAGCCATTCAATTTGCTCTTTTATCATTTTCTTCTGTGGCAAGAACATATTTTTTAATATCTCTACTAATTCAGTCTGAAGTTGAGCATTAGTAATTTTCTTCCGCATTTTCATTATTTGGATGATAGCCTCCTAAAAAAAGAAAGAGAAAAAGGGAAAATTGCACTTTGGATATATTTGTCCAAGATAAGCAAAGTGGATGTAGCGAACAAGTTGAAAGAGATACCATATACACAATTGCACAAGCATCTGTTTAGGTCACTGTGTTAGTTTTCTGTCAACTAGAAGAGTTTGTTTTAGTAACTGGGAAGGTCAGACAAGCTTAGATAAAGGAACCTCTTTACATACATACTCACCAGCCTGATTGCCTAGGACAGTGATGGCAAACCTTTTTGGCACCGAGTGCCCAAACCGAAATGCCTGTGTATTCGCATGCATATGTGCACGCCCGAGTGTCAGAAACCCAAATACTAGCTAGCCGGTGCATGCATGCCTGATTTTTTGGCCATTTGGGGGGCATTTTTCAGGCCATTTTCAGGCTATTTTTTGGGCCAATTTCAGGTCTGAAAACAGTTTGAAAAACAGCCCCAAAAAGGCCCCCCAAACGCCCTGTGTTTTAAACCAGAAGAGCAGCTGGCGACGGCACACATGCCTACAGAGAAGACTCTGCGTGCCACCTCTGGCATGCGTGCCATAGGTTTGCCATCATGGGCCTAGGATTTATTTTAGCAATATTATCAGTTATCTAGGAAACAGCTAAATGGATATTTTAGCATAACTTGAAAAAGCAGGTTATATTCTAGTGAGCGAATGTAGAAGACAATTTTCATTTGGTCTTACTAGCTATTCCAATATAGAGAGTAAGAAATTGACTTTGTTAAAAATACATGTAGACTCTCTGGACTAGGCAACATGGCCTGTATATTTCTGTTAAGGTCATTTTCCTTGTCCTCTACATTTACAACTTAGCACTCACGGGGTTTGGGAATTCTGGCAGGTGCACTCTCAACACACCTAGAAAGTGCCAATCTGAGGGAAGGTTTAGTTAATCTCTGTAAGTGTGGGACAGCATTATTTATGATCCAACATACAGGCAAAATGGCATAGAACAGGGGTGTCAAACTCAAGGCCCGCAGCCCGGATCCAGCCTGCAGGGTGCTTAGAACTGTTTTCTGCGGGGCCACCCTGGAAACAGTGAAGGGTCAACCCACAGTGCCTCTGCCAGCGAAAATGGGCTCCCGAGCTCCATTTTTTTTTATTTTTTATTTGGCTGCAACAGCCTCCTGCAACCGTCTGCCAGTGTAAAAGGAGTTCGGGAGGGCTACACACCGTTTCCACTGGCAGAGGGTTGCAGGAGGATGTTGCAGCCAAAAAATGGAGTCGGGAGCCCGTTTTTGCTGACAGAGTGCTCGGGCCACCACAGGTGCCAACCCGAGTGACATTAAGCTGGCCACACCTACCCCAGCCCCCCAAGATCAAACACAACTCTGATGCGGCCCTCAATGAAACTTGAGTTTGACAGCCTTGGGATAGAAGGATCACAGAAAGAAGTAGAGCACTCAGAGTTGTGATTAGGACAGCTGGAGGCAAACCTGAGTCCCTTGGGAGTGGGCGGCATACAAATACCAGTAAACTGGAAACTAAGTTATAGTTTGCAAGCTACAAAGTGATCTAGAATATCCATATGGCACTGCAGAGCCAGTTACAGGCTGATGACTATCAGCTTGATGGACAATGTATTCCTCCCCATGACATACATACAAACACACCCCTCAAAACCAGGAAACTTATATTTTATGTTTTTTTCTAATTTACAAATTTATACTTATTTATAATCCCCTCATGCCAGATTCTACTAATGGGCACTTGTTAGTAACACCTTTATAATGTCATCTGGGTAGTATGTGCCTAGTAATGTGGAAGTTGGTAAACTTTAGCATGCAATGCACCTTGGAAATGGCTCCCAAATCTTCATTGTTGTACCTATCAACTAAGAAATTTTAAGTGGAAGTATTAAAATATCAACCTGGATTTCTTGCTACTCTTTCTTTTTTGCACTGTATATACTGAAATCTACTCAAACTCTCTTCCTTGAAGTTTCTGGTTTTCAGTTTGTGTCTTGTAACTTAGCAGAAAAACTATTTTTCACCTGCTTGTTTTGTGAAGCCCTTCTGATGACAAAGTGAGACAGTTGAATGTATGAATCTCCACAGCCTATACCAGTGTTGTTGAACTTTCCGGTGCTCCCACGTTTAAGCTAAGCTTACACGTGGGAGCACCGGAAACTGGAAGAGCAATTCTCTGGCATGCATGTGTGCGCCGGGAAGCAAAGCTTACAGTTTCTACATGTGCGCACGTCACCTGGTCTTCCGGTTTCTGGGGCACATGCACGCACAAAGACCAGCTGGCTGGTGCGCATGTGCGCCCTGGAAACTGGAAGCTTAGTTTCCTGGCACGAGCATGCAGGCCAGGGAGCTGCTCTTCCGGTTTCCACCACTCCCGATGCGTGAAGAACAGCTGGACGGCGTGCATGTGTGCGACAGAACCCAGAAGAGCAACGGGTGATGGCTGGCATGCCTGGAGAGATGGCTCGGTGTGCGACTTCCAGCACGCGTGCCATCACGCGCCTATAGCATCAATTCTACTTTTCATCTACTTACATAATGTGAAGGAAAGGGGGGGGGGGTTGTCAAGTATCAAAATACTACTTTTTGAACAGCATAACCATAATTGTATATTATATCTCTTAGGTTCCAGAATTACACAAAGCAACAACCTATGGTCAGTTAACATACCTGGGTTCGTAATATTCTTAACTGGACTATCCCTTCATTCTCTTCTTCCCTCATTCTCTCTGTTGTTAACTGCAGTCTACCAATAAGGTTTATTTTACCTCTTTTTTGAACTTTAGCATTTTTTCTGAAAAAACCAAACAGGAAATGCAAAAAAAGAATAAACATATATAGGTTAGTTTTAATCAGTGGATGTTATTGACGATTTGAGAGACGCAGCTACTTGGACTACAGAGATTTGAAACTGAATACAGACATTGGGAATTGTATCCGTATACAATTTCCAATGATTTTTAGGAAAGCAATCCTGTTTTTTCCATTTACTTGAATATTTAATGGCTTTTCGTGATTTGTTAATATTTTGCTCACAAAGATTTAACTGTTTTATATTTATACGTTATTATGGCTGAAAGCACAAAACAGGAAATTAATATTTACTAACAAAATAATGTGCTCTAACACTATAATCAATATTACAAATGCTTAATATTTAAGTGCTTTACTCATATTATTCTGTGTTCTTCATAACAGTATAATCTAATTGCAAATATTGCATATTGCCTAAAAAACTTTTGTTACAACACAATCTCAACACAATATATGAAAGAGAACTGAAGTTAAAAAATAGTTTATCACAAAAATAAACTTCAAGCTGAGAATTGCTGGATTTAGTACTTAGTACTTTTAATTATATTATTCCACGCCATCTGACCTACCTTTAATGAGAACTCTTAACTAGGTACAAGGCCATCTCCACAAGGCAATATAAACAACAATTTACGTGCAAACTTCATACAAAATGATTTTGGTTGCACAGATGACTACATTGTCCTTAATGTCAGCAGAGAATGTGGCATGTGCATGGGAACAACTAAGTCTGTTTACCTGGCCTATCTCTTCTCTGCACAGTCTCTCTATTACGATTTACATTTGGCAGTTAAGAGAGCCAAGCCTGGTTAGTATTTGGATAAGAGACTCTCGGAAAATATCGGAGCTGGAAGAAAATGTATCAAAAAGAATTGTTCTGCCTTGTTACC
This sequence comes from Thamnophis elegans, assembly GCF_009769535.1. Lineage (NCBI taxonomy): Eukaryota > Metazoa > Chordata > Lepidosauria > Squamata > Natricidae > Thamnophis > Thamnophis elegans. The sequence continues at coordinate 18,415,645 of NC_045546.1, read as the reverse complement.
AATAATTCTGCATGGTTATGCCATGTATTTTCAGAATTCAAACTGAACTCAGGAGTCCTGCTATTCTACCTTAGAAACATAAAAAACCCCACTGCTACTATATGGATGTCCATCTAATATAAACTATACTGTGCGTAGTATATCATATTTTTCAGTATTCATATGCTAACAATAATCCATGCAGAGACTATATGGATTATTATGATGTTATGATGGCATTAAACCAAGGGATTTACAACTTTTCCTCAAAGTTCTGGCCATTGCAGCAGCCACTGGAACACAATTCAATTCAATTCAATTCAATTGCAAACTGGCTTAACAGCCAGTTTGCAATTTCCATCAATTGCAATCACTAAGAATTTTTATCTACAGTACTATTTTAAAAATTCTAGTGGGCTAAGAATAACTTTCTCAGAAGCAGAAGATTATGGCCCAGGGAAGGCAATCCACAGGATAATATTGAGTGCATTACTGGAATACTTAAGCGACGAAAACAAGGAAAAATTTAAATGTTTGTTTGATTTAAAAGGATTTAAAGAATATTTAAATTCCAGTCTTCAGTCAATATAATAGTTTTAATAAACGGAAATATCAGGAAAAAGGAAATATTTGTATTTCTAAAACTGAATATAGATATATCAAAACATTTAACTCTTACAATTTCAAACTGTAAAAAAATGTAGCTTAATTCTAATGATATCGCAAAGTTCAACTTTAAGAGCAGTTGAACCATTCAATATTAAAAGTTATCTTTGGATATCTATAAAACATTTGTGAGTAAGCCAGCTATCACTTCTTACATTAAGCTGAACTCCTGGTTCACTGAGAAGAGAGTTCCCTCTGTAAAGTCTTTGGGTGAATTGACTAGAGGTTCATACAGCAAAACTTGACGTTTCAACTTTGGAAATGCGACAAGAGACTGTAAATTAGGAGAGAAAAAAGACCATGAAAATCAGATCTTAGATCAAACATAGAGATCAAATTTTGTCATGCCTTCATTGACAAAATTCTTTTAATTCCATAATCAAAAGCTAGCAATTTTAGTTACCTTAATTAGATGTTAAAGAAAAGCCTTAAGTATTACATTTGATCATTCTGAAATGTAATCTGATAATAACGATACCAGCAAGCCTACTTTCAAAGACAGATTTTATTTTAAAAGTAGAAAAGGTTAAGACTTGTTCTTCGTTTCTCACATTAATATGCATGTTCCCACAATGCTATTATCATATTATTGAAGAGCTGAAGACTTACCCATAAAGTTCTCCTAAGCTCAGCATCTGGAAGTTCTGTTGCTAGTTTAAGGTTTTCAAAGCTAATTTTTTCTCGGGGTCTTTGATTCCATGCAAAAAGCACAGCCAATTGAAACGTAGTAACCTCCAAGTCATACTGGCCAACTTCATTCTTGAAAGTTATCTGTTAATGACCAAAAATTAGCAAGTGAGCTTAAATACACTCATACTTTCAGGATGCCAAAACCAAACAGAAATACAAAATGCAAGGAAGTGACATACTTACAATTCCATTGGACATTAAATGATGCCAGTGAAGCTTCCTGCCACTGTGGTTCTTTTTGTAGAACTCTTCAACCTCGGGGATAAGGTCTTCTAATTCCGTTGGCAGTGATACAAAAACTTTTTCAGAACTTCTGGACCAAGCCCCAGCATTTAAAATTTTAATATTCACAGAATCAGCTGTACAGAAAACAAAAACAGAAAGCTCAGCCAAGTAACACTAAAACTATCAACCAATGTATGAAGTCAAAGAAACTGAATGCACAATTTTGTATTATAGTTATCCAATATATTTATTAACAAAAAAACAACAACCAGGATAAACAAATATAAATAATCTTGGCTTACTAGAACACTGAGAATTTTAAAAAGTAACAAGTATAAAAAGTACCTGGGAGGGCCAGTTTATTATTTTTGTGCATTTCCTTGAAGGCCTGATTGAGATCTTCAGATACCTTAATATCCTGAAACATCCTTGCCAATTTATTTACATAATCTGCTGGCATACCCACTTCCTGCACAGAGAGAGGATTGAAGCAATAACTATATGATTTAAATACAGTAAAATCTTACTACTGATCTTTTTAGTTAACTATTAGGCCCATGCAAAATCATTTCAAAGACTTTTTGCAAAGCAAGTGAAGTGGCCATTCAAACCAGCCTCTTGAACCATAACAAAGCCCAAGTGGTTTTGTACAACTCCGAGAAGGTATTACAACTAGCAATATCCACGTACTAACATAAGAACAACTTATTTCCCACATATAATGTACTAAAGTGGAAAAATTAATCAGTTCTTCACATTCATGCATGGGGAGGGGCGGGGGGGGGAAGCAAAAGAGGTTGGGTTCAAACTACAGACCAACTAGCTATTTTGTTTATATAAATCTTTGTTAAATCATTGTTGGTACCTTAACATACAAAGTTCTAAGTTCAATTTTTACTTTTTAAAAAATTGAATAAAAAGTTTGCTCACATTAAACTAAAGACCAGGCTACAGATAATGTAAGATTCAATCATTTACAGTTTGTGTGATCTTAAATTAAAAACTATGCTTTCTAAAGAAAAGAGTAAACAATAGAAGTGATGAACTTACTCGCAGCCATTCAACCATGTTCTCTTCTATTTCGCTGTCTGCTGATATATCCAATATAAGACGCCTTGTTAAATGAGCTTTGTGGTATCGCATAAAAACATCTTTGTTCTGTACATACTTGAGTACCAATAGCTGTTTTTAAAAAGCATTATACATATTTTTATGATTGCTATTAGTATTTACTCCTGTTGCAGAACAGCATTTCCAGAATATATTTTACCACCCTTCAAAAATTCCTATATGTATCAACATATTCAGTCACCATATATATCACTTCATTTATACTGATGCATCCATAATACTGCCTTTTGTTCATATTTAAAAATAGCAAAAATATGTTTGTGATCATAAGGCAGTATACCTTATCCGCTGCTTAAAATGTTTGAATATGAACAGCCCCAAAATGAAACATGATTGCTAGTTGCCAATAAGGATTGTGATCACTAATCAGTGATAGGAAATGTTCCAAGGTGCAAATTAGTTTATATTAATATACTGAAACTCCACTAGTTTGATAGGACCAAACTCCTACTATGATCAGATAGATAATTAAAAATCTATGTCATCTGATTTCAAAAAGATTTAAATAAAACAACCTTTATTGTATCACATTTTAAAAAGAGCATAGCTTTAAATAAAATATATTGAGATAGTTTCATTTTTGAAAGATGGCCATTTGCTAAAGCATCTTTCCAACCTAAAACGTGCAATATCCTAAGATGAAATTTAATTGTAGATATAGCAGGCTTCCTCTCTCCCTTTCCCTCTCTCTCCAGGGAGGAACAGAATGTCAACAATATCAAGAAGAAGGAAATATTACTTATTTAGAAATTTACCTTTGACGTAAACTTTGGCAACAACTAATGGATTGAAAGTTTCACTTAAATCCAGTGAAGATTTCAATCACAATCTTAAACTTACGTTTTAGGGGAATATCATACAATCAGTAGAATCTTTTCAGTGCTCAAGAGTATAGGGACTGCATTACTAATGATGTATAACCATTAGCTATATCATGGATGACACCTTGCCCTCATCAGCAACTATTTTAAGGACTAAATCAACATGTCACTTCTAATCATAACTGACCTCTCAGTGCTATTAACTCAGATTTAGAGAAAAAGTACTATGTTCTGATAGTTTTGAGAGCAGAAAGGCAGAAAGACATTGAGGAGAAATTACCCAACCTTCACATTTATTTCTCTCAAATAAAAACTAGAAACAAAAAAAGAACATACCACTTCTTTAAGTTTTGCTTCAATTTCTTCAGAGGTTAATTTTTTGCTTAGTGGTGTTTTTCTTAATAACATATCACAATAATTTGCAAGTAACTCTGGACATTTGGATTCTGGTTGTGTCTTCAATCCAACACTAAGGAAAAAATAGTAGCCAAAAGTTATACAGAATCACTAACATTGGTTTCATGCCATTATATAAACTCATTATTTTATGAACAAAAAAGGGGAAATGCCTTATGTAAAAACAATCAATATTTTACATGTTTGCACTGTATAAATTTATTTCTTTTATTTCAAAGTGACTATATTAATTTTTACATATAAATAAAAATATAAAATAAAATAGATATGGGAACCTACAGAAAAGCAGTTCAATTTGCATGAGAAATGAGTAGAATAGAATATAATTCTTTATTGGCCAAGTGGACACACGAGGAATTTGTCTTTGGTGCATATGCTCTCAGTGTACATAAAAAGACAATATACATTTGTCAAAAATCATAAAGAAATAAATGTGTAATTTTTTAAATAAATGAAAACTTAAATATTGTAAGATCCTATAGGAATTGTCAAGTCATTTTCTATTACCGATTTAATGTGCTTCAAAATGACAACCATAGTTCCAGGTAAATAAGCAAAAATGTCTAGAAATATTTCTTTTTTTAATATTATCTTATGGTTATCACCAACATTATCAGTAACAGGGTTTGGAAATGCATTAAACCTGAACAATAATGTATTAATGTAATGTGTTTTAGGAGTAGATAGGTAAGATATACATATCTGAGTATCTGAGATACCTTTAGTACTATGTGCATGCTTTTGTGCACTTTTTTTCAAGGTTTGTAGATTGCCTGGTTCCACCACAAATCCGCAGTAGACTAAAGTGCGCTCGACGAAAGCGCGTACGTGACGTCATCACAGCGCGACGAAAACGGCACGCTGTGAGCAGTAAATTTAAAATTAACGCGAAAACCTTACCCTAACCCCCCCAAACCTAACCCTAAACCTAACCCTAACCTAATCCTAAACCTAACCCTAAACCTAACCCTAACGCTTAACGTAACCCAAACCTAACCCTAACCCTAACCCTTAACCTAACCCTAACCCTAACCCTAACCCTTACCTTTATGTGAATCGGCTTGCTTTAATTTTATTTTAATTTTAATTTAATTTATTTTTAATTTTATTTGTCGCGCTGCTGATGACGTCACGTACGGGCTTTGATCGGGCGCGCTTTAGTGGACCACGGTTTTGACGGGTCACGGATTGCCTAGGTTAAGTTTGCCCAAGTATTACAGAAAACAAGGACAATCCTAAATATCCATTCAAAATATAAACAAAAATTACATTCTATTATTGCCAAGTACTCATTCAGATTACTTACCCCTTCTGTTTCAATGGTAATTCAAGTTTAAATATTGTAGCATCATTAACCACTGCTTTATATGCCTAAAATAAAAATAAAGCATTAAATACAGGCATTCAATCTACTTTTTTTCATACCAAAGTATGTCTTTAAAAACAAAAATATGTTAATTTTAAAACAATCACTCTTAAGAACCAAATTCCTGTATCACATTGGGAAAACAGCCAAAACACAGAAAATGTCCCTAAGAACCACTACTTTCAGGGGAAGTTTGAAGTTTACTGTTGCTTCAAACTTCTGTTCATGAGAAAGGGGGAAAGAAGACAGAAAAAATGAAGGGACATGGATGTAAGTCTGGATACACCAAATTAGCCCACAGGTTCAGAAGTTTTATCTATATCTTGTTGCCCTGCTGGAATCTGTTTATATTTTTAGATCTTCATGGTGAAGTAAAGTATACAGTGATATTACTACTTCTGTGATCCTTGGCAAAAATGACTCAGCGGGACTCCCTGATAATGTCTTATCCACATGCTAACAAGGTCTGTTTCTACTTAACTTCCTAGCTGGGAGAAAGTTAGCCATGTTATCCCTGGAAGGCACCTTTACTTTTATTTAGTTTGTAATCAACAAATATTCCAAAATGATTTTTGTAAGTACTGTTGCCAGATTAGGAGGCATTACATTTCATTATTATTTTCAGACATTTTCTCTAGCCTATCAATATATTTTAAAATGCTATTTATCGGTTGTAAGATACTATGTCATGCTAGAGGCATTTGCTCATTTTTTGTGAAATATGAAGTGTTGCTATTTTAAATTCTACCCTGTGACTGTTCTTCATGATTTTCATGAAGATACTGATGAATCTTCTTATTAAAGCAAGATTACAAGTACAGCAATGCAAATATATAAATAAAATCTTGCAGTTATCTTAATACTTAAATCTCTACAGAAAGCCCAATTTCTGGCAATTTACTTGTATGATTTCATAAACATCTTGACTAATTACAATACAACATAATAGCAGAGTTGGAAGGGACCTTGGAGGTCTTCTAGTCCAACCCCCTGCCTAGGCAGGAAACCCTATACCGTTTCAAACAAATGGCTATCCAACATCTTCTTAAAGACTACCAGTGTTGGGGCATTCACAACTTCTGGAGACAAGCTGTTCCACTGATTAATTGTTCTAACTGTCAGGAAATTTCTCCTTAGTTCCAAGTTGCTTCTCTCCTTGATTAGTTTCCACCCATTGCTTCTTGTTCTACCATCAGGTGCCTTGGAGAATAGTTTGACTCCCTCTTCTTTGTGGCAACCCCTGAGATACTGCAACACTGCTATCATGTCTCCCCTAGTCCTTCTTTTCATTAAACTAGACATACCCAGTTCCTGCAACCAGTCCCCTAATCATCTTTGTTGCTCTTCTCTGCCCTCTTTCTAGAGTCTCAACATGTTTTTTACATCATGGTAACCAAAACTGGATGCATATAAGTGTGGCCTTACCAAAGCATTATAAAGTGGTATTAACACTTCACCTGATCTTGATTCTATCCCTCTGTTTATGTAGCCCAGAACTGTGTTGGCTTTTTTAATACTTACTGTTTTAAAAAACCAAATACATGTAAACATATATCATCAAAAAAATGAAACAAGAACCAACTGGTGACTTACTTTATCTCTAGCAGTAAGAAATCTTGGGTCATCTTGAAAAGCTTCTTTAACTAATTTGCTAAATCTATTAAACAGTGTAAGTAATTGTTCTACGTATTTTTCAGAATCCTAAAATTGAAAAGCAAAACAAAGATTAAAATATGGGAGGGGGAAAAAAGCAATCAATCATAATCAAGTGAAATCACCCTCCCTTTTTCAACTGCATTTCTGATATAGCAGTCATGAGCCCATGAATAGTACAATAAGCCTTATTGAATAAGGTACAAGTTATTTCTTGTGGTCTAGTTTATATCTCATAAAATCACACTTTGTGCAAGTTAGCCTCCAGAAAAGTTACTAGCTGCCAACCCAATAGGGACATTCTTCCACTTGTTTTCAATTTTCTTGTTTTCTTTAGCCACGATTCCACATGGCATCAGCATGAACCAGGCTCACTCTACCAGATTACCCAATTCAAATTGCCACCCATCCAGATTTAGAATAGAACACCCAAACATACCTAAAAATCATAGGTTGCAAGATACCGCGATAGTGTTAAGAGTTTTTGTTGACTCTTTGACAGCCTGAATGTTAAGCCAAATTTGTGGGGGTAAGGAAAAGATTTTTTACTTTAACTTCATTAAATTAGCTGCACCAGCTGTGAAGGTTTTTGGCTAAACAGCTGTCAGAATAAAGCAATTGTGATGGCAAATTAAAAATAAAAATGCTATCTCAAAACATACAATTATCTTCATCAGTTTTTTAACCTGTCTCTTTTTATCAATAGAAAAAAATCATAAGAAGTTGCCACAAAATATGTTTCTTGAATAAAAGTCTTTTCATTACATTCCACTTTAACTATCAATTTCAACTACCTGATGTTCTATTTAAGCAGCTAATTCAGATGCAATAATTGTTTTATAAGAACAAACAGTAAAAATCAAAGGTTGCTCCTCCTTTATGGATGGCAACACTGATGTTGGATGAATCACTGGATGAAGCTGCCAACCGGTTGGCTTCACAGTAGGAACATCTAAGCAAAGGAAGGAGAGCACTGTAAGGCATTACATCCAATCTTCACTTTAATGACTATGTTCCAATTGTTAGCTTGGCTACTCCTGCAAGCAAGGATGCTTTCAAGTGATAGTTAGTTTTTTAAAAAAAGACAAATAGAACAAAATGTTTCAAAGTCAGGATTCCTGCTTGTTGCTCTCAGAACAAGCCAGAGAAATAAAATAGGCTGCTTTCCAATATGAGGTGAAAGTCAGAGTGTCTCATTCAGATAACACAGCTTCCAAACCATGAAATCCTTTGTGATTTTGCATTCTAATTTTTAAAGAAGTTGTAGTACTTTCCTATTTAATTTAGTGGACTTTAACATTCATTTTTTTCACATTAATTTCGGCAATATAAGATTTTATTTTGCCAAACACTCTTGGTATTTCTAGCAAACATTCTAAGAGGAGATAAGGGATAAAAATAGAAAATGCTCACTTACAGTAGTAATAGTTTCTGCAGCTGCTACCATATCTGCTAATCCAGCATTAACAATATGCTCTTCTAAATCTTTTAACATAGGCTCTATTCCATTAGGAACTTTATCCATCAAAGAAAACATTAAATGTAATTCTGAAGATAAAACATATTGAAGAGTCACAGGTCAAATCCATAGTAATAATTCACTTGTCCAACTTTCTTTTCTTTATATAGTATACTTCTTTATACACTACTCTTGTCAAATTAAGCAAGCCAAGGAGATTTGTAGAAGTGTTCACTGTTGACAAAAATACGATATAAAAAGTCCCTCGCGATGAATTTGACTTAAATAATACTTTCTCTTTTAAGAATGTTGATTTCATGTTGCCCTAACTTTCTAAATGAACTTGACAAACTACTGAAAAAAATTCTAGGAAGTCTGATTTGAAATTAAATAGCGAGCTTGTTCCAAGCTTCTGGTTCCTGCAATTCCTGACTGCCCAACTTAGAACTTGGTTTGAAAATCATGCTCTTTTCTTTCCTTGAACCGATTTCCTCTTTTCTTTTCCCTCATAGCACTTTTAACACTGCAATACATATAAAATAATACAAATCACAACTTTTAGAAACTATATATTGTATTAAGAAATTCCTGTTTCCCAAAGACTATTTCTACTCTGTCTTTTGTAATATAGGAACAAAAGAATCTTCTGGCACTTTAATGACAGTTGTATTTGTTACTCTATGACAGTGGGTCTCAACCTTCCTAATGCCACGACTCTTTAATACAGTTCCTCATGTTGTGGTGACCCCTAAACATAAAATTATTTTATGTTTTCCATATTTTTTCAAAAATATGTGTTTTCCAATGGTCTTAGGCGATCCCTGTGAAAGGGTCGCTCGACCCCCAAAGGGGTCCCGACCCACAGGTTGAGAACCACTGTTCTATGAGGATTTATAAGTTACAATCCATCTCATTTGAATATAGGCCTGAAGAAATAATACAAATATATTCACATAAACACAAATAGTAAGTGGAAGGTGAGAAATTATAAAAGAAATCAAAATGGTAAAGAGATAGTGATCACTAACAGTGGTTAGAAGTGATAGAGATATTCTTGTATTACATGCTAAGAAAATTTGGTATTCAGCTAATTTCTGAGAAATGGACTGATAACTCAGTTTTTCAGGAAAGAAGAAGACCAAAGTTTCTTATTAAATGCCATCTCTGTAGTAATCAATTCAACATAACTGAATGTATATCCATTTTTAGGACTATATTCCGGACACCTAGTAAAACAGACTTTGATCCTCAAAACTTTATGCAATAATAAACTGTTATGGGATATGTTATTTGCTGAAGATACTCTACATATTTTTTGTAAAGAGAATTTACAGAGAGAAAGGAAAAGAAGAAAAATTATTTTGCAGATTTGAAAATTGAATTCGAAAGATTAACTTCTGGTTTTGTTTCTGGTTAACAGAGAATTGTCCTGATTGGTAGTATCAATTTCACTTTGATTTATATTGAAAAGCCAAGCAGAATCAATCCTAGTTGATATTTGGGAAAGGAGTCAATAAGTCCAGAAGAATATAGGAGCTATACCATCACTTCTGTACCAAGAAAACTATATATGTCCTTGAAGTTACCCAAGACTTCAAGGACATATATAGTTTTATGTTTTAGGAATTTAGTTCAAATAATTTAACTGAGACTCAGCATTGTTTCTCAAGGATAAATCAGCTTAATTCTAATAATATTATAATTAATGTGGAAGTCAGTGACAGCAACCAGAAACCCAGTTCCCATCCCATATTTAAAAAAGGTCCTTCATAGGAAGATATCTAAGAGTTGGCTTTTTCAACAAATTCGCTATGGATTGTTATTATGTATTTATGCCAGGTAAATGTAAGACAAATCATGATTAAATCATTTGGATTAGGAAGCAGACACAATGCTTCCTAATAATTTGGGGCTATGCAAAGAATTTTATGCAAAGAATTTTAAAGAGTGGATTAGACCCTCTCCAAGCTGCTTCAAAGTTTGTGCTGGCAGCTTGTGCATGCACAGATGCTTTGTGGGTAGAGTTACGTATGCGGGCAGGACAAAAAGCCTTCAACGCAGGAACATGAGCCTTCCAAAAAATATGGCTGCCTTAATGCTTCAAGGACTGCTCTGCACAGCATTAGTGCAACCGCTTTGCACAGCCGTTTATTATATCCAATTAGCTTCACAGGAATGTTTAATGGCTTATACTATTCAAGACAAGCTTCAGAGAGCGAATGAGCTATATGGGAAATGCTGCTTTATGCACCAACTTCCAGTCGCCTTTTATAGGACTATGCAACAAAGACTATTTGGGTCACCAAGCTGTCTTTATCGTTGCCATAAAATTTCATTCCCCTTGAGAGCCAAAAGCAATATATTTGCATAAGGTATAATATCTTACTATATTCAGCCCTGGGTGAATGCCAAGCAACTGCTGTCAAGTTAGGGAGCCAGACTTATTTTTAAGGTCAGATGCCAAGCCTAGCTTACACTCTGGAAATTAGAAATGCACTCTGAACTAATAAGAACCGTTTCAAATCAGGAACAGCTTTCAATTTTCTTATTACATAGAATACACTGTGTAATCATAGGGTATATTTATGGACTGTAACATAAACATTAGGTGTCTCTAATTCATTTTTCCCAAATTTTGTAATTGGCTCACTCTGCTTTTAAAAAAAGAGGAAAATAATACAGAGGAAATGGTTTCAAGACAAGCCCTAGACAAAAAGATGCATAGCTTAATAGGATTCCTACGGCTTAAAGACATACTTGTATATTTAAACAGCAAATTCTTTGTAATCCTGAAAGGCTGATTAAAATTATAGAGTTGGAAGAGGCCATTTAGGCCACCAGATTTACCCTTGTGCTCAAGACAGGAAAAACCAATATATTTAAATAAAGAGAGAACTTATATAATAGGGTAAGTATAAAGGGTTTAGAAAGGAATTGTGTTCCCAGATGTTACTAGAGTAACTCATGTTCAAGAACAACATTAGACAAAGAATTGCATTAAATAAATATGTGATAAAAGAGATGGACTAGGAACAAGTCAACTGAATCCTTATCTCACTAATAAGAGCAATGAGCGTCCAGATCCATCTATTTTATCTACCAATTTTAAAGATCAACTGTTCTAACATCTCAGAAGGGCCGATTATAAGTAATGACAAAAATGAACAGAGGAGGAGCCAATGTCGCGATGAGATGGTCGTACGGTCTCGATGCTCTGTGACCGCAGCCAATACTTTTGCCGCTGAGTGGTTTGTTAGAATGGCACAATTTCAAAAGAAAACAGAAGTCTCAAATTTGCAAAAGATACTTTCAGAAATACAGAAATTATCAAATATATATGAAAGAATAGAGAAAAAACTGGAACACTTAGAGCACATAACAATAAAATATGATGAAAAAATTGAGGATGTCTATCAAATGCAAAACGGGGTGATTGAAACTCAAAAAATCGAAGTGGAAAATGAATATAAAGAGATTAAACCTGCTGATATTTATGGTAATTGGTTTGTTTCTGAAAATGGAAAGAATGAAATACTGAAAGAGGAATTAAATGGACAGCAAATCTATTCTAGCGGGCAAGATACAGAAGAAGAAAAAACTAAAGAATCTATGGATTTAAAGAGAGAAATTCTATTAGCAAAAGCATTGATAACACTGCTGACAATCAAAGATAAGCTGAATAAGGAAACAGAAAGATTATATGAGAGATCTTATAAGCAAGGAGTTGCTAAGAGAAGTCTATAAAAAGCTGATCAAGATGATTAGAGGATTGACACCACAAATGGCAGAAGATATGAGACTGTTTTGCTATTGGAAAGACACAGGTTGATAGATGGAAGAACATAATTTAAAACTAGTTAAACTCAGTGAAATTTATTGATAATAGATATAGCTTAAATAAACAACTGATGTTACTAATGTATACAATGTGTAGTGTTATGATGAGTATAATTGGATATGAATATTGAATGGTACCCATGTGAGGAAGATTAGCAATCCCTTTGGATTATACATAAAGGATGATAATAATAATAATAACAACAACTAAGTTAGATACAAATAAAGTTTTGATTATTAGGGGGATATAGCCAAATAAAGGAGGGATAAGAATAACAACATATACATAGATATGGGTATAACACAAGGAAACTGGATGTCAACTTTAAACAGTGATTTGGAAAGGAGGATTAGAAAACTTTATTAAATATTATGGATGTTTAGCTAGAATATGACATAAGGATTTAGTGTTAGTGGAGGATTTTAAAAATAGTAATTGAAAAGCCAATATGTGGTTATGCATTAAATTTTGGTATATTTTATGATGAAGGACGCTTAAACAATTATAGTCAAATGAAAATGGAAATATAATGATGGTGACATGTATAAATATTTGAGTTAAAATACTTAAGTTAATATGAATTATGTTTGTTGACTGTGGAAGAGATGCACGAAAGTCTTTTTGTAACCAACTGATACACTTTCTATAGCATGTAAAGAAGGATGCTGTATTTGTTTTAAATTAAAAAAAAACATTTAAAAAAATGAAACTAGCACTGCATTATAAATTAACATATGTAACCAAAATGGTAGCGGGAAGAGAATAACTTTTAACTGTATTTTCCTTATGTCTCCAATAACAAAATAATTCTAATCCATTTTAACTCCAACTAACTGTAGGGACCAGGGGAGGACACACATATTCTCTTACTTTCACAGGTTCACTTACTTTCCGTTTCATTGCGTTTGATCATGCCTTGGCATTCAGCTAAAATTGTCTCTTTAAAGGAGGTCACCAAAGCATTTACACAGCACTCCATAAGCTGAGGGGGAAAGAAGTTAACAGTCAAATGTACACAGAATACCACTGTTTCAATGCATTTGCATGGAATGGGAAAATTTATGCTGAATTACAAAGCAATGAGTCTAGCCTCCTCTCCCACCCAGGACGTATACAATATCTAAAGAGGAGAATGTTAAGGAACATGAAGAAGTATTAAAATACTATTAATAACACATCTGCAGAGATAAATAAAATAGTGATTCTTAAGCTTCTGAGATCTGAAAGAGAGTCTGGAAGTCTTAGCTGGCAAAACCACACAAGTGGCATCAAAACTCTGGTATCTAAATCAGCAGATCAAGCAAGTGACACAATGTACTTTCTGATATTCCAAGACTGGTAGTTTCCTAATATATTTAATATCCACTATGTCCTAGAATGCACTGTGCTGGGAGAGGGTACTATGTACTGTTACACATTTGTAGTATAAAATATAATTTTTTTTTAGTATACCATGGAATTCTTAGTGCTCTCTGAATTTGGTTATTTGCTTGCAGGTGGTTCATTACCCAACTAGGTAACAATTATCAGTGCAATCTTTATTATGAAGGTCACATTTTTTCATATTTACAAATCAGTCAGCATTGTTTTCTTAAAAGAACAATTTCAACGAAGAACTACAAACACAATTTTTCTCATGGTTCTGAAACTGTATGTTTACACTTTTAGAAACAGAAGAATCTGCTTGGAAAGAGCAATAATAATCTTGCATCAACTTCTGCAACAGAGAACAATCTTTGACCTTATGGAATTTCTGCTTTTAATTGCACATGATATAGGTTACTATGTTAATACATTCAGATATTCCATAACTAGATTTTTTTTAAAAAACCAAGGTTGAGTATGTTCAGACTTGTATAAGTAGTGATTTAATTTACTAAATCTTTTAGCATATTAATTCTTAGTATTATTAAAAGAGTACTTACTGCTTCTACAGAGTTACATTCACGCCTTGTTTCTAAATATCGTAGTGCTCTTTTTTCTTCTTCCTTTAGTTTAGCATCTGCCTGTGCAGAAACAGAATATCATTGCTTAAAATATTAATATGTAACCAACAGACTTCTTCAAAAGAACACCTTCTCACTTACATATTTCATATAGTTTTGTACGCCATTCTGCTGCAAATATGAAGGGGCTTGAGTTCTATAAAATCTCTCTGTTGAATCTAGGTATGCTTTTTCAAAATTATCCCGATAAATCTGGAGTTTATCATCAGGATTGGAACACAGATTAACTGTAACAAGAAATATCAAATTAAAGTAATTGCTTCTTATCCCTGTTAAGAAATATACTTAATCTTCTTAAGACAATGGCAACAAGAGTTGGATAAACAATAATAATTTGAATATAAAATTGCTACTCTCAAGTAATTTGGGGAATAATAAAATCTATTTTGGAGAAGCTGTTCTTGATGTTTTAAATTCAGAAGGTAAACTGAAAGTTTTTGGACTGACTATATTACATTCATGCACTATATTGCCAAAAGTATTCCCTCACCTGCCTTTACTCGCATATGAACTTAATGTAAGTGACATCCCATTCCTAATCCATAGGGTTCAATATGACGTCAGTTCACCCTTGGCAACTATAACAGCTTCAACTCTTCTGGGATGGCTGTCCACAAGGTTCAGGAGTGTGTTTATGGGAATTTTTGACCATTCTTCCAGAAGCGCATTTGTGAGGTCATACACTGATGTTGGACGAGTTTAGTGGCCTACTACTTCATGGCTGAGTTGCTGTCGTTCCCAAACACTTCCACGTTCTTATAATACAGCTGACAGTTGACTATGGAATATTTAGGAGCGAGGAAATTTCATGACTGGATTTGTTGCACAGGTGGCATCCTATCACAGTTCCACGCAGGAATTCACTGAGCTCCTAAGAGCCACCCATTCTTTCACAAATGTTTGTAAAAACAGTCTGCATGCCTAGGTACTTGATTTTATACACCTGTGCCCATGGAAGTGATTGGAACACCTGACTCTGATTATTTGGATGGGTGAGCAAATACTTTTGGCAATACAGTGTAGCTACCATCTTAAATTAATTCATATTCCCAGACCATGGTTTTTGATTTTTTTTAACTTCCATTTTGTAGCTTTTCCTATGCAAAAAGCAATAATGTGGTAATTTAAAACAAATTTCCACTGAGGTGTTTGGTGTAAACCCTTATTTACCAGATGAGAAAAGACAAAATTTGAAGAATGCGAAAAGCCCTGCAGTTTCCTGATCATTTCAACTTCACATGGAGACTTAAAGTTCTAACTTTAAGCATTAAATTGGTATTAAGAAAACTAATTTACTTTTATTGCAATGACCTAAATCATTATGCACACACACGTTTGTACATATGTATTATTCCTAAGCATTTCTAAAAAAAATTAAAGATACATGTTCGCTGTTAAGTATGCTTGCTAGCAATCGTTTTACTATCATTTTCCCGAAAATATGATATGTCCTGAAAATAAGGCCATGAAACATTTTTCGGGTGGGCAAAAATATAAGTCCTCCCCCGAAAATAAGACACCTGGACAATCCCCCCTCCGGCCAGGCAGAGTGCCACTCACTGACCTAGCGGTATCCCGAAGGCACCAAGCCAACAGCAGCCCACAACCATAGAGCGTACTCCCAGAGCAGCCACTGCCAGAGGACTTGGTATCCTACCTCTGTGGTTTGGAAGCCACAGAAAAAGCCATGTTGGGATGACGGTGGCGGAGGGTGGCGGCAGCGGAGGTGGCCTGGCTCTGCTGGGAGAGTTGGGCAAGGGCACCGTGAGACTGGGAGGCAAGTGAGCGGGGAGCAGAACAGCTGCTCGCACAATCCCCCTCTCCAGCCGTGCAGAGCCCCATCCACTGACCTAGGGGCATTCCAAAAGCGCCAAGCCGCGGGAGCCAGGAGGCGAACAGGAGCTCACATGGCTTGCTGATTCCCCTAGGTCAGTGAATGGCACTGTGCCTGGCTGGAAAGGGGGTTTGCCGGGTGGCTGCTTGTGAGCATGGTCATTTCATGGCTGCTGTGTTGCGCTGCTGCGACAGCGCAACACAGCCGTTTGACCCTGAGGCTATGCCTGGCTCTTCGGGAGCCCCCTTGCAAGAGAGAAGTCTCCTGGCAACCCCAAAACAATAAGCCCTCCCCTGATAATAAGGCCCAGCCATATTTTGTGAGTCAAAAGAAAATAAAACCCTGTCTTATTTTCTGGGAAACACTGTAGTGTTTGAAGAATGCTAGAATACTTTTCATATATAATGTAATAGTCTTACATAACAAGGCATACCATAAGATTCTCTAACACCAATGACAAGTTGAGAGTCAAATGCTTCTCCTAACCGTTCAGCATGGACCAACTTCATTGCACTGTCTTGAAGGCGAGTTTTTATGTTTGAAAATATGGACTCATTCCAGGTATCTAGCATGAGCTAAAAATACAATAATAATTAAACAGCAAATATGATGGATCAATTGCTAAAACACAAAACATAACTTTTATTTTATTTTTAGGTATAAAGGATCTGGCAGATTTAAAATAAATTGTATTAAATCTCTCAACCAGGAGGGAGAAAAGAGAAAAAAATGACCTTTTTAAAATAAAAGTGTGCCATGGCTATGAGGTCTATGGTTCAATAATTTAAAACTGAGTCTGCATTTATAAGCAGAGGGCACAATTAGTATTCAGTTACCCTGGAGGTGAAGACTCTGAATGAAATTACTCATTTCTGAAAACAAAAAAAGATGCGAATTTGAAATTTGCCCTTGACATAGATAAAATTCAAAAGCACTAAAAACAAGTTACTTATTAAAAATAATCTCAGGTTTGTTATATCTGACTTAACTTTTCCCATCTCCTACTATTTACTTTTACTTTTCTAAAGAAAAATCTTCATGTAGGTTTATTCTGGATGAATCAAACTTTGCATATTCTTTAGTCCTATCTTATTGGTTCCCCAAAAGACCTACTGACTAGTGGTATAGTATTTCATTCTTCTGTTTCACCATGAAAAAAGGCTACAACGAAACCCAGCACTTACCTTCCGTACAATACTGTCTTCTACATTGGATTTTTTATTGCTGCCTTGTTTACCCATGAGAGTAATCTCTAACTGACAAAATGGCTTGGGTAAGATATCACATTGTGTGAAGAATTTACGCCATTCTACAATATAGGCTTTCAGTAATGCAGTATCGTCTTGGTGGCTGAGCACCCTCTGAAAGCAAGATAAAGGCAAATATAAATACATTTGCAAAGAATTTCCACTTCATGAACAAATGGACATTACGCTCCCACTCATTTCATTTGGGATATTGAGGTTTAAATTCATCATGTGTGTGTGAGTATATACACAGACAAACACACAAATATCAACATGACAACATATATTTTTTAGAAAATGTGCCTGAAATTAAGGAAACAACTGCTAAAGAAAAACATCAAGAAGATAAAAGAGAGCTTAAGATGCCAGCTTCTTATGCCTAAGCCTTAGAAGTTACCAAGCCACTGAAGGAATAATCTGAAAAGTATTCAAAACTGCGAATCATATACTGTATGGCATGATACTAGGCATGCTTATTTGGAAATATGTTCTGATAATTTTTGATGCTCAGCTGTACTTACTCCAAGTGCAGCTGATAGAAAATTATAGTTTTAGCCAATCAAAATGCATGCCTTTAATAATATGATGTTTTCACAGGCTGCTTTCTAAACAGGGAACATAAATGAACTGAGAATGGGTATCAAAATGTGTAATGAGCTCCTGAATATAAATGAAGAAGAAACAATAAAATGTGGTTCTTTAATATTTGAGTTTTAAAATGAGATTTGATTGACATAGAAGCATTATCAAGAACTCTTCAGAAAAATAGAGGTGCACAATTTCCCATGCACACATAGCACAATCAGAATGTTTGGTTCAGAGGTTAGTCTTAATTGTATTTTGGAGACTTAGACTCAAGCAAACATGGGTGATGGCAGTATAATGTTTAATATTGAGATAGATAGATGATAGATAGATAATGAAATATGTAAAGAAACTAACTTAAGTATACATATATATACTAAACTACCCATACTTAACTTGTTATTTTAATTGAGCACTGATTAATCGACAAACATTTATACTGATTTTACAGTGACTAACTTGCTTTGAGTTCAAACTACAGTTTAGATGTTACAATACTGACTTTTTTGTTTGCATAATACACAGTATCCTATCAAGAGGCATTTGAGTGAGATGTTTAAATTCTTAAATCAAAGGTGGATGTAAAATCTAACAAAAATATATTGTTTAAAAATACTTGCTAATTATGTTTAATTTACCGCTTGTGCTTGCTTAATAAAATCAAGGATATCTTCTTTCAAGGCCTGATGTATTTTCGCTGGGCCTTTATCATCCCACAAACAAACTCCATGGACATCTCTAGAAAATATGCAAATCAAATCAAGTTAAAATAACTTCTCAATTTATTTTAGGTGTTGTATAATAAATTGCTTACGTGTGGGCACGAAAAATGCAGACCCCCCCCCAAAAAAACCCTAACTAAATAGCAATAGCACTTAAGACTTAGACTTATATACCGCTTTACAGTGCTTTACAGCCCTCTCTAAGCGGTTTTACAGAGTCATCATATTGCCCCCAACAATTTGGGTCCAACAATACTATGCTGATCATAACTAAAGGTGGGGGAAAGGAGAAAACAATATTATCTTCTTGAAATGTAATACACATATTAGAATAAATGAATATGGAAATTCCCAATTAATGCTTGTAAGTTCAATTAATTAAAGAAGCCATCAGATTCTCATATTTTTATTTGCAGATAAAAACCCAAGCAGTCTAAACCAAAGTTCTTTTCACAAATAAAGCTAAAGATACAAGTTAATATCCTATATGTTAATAAGCTGTCTTTTTCCCCTAGATTATGCCTTTTAGTATATGATGCCTCATTTTAATTGCTTTGACTGTAAATGTAAGATCTTCAATAGCCCTTAATAATCAGCACAGAAGTATTTAAAACAAGTTCCCGTGAGAAATCCATTGAAGTGTCTTCCTTTGAACATCTGCTCTGATAAGACACTGCAGAACAAATAAATAATACATAAATATTTTTCTATTCCAAGAAATAGACATTTCAGAAGTTACTTACGAAAATAGATCAAACCATTGTTGTTTAGTAACAGATTCCTGGCGTAAAAGCTTCAAAACAATTGGGCGCATAAAATCCCACTTGTCTTCAAACTGAAGTGACCCTTTATTCTTTAAAGAGAGAGAGAGAGAGAGAGAGAGAAAGAGATTTTAGTCAAATAGAAGTGAATGTTACACCTCAACCATATTCAGAAGTTTTCCCAGTGGGACTTGTTTCCAAACAAGCATGTATAGTATATATATATGTGGGTGTATGTGTGGGTGTAAAACACACGAGTAACAATAAATAGCATAAAACACATGAGTAACAATAAAAAGCTTCATATTTCAAATATGATAAGTGCCACTGTTTTAAAATATGTAAGAAAATTAGTTCCCATTTCTTCTGAATGAATAGCTCATGATTCACCAATTATGTAAAATTGGAATATCCAGGGGATGTATTATTAAATCATAATGAAACACTGTTAAAAGAAACAAATAGACTTAAAACACCATTGTAATCTAGATAATAGTCTATACTACAAAGTACAGTACTAGGAATCTACCATTTTTATATGAATCCAATTTGCATATTAACTATATTTTGCAATCAATGATTTTGGATCCATATAAGCACAAAAGGACCTCATGTCAAATTGCTCTCAATCTAGTCTATGCATCTGAAAAAGTGCTATCTCCATATCAAAATATACGGTGGAAAGGAAAATGCATTTTATATAGCTGACAGCAATGGGGTTTATGTATTGATACGCTGAACCCCTCAAAGACAGAAAAGATTAATAATTGCTGCAAGATGTTGCTATTCTATTGAAATTTTAGATTCAAAAATAGTACATAATTAATTATACAAAAATAATCAGTGATATCAAATATTATTACCATTTCATTATAAACCTGCTTCTAAAAATATGGAACTTGCTACATATTTCTAACCATTTGCTCCTATCGTGTTTTTCTTTACTTGTTCTTCTTTTGTGGATTACTTTAAAAAAAAAACCCTTCAGTTTAAGAAAAAATTCAAGAGACATTCATAATTGAAAAAACATACAAAAGTAAGATATAATAATGACAAGTTACACTTATTGTATTTATGGGTTTGCTTCTACATATATGATCATCATTCTTGGTCTTTTACATGATTCTGTCCCACAAATACCCCTTCAAAAGCAACACATGATCATATCACGAATGCTGACTCTCTACAATTGATTATCATCATGGTAATTCCTTTAATGTGACAGAGAAGGTCCACAAGGAACATTCAAATTAAGCACACAGTGTCTGAATTATTCTTTTCTTAATGCTGTTGAGAGTTACCATGTGTGGGTTGGGTGGCCATAGAAATCTATTTAACAAATAAGTATATAAACATACTGTGTATATAAGAAACAGAATATCTTCATGAAATCAATTAATTTTACAAAATTTAGACGAACAAATCCCTTGCTATTTTAACAACATTTTTGACTGGCGTTATAATGATAGAATGTTATGTTGCCTAACCCCTTTTACCTTTGCAGATATTTACACAAAGCCATTATAAGCTATTAAGTAAACTACAGTTAAGCAACCCATGGCTTAGATTCTTTGTGCAAATGCAGGCAAACACTACTGTACCTATGTAACAAATTTCCACCAACTTATTCCATTGTACGCTAACAAAAAGAAAGCCCACAAGATTCCTAATTTAGTAAGCAAGATTTCCACTATTCTCTTTATAAAGTACTTTTATAGACCATGCCTTTCTTTCCTCCCTTGATTTCAACATTTTCATATCTGATTCTGAACAAAATCTCATTGCTCAACTTGAAATCTTTTTCAAGAAAAGAGACATTAGCACTGCTAATTAAATATCAATAATTGAAATGAACATAATCAGTCATAAACTGTCACAAAGCTTAAGAAATGTTACCATATTTTGAGTACTGTCGGCAGATCATATACCATAAACACTAAGGCTACTATTTAGCTAAATTAATATAATGGAAGATTTTATACATTTTATGCTATTTCCTTCATATAGCCATGTTATGTCATCATTATTGCCAAGAACTTTACTGATACTACTGGATTTTTACCTCTCAAGAAAAATTTTACTACATTACAGCGAGGATGCGCTTATTTCTAGAAATAATTTATTCTATGAGTCTAGAGCATGAATGAAGATGAAAAGTAATTCCAAAGATCATCGAATATAACTACAATGCGCACTGCAAACCATCTTTCCACAGTGTGATCAGTTCAACATTTCACACCAATAATATGGCTTACTACAGTTTACTGAATAATCACAATTGGATGAGTTTGTAAAACATACTTAAATTATAATGCAAAGTCTACTAACCAAAATAACTGAGTTCACATAAGATATTAAACAGGTTTCCTAATGGCTTATCACACTGGGCAAACTTGGCAGTTGTTGTTTCTGTTGTTGTTTCACTAGTGTAGCTCTACTACAAGGAGATAAGAAGAGGTGATATAATCAAGGAATTTGTATCAGCCCAATTTTTAGAAATGTGTTTCTGCTCGCTTTCTTCTCCCTTTTAAATCTTGGAAGTTAGGAATCTTGGATGGCAGGTGAAATACAACAGCTGTTTAGTTTGCAGGATCCACTGGACGCAGAAATAAAGCAAAGAAACAAAGG
Organism: Thamnophis elegans; assembly: GCF_009769535.1. NCBI lineage: Eukaryota > Metazoa > Chordata > Lepidosauria > Squamata > Natricidae > Thamnophis > Thamnophis elegans. Next base: position 18,393,617 of record NC_045546.1, on the reverse strand, counting down.
GCTGTATAGATAATAGAGCTACAAAGAAACTGGGACAAGTGATATTCCAGCAGTACCAACTGTATGAAGTTGCACAAAAGGGGGAGAAAAGATGTCACAGCATGTACCTGTTGATTCCACTAAGGATTTTATTCTCAAAAAAAATATTTATAAAAATGCAGCCAATGCATTTTAGCCATAAGATATTATATTTTAATTTACACTCTGGAATTTCAAACAAACCTAATGATGTTATGAACACACACACACACACAATGCTTTCTTGACTAGAAAGATGGGTACAAGAACTAAATGATAGAGAAAATATGAAGGAGAAAAAGGAAGGGACAGGGCAGTAGCTGGGATCAGAGCTCAACAAACTGAGGAGGAAAAAGGGGGTTGATGAACTCAACATTCCTCCAGAAAGACTTAATATCAGCAGCCAACTTTTTTTCACTAATCATAATAGGTAAACTAAGTGGTTTGATTCAACAAATCAGGCTGCTCACTGTAGAAACAAAATAAAAGCCTTGCAAGAAGTCAATGTTAAAAAAGCTGTAAAAATAAATATTGCCTGGGAGGGGATTATGTCTTATAGCGAAACACTGATCAAAATAGATCTTCAATCTATTTCTTATTGAACAGAGTGGGGAACTAATGTTTGGCACTTCATAAATAGTAAAAAATTATCTAGACTTAGTTATGTATAACTAACAAAATTTGTAAATTCAGATAATTCAACATGATTATTTCTTAAAGCCACTTTTAATAACAGTGTAGGCCATTTTGAAACAATGCACGAGGAATTAATGCATGAAAGTTAATCCATAAAACTAATATGTTCTGCATTAAGCCGTAGCATGACTTTTTTAAACTTTGGCTTAATGTGTTGTATAAATCATGTCAAAAGAAAGTTGTTCTAAAACCATGGTTAATAAGTCAGGCCCAACGTGATGTGTGAATTTTAATACATCTATGGAGAACCATAATTCATGTTGCTTTCATTCTTGTATAAGTGTAAGAATCTGTGGTTTAGGATCCTTCTACCAGCTGGATAAGTGCCAAGAATGGTATTAATTTCATTTTGCACACATTTACATTTTAATAGTTTTATTAAGCAAGCCAGGACTAAGACACTCGGAAACCTAGAAGAAGCAACTATGGGTAGGCTTCTATTTCCATATAATTTGAAATATTATGAAGATAAATTCTCAAAATCCATGTGGTTCTCCTCCCACCATATTAGAAGCCAGAACCATGCAATATTTACACAGATGGCCAAGCTGCATAACGTTGGCATCTCCAAGCACATCCATTCTATTCATAAACACTAGAAATTTTGAGAAGCTAATGCATTTCACAAAGATTCATCATGCATCAGATTAGATTTATAAGAATAGTTACAAGAATATGAACAGGACAATAATACAATAAGAGCCATATGAATGTATGCTGTTTATTTTCTTATTCTTCTACACATCTAAAAGCAATCTTTTAGATCCTTCTTTATGTCCTGCCTCAAGAGAATCTAGAAATATATTTATTGAGAGTAAAGTTAGAGAGATTTCTGGTGCAGATATTTTTTGTTATTTTTTGAACATAGTTGAAATGTTTCCCATCTCTCCAATATGCTTTAATTCAGTTATTTTAACGTGTTTGTATATTGTGTGCAATGATTGACAGTAATCTACTTCCATTAACCAAACCTTTCTTGCTCATAATAATTGAATAATTTATTTCATAAAAATAGGCATATTACATATATGCAAAATAAAAATGTATATGAACTAAATGTTTTATAATAACTAGTAATAGACAAAATTACATTATGCTTCTATTTATTCTGTTCTACGTTATGCTACTACTTGTTTCACCTAGCTCAGATTAGTCTTGAATTCTCTGAACAGTTCACACAATACTGTAAGGTTAAAATTTGGTGGGCTAGTTTATGGCTCAGTCTGCATTAAATTTTAGAGCTAGAGACAGTTACTCTCCCTCCTTAGCCCAACCCACTTGGCAGAGTTGTGGTGAAAACAGGAGGCATGATGAGTTTTAGCTATGTATCCTATCTATCCCTATCTATGTATCCATCTTTCTCTCTCTCCTATCTCTCATCTATTCTATATCTATCTATCTATCTATCTATCTATCTATCTATCTATCTATCTATCTATCTATCTATCTATCTATCTACCTACCTACCTACCTACCTACCTACCTACCTACCTACCTACCTACCTACCTACCACTATCTAAACTATCTCTATTCTATATCTATGTACCTATCTACTCCACTTCTATCTAATCTATCACTATCTAATCTACCTACCTACCTACCTACCTACCTACCATAAAAGACTAATAATAATCTAGACTAATTATCTAGACTAACAAGAGTAATAATAACAGCACTCTCATCCACAAACCATTATTACAGGGGTTGAGCGTAGACCACAAACACACCAAGTGACATTCCAACAGGCTAATTTGCTTTATTATTAAGAGGTACCACAACCCCCACCACCCCAGACATCTTAGATGGTTTATATGGTGATGTAACCGAGTCCATTCAGGCAATAATCTCGGGTTCAGCGCGTTGACATGAACCCAGCCCCTCACTCTCTTTCTACACCCGCACGGGGTCAGATCAGACCTCTTAGGTCGGGGTTCCTCTTCTCCGGACAAGGTTGGCTTTAAAAAAGGGTGGGGGGCTCCGCTCTTTTTAGCCAACCGTGGCTCCTGGCTTGAGGTTGTTGAGGTGAACCACGAAGGTTGCTCACTTCACGGGACGGCGGGAAGTTAAAGCCTAGTGCGGGTCACGCATATACAACACCTTCCCCCTCGCTGCCCGTCCTTCCAGCCCCACTGATTAGGACTCCCTCGGCCACTCCTCCCTTTCCTGACGGCCTTCCCTCCCCTTTCCTCTCCTCAGCTCCTTCAGAGCCGGGGCCGGAGCTAGTAGCCGGACGGGCCGAGCGGCGCGAAGGGGTGCCCGCCTCGCTCCCTCTTCTCACCTTTAAGAGATTAGACGTCGCCATGTTCTTCCCCCCCAACCCACGCGCGCTCCGGGCCTTCCCGAGCCAGCAGCTCCGGCGCCCTCCCCGCTCTTCGGGGCCGGCCTTCGGGCTTTAGCCGGTCTCCGGTTTACATGGTCTCGGACGGGCCGCGGGCGGGAGAGGGAGCGAGCGAGCGGCCAGGCGAGGTTCGACTCTCGGCTTTGACGGCTTGCTCGGCGGCGGAGCGGCCTCCCGGGCTTTCCTGCGGGCCGCGGTTCTCAGCGCCTCATGGCGACGGCGGCCCCGCGGGAGTCCGGGGTCTGGCGGCTGGAATAGCGGCGGCGGCAGCGGCGTTCCGGCTCCTCGCGAGGGGCCGGCCAAGCCCGCATGATGCGGTGCCGAGGAGAGGCAAGTCCAAATCCGGAGGAGAGACAGCGCTGCGGCTCGGGCGCCATAGCGCCACCTACCGAGCGGAGGCCATTCTTCCCTTTCTTGGGAGGAACCAGGGGAGAAAGGTCGGCAGCGCTCGGTTGGTTTGGATCAGTGATGAAATTCATTTTTTTTTTACTATCGGTTATGTGGGCGTGGCTTGGTGGGCGTGGCAGGGGAAGGATGCTGCAAAATCCTCATTCCCTCCCCACTCCTGGGGGAAGGATACTGCAAAATCCCCATTCCCTCCCCACTCTAGGGGGAAGGATACTGCAAAATCTCCATTCCCTCCCCACTTCAGAGGACGGATACTGCAAAATCTCCATTCCTTCCCCACTCCTGGGGGAAGGATATTGCAAAATCCTCCTTCCCACCCCACTCCTGGGGGAAGGATACTGCAAAATCCCCATTCCCTCCCTACTCCAGGGGGAAGGGTACTGCAAAATCTCCATTGCCTCCCCACTCCTGGGGGCCAGCCGAAGGTGGCATTTGCCGGTTCTCCTCAAAATTTTGGCTTCTGGTTCTCCAGAACCTGTCAGGATCTGCTGAATTTCACCCTTGGTTTGGATGGTTGGTTTGGATTGGTTTGGCTGTGGGATATGGGGTGAAGACATAGATATCCATTTGTAACTTTATAGGAGGTAGAAGAATTACCACACTTAGTGGTAATTGAGTGTATTTTCTTTATTTCACTCTTTCCTTTTCCTTGTCTTCTTTCCTTTTACTTTCTTGGCACTTTTTAATTCTTTATTACTTTCTGAGTTTAGTTTTTACTGCTGTATTTAAAATTGTCAATAAAATGTATGTATAAACTGATGCTTCCTAGAGCTATCTTTTATTGCCAGTCTGCAAACTCTTTGGATTCTCACCGCCACCACCTTCCCTTCGGTCTTGTCTGATTCTCAGAGACTGCCTTGCAAGTCCTTGCACTTCTCTTGGCAAGTAATCACAGAGCTGAGGTGGTGCAGTGGTTAGCATGCAGTACTGCAGGCTACTTCAGCTGACTGGTAGCTGCAGCTCGGCAGTTCAAATCTCACCAGCTCAAGGTTGACTCAGCCTTCCATCCTTCTGAGGTTAGTAAAATGAGGATTGTTGGGGGCCAAATGCTGACTCTGTAAACCACTTAGAGAGGGCTGTAAAAGCGCTATGAAGCGGTATATAAGTCTAAGTGCTATTGCTATTTCAGAAATGATTTGCCATTGTTCCTGCAAAAAAGCAACCGGCTCAGGTTTTCTATGGCTATCTTGCCAATTTGCAAACCTTTTGGTGAATTACTGCACTAAAGATCAATATTCAGGTAATATTCATAACTAGATTAATAGATTGGCCAATGGAGAAAGACATCTAGGAAACATATAATGTCATTAAGTTGAAAAATCTTCCATTATGAAGATTTGGCCATCTTTATCTGCTCAGTAAAAAATCTTTGTATCCTATTGGTTTGTGCAACAAAAATATGACTGTGTGGCTAATGTATCGATCCTTATTCCTTTAGGGATTTTTTTTTTTTGCACAAATATCTGAAAGCAGGTTTATATATTTGATTAAGTTTTTACTTATTATGGAAATATGGTACTTTATTTCCACCACTGTTAAATGAAAAAAAATTAATTTTCTACCTAACCCAAATGGAATATAATTATGAATAATACAAGACAATTAAGAAAAACGTTTTGTTTTAAACAGTATTTCTTTCATTGACTTTTAAAGATTCAGAAAGAGAATTTTATTACATTTTATTGTTAATAAGAGTTGCAGAAGAAATCTAAAAAATATTTACTAATGTGACACGTTTTTGGTTTCTTTGCCACATGTAATTTCAACAATGTTAAAGCATTGCAATTGGAAAAGAAAAATCCATTGGTGTGGCATGGCATTGCATTATAAGCATTGCAAAGAACAAGATGATATTTATGCTGATTTATGCTTCATCCATCTAACCAATTAACAGAAGCAACCCAAGGTTTGGGACAAGATTGCCATGCCTAACCTCATGTTGTCTTGGAAGCTAAGTAGGACTGAACTTGGAAGAAGATCACTGAGAAATCTCAGGGCTAGGATTTGCAGATTGCAGAAGCCAGCTTAGCTTAGGTCATGGTCAAACTCTCCCACAAGAAGACAATAGCAGACTGCTGTCAGCTTGCCACAGAAACAACATCAATGTGTTGGTGTCGGGACCAGGAATTGAAATTCATTCCATTTCCTGGAGATGTTTGAGACTGAATTTGATGCTTTCTCCATGCATACAGGTGAAACTTGAAAAATTAGAATATCGTGCAAAAGTTCATTTATTTCAGTAATGCAACTTAAAAGGTGAAACTAATATGAGATAGACTCATTACATGCAAAGCAAGACAGTTCAAGCCGTGATTTGTCATAATTATGATGATTATGGCTTACAGCTCATGAAAATCCCAAATCCACAATCTCAGAAAATTAGAAAATTGTGAAAAGGTGCAATATTCTAGGCTCAAAGTGTCCCACTCTAATCAGCTAATTAAGCCATAACACCTGCAAAGGATTCCTGAGCCTTTAAATGGTCTCTCAGTCTGGTTCAGTAGGAATCACAATCATGGGAAAAACTGCTGACCTGACAGTTGTTCAGAAAACCATCATTGACACCCTCCATAAGGAAGGAAAGCCTCAAAAGATAATTGCAAAAGACATTGAATGCTCCCAAAGTGCTGTATCAAAGCACATTAATAGAAAGTTATGTGGCAAGGAAAAGTGTGGAAGAAAAAGGTGCACAAGCAGCAGGGATGACCGCAGCCTGGAGAGGATTGTCGGGAAAAGGCCATGTCCAGGATCCTTCTGTGTGTGATGGCTCTTGAAGCACTGACTCCAGCCTCAATCCACTCCTTGTGAAAGTCCCCAACACTGCTCGGTTGCTGGGTGGCTGGGTGTGGCCATAGTGGGTGTGGGCTAGGCAGCCTCCTGCACCATGGTGGCGGGGGGGGGGTTCTCCTTCCCCAGGCTCCGGAGCCTTTCCTCCAGCCTCTGGGAGACCAAAAACTGCTTCCCCCAGGCTCTGCAGGCCCGAAATGGGCCCGTTTCCGGCCTTCCGGGATTTCTGGGAGACCAGTTTTTCCCTCTTCCTGAGTCTCCCCGTGGGCCCTGCACTTACCTTGCATCCAAAATGGGCCGCATGGAGACTCCTGGGAGGGGTGGTGTGGGCGGGGCCAGCCAGGAGTGGTATTTGGTGGTTCTCCGTCCCTTTAACAGGCCACTCCTGTATCTGGAGGATAATTTGTTTTAGTAGCCTGCATTATAATCAGCATTCTGGGGGGAGAAAGAATTTGGAGACGCATGGACCTTCTTTAGGCCTACATGTTTCATGTGTTAGTTGAAAAAAATTTAAACGTGTGGGAGTAGGTAGCCCTTTAGTAAGGTGGAGTACAGCAGGGGGCAGCCTTGGTTGAGGGGATTTCTCCATTATTCCATCACCAATCAATTATTTTCATGTATTACTATCATAGTGCCTGGGGTCAAGCTACCTCTTTGCAGTTAAGAAAATGGATTCTGTTAGATCTCAAAAGGAAAGGCATTCCACAGGGCAGGGGCTACTATGGAAAACGTAAGCTTCCTGGCTCTCACTAGATGTCAACATTTAATGCAAGGATCATAACATTAAATTCCCTCCAAATCTTGGTTGGCACTCCAAAGCTTTTATTTCAGATTGTCTAGAGCAGGAGTGTCCAACTTTAAGACTTGTGGACTTCAAGTTCCCAGAATTCCCCAGACAGCTGTGGGAAGCCACCCCTCCCAGAAGAAGGAAATGTTTTAGGAAATATTAAAAAGGCAGAATATTATATTCCCCCTAAAAGAGAAATGGAAATCTTAAAGGAGACAGAAACTCAGAGCTTCAGCTCCCTGCCCCCAACAGACATTTGGTGTCCATTAAGAAAGACTGGGCCAACCTAGCTACAAGACCAAAGACCTTCAGCTCCAGAATGATGGGATTAAGACATGTCCCTCCAAGACAAAGCCATTAATCCACAATAGGAATTGCCCAACACCCTTTCAAAACACAAACCTCTTCATTACCTCATCACCCTCCAGGGCTTCAACCAAACCTGGGAGCTCAGACAAACATGGCCCATAGGAATCTGATAACAGCCAATAGAATACATGTTCTTGCAAAGGAACAGTAAGCTCAAGTTCAAAGCCTAAGAGAAGGTAAAAATGCCCCTCCCTCTGAACTCCATGTGGTCAGCTACCCAGAGTCACACGTGCTTGGTGGTTCTGCTTCATCAATAAATGGGCTCTCTTTCCAATCAGCCTCCATCCTCCATTTTGTCTCCAGTGCCTTTCTCCTGGCTTGGAACTGAGCCAGATGGATATTTCTTCTAACACAGCCATATTGACATCTACAAGTCTTAAAAAGTTGCCAACGTTGGACACCAACCCTGGGCTGTGGCCCACTACCGTGCCATAAGCTGTTTAGGCCTGGGGCACTGAAGTTGCATCCCCACCAGAGGTGGTATTCTGCCAGTTCATTCCAGTTTGGCCAGTGGTGGGTTCTGGGTGGTACAGCCTGGTATGGCCATACCGGTAGTAGGAGGGAGAAGCGCCTGCATGACCTCCTCCGAGCAGCTAGGTGTCACAGGGCAGTGGCATGCCCATCTAGGACGCCTGGCCCCGTGCACAGCATACCAGTTGTGACAGGATTCGGAACCCACCACTGCGTTCGGCCGAACCAGTAGTGGCGGCGGCGGGAAGCTCCGCCCACCTGCCCAGACGTCATCATGAACATTATGTGCATGCGCAAAAGGTTCTATGCATGCATAGAAGTGCCGCACACGAGCGAAGCAAGCACACACACACATGCGCTCCTGCTTCTGAACCGGTAGCGAGGGTAAGCAAATTTACCACTTTTACATTGTCCTTCCTTCTCCTCCTCCACTTCTGCTGCAATTATTTATTTACTTCCTTTATTTATTAAACATATATGCCACCCGTCTCACTGTAGCAGCGACTCTGGGTGGTTTACAGCGTAATAAACAGATAATACAAAAGAATTACAAATCAAGAAACATTAAATGAAGGCTAAAGAACAAATCAAGAGGACAGGTGACATGATGGTGGGGACCTTCTTTTCACCCTCTCCAGGCACCCCCAGCATTGAGAGTCCCTATCAGGGCCCTCGGTCAGTCAGCAGAATCAGGTTACAAAGCTCTTCTGAAAGGTCCAAGTGTGGGGCTGATCGATGGGACAATATTCCAAAGGGTGGGGGGCCCACAATCAAAAAGGCTCTCTCCTCTTAGACCCTGCCAGCCAAAATTGTTTGGCAGACAGGGTCTGAAGAAAGGTTTCCTGCCTAGGCAGGGGGTTGGACTAGAAGACCTCCAAGGTCCCTTCCAACTCTGCTATTGTATTGTAAGTCTCAAAGGTGCTTTTTTTTCTTCAAAAGCCAAGGGCTGGGGTTTTTTTTCCCCCCTTGAAGAAGAAAACATTTCACTTCTCATCAAAAGAAGCTTTATCAGTTCTAACGAGGGAGGGATGTTTTGCTTCTCTGCTGAGAACCAAATCATTTTCTTCTTCTTCCTCAAGGAAAACAACAACAACAACAACAACAGGACAGTTGCCTTTTGAAGAAAAAAAGCACCTGGATGACTGAGAATCTCCACAGATCTGAAGGTTTCTTCAGTTGGAATGAGGGGTGGGCTGCTACAGGTTCGCCCGGGCTCAAGAGAACCTGTAGCTAAAGTTATGGTCAGTTTGGAGAACCTTCAAATCCCACACCTGGCTGGCCCTGCCCACCCCACCCCTCCCAGGAGTCTCCACAGGGCCCATTTTGGTAAGTGCAGAGTCTATGTGGAGGCTTGGAGAGGGGCAAAAACAGGTCTCCCGGAAGTTCCGGAAGGCCTCCAGAGCCCGGGGGAGGAGTTTTCGCCCTCCCTGAGGCTCGAGAAAAGCCGAGTAGGCCATGCCCACCATGGCCATGTCCACCCAGCAGAATACGGAGGAGGCCTAATCTGTGGGATCAAATGGGTCTGTGGGAGGTAATCGGCAGAAGGCGGTCTCTATAGGCATCCCACCATTATTTCCCAGAATAATCTTCAGAGGGATCTTTAATTTGGGAGTGAGATTTTACTTTCTTCCAACTCGGTAACCCCATCAAAATGGTTGAAAGTTGGAAAGACATTGGGTGTGAGATACTTCTCACAATTGGAGGAAGAATGAGTGTAAGAGTATAAGTGAATGTCTATGGAGATTCTCAGTCATCCAAGTCATAGTTGTCCCAAAGGTGCTTTTTCAGGAGGGAACTGGACTTTCTTCTTTTTTTTCTTTTGAAGTTTTGCTTCTCATCCAAGAAGCTTCTTCAGCTCTGACAGGATAATAGGAAATGGAAGGATTTATATTCCTCGCAGACAGCTGGTCATTTACATCCTTTTAGAGGGTCATTGAAGCCCTTGGTAGTTTATCTGTGTCCTCAGGGTCATCTGAGTAGTACTATCCCCACTATCCTGACAGAGCTGAAAAAGCTTTTTGGATGAGAAGCAAAATGTCTTCAAAAAATAAATCAAGAAAGTCCAGTTGCCTCCTGAAAAAGCACCTTTGGGACAGCACAAGTGAACGTGAATAAATTAGTGTATCTCGCACCAATTTCACTAGGTGTTCAAGTGCTTTCTGTCCCAAAAAGATTGTCCCCTCCTGGACTGGAGCTTCTTTTGTGAAAAGTTAACCACAGATAAAGGAATGGGTACCCCTGAGGTCCACAGTGAGAAAAATATGGAGAATTCATGTGATTTATACATCTTATTTCATGCACATGGTGGTTGTGAAGGACACGTGATGATGGCCATGCTTTACTTTTCTTGACAATATTCATAGTTACAACATATGGGGGAAAAAACCTGTTAGCAACAAATGATAAATAAACCTGAGTCGGCCTTGTAGAAAATAGTTATATACGTCTTTCAAAAAGTTGCAAAAGATGAAAACGAAATAATTTTTCCTTTCTTTAAAATAAAAACCTGCACTTTTGCTTCCACCGACTTGGCTGACTCCCGTAATTAACGATTAGAAGCTTGCTTTGCTTTTTAAGCAAACGCTGTTGATTCTTTATGATCCTTATAGAATCCTGCAAGCCACACGTAAGTAAGTATTTTAGGAGCTATAAGCATCTCAGAAGCCACAGATCACTTATTTCTGATCTAACGCATCTTTTAAAATGATCTTTTGCAAACGGTTGCCTTATTTCTCCAACCCTTCGTTAAGTTGTATGGCATGCAAAAAAATTTTTTTTTAGCAAGGGCATTGTTCTCCTAGTGAGGTAGCTTCCTCTGAGGAATGTACAACATTTGGAACAAAACCACTCTTCACCCCTTCCCATCCATCCTGTATTGAAATCTCTCCTTTTTTCACAAGTTCGTATATGTCCTTGGTGAGGATAGTGAATGATTCTTCAACGTTTGTGGCTTCCTTGGCAGATGTTTCTATGTATTTCATGCTACAGGCAGATGCTAATTCTTCAGCTTCCTCTCTTGTAACCTGGCGATCTGATTCCAAGTCGCATTTGTGTCCCACCAAGATAAAGATAATCTGGAAAGGCTGAACGTGCATTTTTGCTTCATCCAACCAATCATATATATGTTCAAAAGAGGACCTGTTTGTGATATCAAACACCAGCAAGCCGCCAACTGAATTCCGGTAATAGGAACGGGTGATTGACCTGTAAAATTAAAAGGGAAAGACAAGCTCAGCAAGAATATTACACTTTTTAATTGTGTACATTTCAAAAACAATAGGGGGGGGGGAATGACAATGAGTATCTGCAGGATCATGTTGCTTTTTTCAAAATAATAAACACATACAGGGTGGGGCATAACCTTTTCCTAGGGGGGGTCACAGCAAGATCGACAGCAGTTTACAACTTCCGCGACACCTCATTTTAAAGCCCATAAAAAACTGAATTGAATGAGCTATTAAATGTTAAATTTGCTTTAAGAATGGCTGGAAAATTCGATTCGGAAGAACAAAGGATCATTGACAGAATAAAATGCATTGCCTTTCGAGAGGCTCGCGATGCTGGAGCGACGTTTATCAATCCACCTCGTTTGAATGCTGTTCGAAGGGCTAATGGTGGTCATACTGACTATTAAATCGTGTCAATAAACTCAGTTTTTGATGGGCTTTCGAATGGTGTATGAATTATTTGTGTTGTTATTACAAGTGTTGCTGTGACCCCCTAGGAAAAGGTTATGCCCCGCCCTGTACAGTATTTTTCGGAGTATAAGACGCACCTTTTTGCCTAAAAAAAAAAAGGCTGAAAATCTGGTGCGTCTTATGCACTGAATACAGCATTTTTTGCCTCCCGAAACCCCGCCCCTTCACCAAAATGTCCATGCAGAGTCTGTAGGAGTCCTCCTGGGGGCTGGGGAGGGCAGAAATGAGTGAAAATCAGGCTGATTTTCAGGTTATGCATGCAATTTTTTTGACAAAAAACAGGCTTGTTTTTGCAAAAAACGGACCAGTTTTTGCTCACTTTTGGGGGGCCACCAGGAGCACTCTACAAGCCTCCTAAGGGCTATTTATGCCTTTGGGGGGAGGAAACTGGGCCCATTTTTGCAAAAAAATGGGCCATTTTTGGGAGGTTTGCATAGTGCAAAAACTTTTTTTTTAAAATTTGCCTCTTCAAAACCTTGGTGCCTCTTATACTCCGTTACGTCTTATATTCTGAAAAATACGGTACATGTGCCAAGTTTGACCTTGAATTATATCAGTGCTGAAATGATGTGCAATATCGCCACACTCACACCTTCTATGGATGCCAGTAGAGTTGGATAGAATTAAAGTGAAAACAGACGATTCTGTTGTCTGGTCCAGCTTGCCCTCTTGTGCAAAGGTAAATCAGGGTATCAATGCCAGCTATTCTGGGCAACTAATCCCCATAACATTGTTAAATTATCTACTAAGACTGTATTACTATTATTCTTCTCTTCCTTCCTAGTACCTATCTCTTTCCACTTATGACCATGTTGCTTGTATCTTTACAATTTATATTGTTTTATTTGTTTCCTAGTATGATTTGATTGCTTATTAGTAACCTATGACTATCACTAAGTGTTATATCTTATGATTCTTGATGAATGTATCCTATTTTATTTTTCTTTATGTACACCAAGAACATATGCACAAAAGAGCTTGTGTGTCCAATCACACTTGGCCAATAAAGAATTCTATTCTATTCTATTCTATTCTATTCTATTCTATTCTATTCTATTCTATTCCATGTCTCCAGATCATATGTGATGCTGGAATAAATAAACCAGCCTCTAAGAAAAAAATAGCCTTTTGGATAGATACTTCCAGTGTAGCCTCCTGTCAAATTTCACAACTTCTCCATGCAAATATTAAATAAAAATGTATTAGACTCAGAATATCCATTACATCTCAGGCTCCTTACTCTCACTTCTACCCCAGTTTTTTTAAAAGTAGTTTTAATATTTTTTAAAAAATACTAACAAGATGCAAAGCAAAGCACAGCCTAAACCATGATGTTCATTTCCAGTGGTACTTCTAACTTCAGGATATATACACTGGAGGCATTATTAGAAAATACTAGCGATGATTTGAAGTTACAATGGCACTGAAAAAAATGACTTATAATCACTCCTCCCACTTAGGACCATAGCAGCTTTCCCCACAGTCACATGATCAAAATCCAGGCACTTGGCATAATTAGCATGTACTTAAAATGGTTGCACTCTCTTGTGAACATCTGAATGCCGTTTGCAACCAGCCTCAGACAAATAAAGCAAAGTCAATGGGGGGGGGGGGAAGCCAGATTTGCTTAATGACCATGTAATTCATTTAACAACTGCTATGATTTGCTTAGCAACCATGAGTCATAAAATATCTCACTTAAAAACTGCCTTACTTAGCAGTGGAAATTCTGGTCCTAGTGTCAGTGGCGCAGTGGTTAGAGTGCAGTACTCTAGGCTACTTCTGCTGCCTGCCGACTGCCTGCTATTTGGCAGTTCGAATCTCACCAGGCTCAAGGTTGACTCAACCGTCCATCCTTCTGAGGTGGGTAAAAGGAGGACCCAGATTGTTGGGGGGAAATATGCTGATTCTGTAAACTGCTTAGAGAGGGCTGTAAAGCAGTATATAAGTCTAAGTGCTATTGCTATAAGTTGAGGACTCCTGAAGTGTATATGACAAGGAAGGGAAATGAAAATGGACTTGGGGACCTGTGAATGGCTGATCACAATGGCTTAATGATGAGCAAAATATTCTTTAGATGTAATCAAATGCATTTTTTTTCTCACTAGTGCTTCGCACATCCCAGATGATGGATGGCCTGTGATTTGTTCATAGGTCTGGCCCCATAAAATTTCGTTTTTGTTTTTAAAAAAGAAGTCAGAACCTTTCCAGCTTTGTTTCAGTCTGTTACTATTCTACAACTATATTTTTATTACTGCACTATTGTTCTGATTTGGTGCCTAGTACTATTCATCTGCATTAAAAAAAACATTTTCAAATGCTTTTAGCCTTTGTTAGCCACCCAAATAGCAACAAAGGTGTAATTTCCAAAACAAACAGAAGCATCTGGATAGAAGCTGGCCTTTCCCAGGAACTGAGAAACTAACCCACAAGCCTAATTCAGTTTATGTATCATCTGTCTCTCCAGACCACCCTCTCTCTTTGTCAGCAGGAATGAGAGGTGTGCATATTATTAACTAAATAATAAAAAAATTATTAATTATTTTCCTGGGCTCCAAGATTACCGCAGATGAGGGACTGCAGCCAAGAAATTAAAAGACACTTGCTCTTGGGGAGGAAAGCTATGGCAAATCTAGACAGCATACTAAAAGGCAGAGACATCACCTGCAAAAGCAAAAAGTGTGTATAGCCAAGGCTATGGCTTTCCCAGTTGCAATGTATGGCTGTGAAAGTTGGACCATAAGGAAGGCTAAATGCCAAAGAATTGAGGCCTTTGAACTAAGGTGCTGGAGAAGATTCCTGCGAGTCCCTTGCACTGCAAGGCGATCAAACCGGTCAGTTCTAGATGAGATTAACCCTGACTGCTCTTTAGAAGGCCAGATGCTGAAGATGAAACTCAAATACTTTGGCCACCTAATGAGAAGGAAGGACTCACTAGAGAAGAGCCTCATGCTGGGAAAGATTGAAGGCAAAAGACAAAGGGGATGACAGAGAATGAGATGGCTGGATGGAGTCGCTGAAGCAGTAGGTGTGGGATTAAATGGACTCCAGAGGATGGTAGAAGACAGGAAGGCCTAGAGGAACATTGTCCATGGGGTCGCAATGGGTCAGACAGGGCTTTACAACTAACAACAACAACATTGTCCATGGGGTCACGATGGGCTGAACACAACTTCATAACAACAACAACAAATTATTAGTTTTGTTGTGGTTAGTCTATGATACAGGTAATCCTCAACTTCCAACAATCTGTTTAGTGACCGTTCAGTTACAACAGCACAAAAAAAGTGACTTATGACTGTTTTTCACACTTACAACCATTGCAATATCCCCATGGTCACACGATCAAAATTCCAGCAACTGACTCGTGTTTATGACGGTTGCAATGTCCCGGTGTCACAAGATCACTTTTTGCAAACTTCTGACAAGCAAAGTCAATGGGGAAGTCAGATACACTTAACAATTGTGGCAAGAAATGTCGTAAAAGGGAGCCAAATTCACTTAACTACCTTGTTTAACAACAGAAACATTGAGCTCAATTGTGATTGTTAAGTCGAGGGCATACGTGTATAAACTTAATAAATAGGTTAGAAGTTAGGATTAATTTCACAAACAGCAATTTCAGTTAACTGGAGCGTAATGTATTGCGTGAAGTAAATATGAATCAGCCAGACAGGTGTATCTTGTTGATTTCCTGTTTCTAGAAAATCCAGCTTCAAGCTGCCAGCTGGACCACAGCTCTAAGCGGTGATGATGTCATCATGACACAGTGAGTACAAATTACATAACTGATGTCATGTGTGACCTCATCCCTCTACTGCAGATGCTCAGTTCCAGTTGGGTTTTGCAACCAACTAGTGTCCAGAGTTAAGATTGCCTCTGAGCATTATACAACTATAGCGAATACAACTAATAGCCACTGCCTTATCCTTGGCTAATCCATCGATTTCAAAGCTGTGTCAGCAAATGCCTACCAACATTTCCCATGGCATGGAATGTCTCACGGATGAATCGTTTGGATGCTTCCCATTGTCCGATTGGAGTTTCTTCAGTTCCGAATGATCAAAGAGGGACCAGATCAAAAAAACAAGGCTTGCTTGTTTAATTATAACTTTTGGGGGGCAGCTGAGGCTTTGGAGGTGGAGGTGGCAAAAATCATTTGACCAGGGATACAGGCTGCCCACAAAGCACACCTTCATTTCAGAAGCTACCCAAGTCTACCAAGGCCAGAAAGTGTTTTGTTTCCTTTAAAAAGATTTTTTTTTGCTGCAAAGCCCTTGCCCTTGCCTCTCCCACACACCCCTTACACGCTCTTACACTCACACAAGCACAGAGTTCGGGTATCACGCGAAAGCCACAAATTATATGTCCCTTTGACGGGGAGTTAATTTCCCCCATTCTAGAGGCTCAGATAAGGGCCCGCATATAAAGTGAGTAAAAAGTTAGCCCGCAAGCACACTTGTGAATGAACGCGCGCGCGCGCGCTCATGCACATAGACGCGCGCGCACACACACATATACAGAGACGCAAGGGGCAAAAGTGGGCGTGGCTAGGGAGTGGCACTCTGCACATCCTCAGACGCTCCAGAGGATGCGGAATCCGTTTTACTATTTCTCCTCCGGACTCAGTTTTTTTGGGGGGGAGAAGCAGAGAGAAAGAGTGAGAAAAAGAGATTTTGGAAGGCGATGCCAGCAAAAGCGAGGCGGGAAAGCGAAGCAGCGTCCGGGGCCAACGTCGGCTGTACCTGAACCTCTCCTGGCCCGCCGTGTCCCAGAGCTGCAGCTTGATCCTCTTGCCCGGCTCGATCTCCACCAGGCGGGAGAAGAAATCCACCCCGACGGTGGGATCGCAGTGCATCGGGCCCGGGAAACGGCCTTCGGTGAAGCGATGCAAGAGGCAAGACTTGCCCACCGTGGAATCGCCCAGCACGATCAGGCGGAACTGGTAGATCCAGATGGCCGCGTCCATGGCGGTCTCCCCGCTGCCGTCCGCCTGCTGGCCGCTCCCCTTGGCCTGGTCGGGGCGCCTTCTCGGGCGGTGCCTGCACCGAGCTCCCACGGCCCCTATCCCAGGCATTGGCGCAGCAGGAAGGAAGGGAGGAAGGGAGGGAGGTGCCTTTTGATCTGGCGGGAGGACTCGACCCGAAAAGACGGAGATCCCCCCGGGGCTGTCAGCCGAAAGTCGCCGGGGGATCGATAGGGCTGGAGACCCTCACTCCCTCTCTCCCTTTGGTCCGCCGTCCCGCTCGCCCGCCTTGCCACGCTGCTTCTCGCTCGGCGCTTCTTTGTTCCTGTACGCTGCGAGTGGCGAGGTGGAAGGCTGGGGGCAGCGGTGGGAGGGGGCTGGGTTCGCCCTTCCAATTTTCTGTCCCTGGTGGGTTGCGGGAGGGGAGGGGGAAGGCGGGGCTTGTCCAGAGCCTTTATTCTTGAGATGAGAGAGGGAGAGAAGGAAAGAAAGAAAAGGGAAAGAGAAAAAAGGAAAGAGAAATAAAAGAAAGAAAAGGAAAAGAAAGAGAAAGTAAAGAAAGAAGAAAAAGAAAGAAGCGAGAGAAAGAAAGAAGAGAGAGAGAGAGATAAAGAGAAACTGTTCATTCTTGGCTGATAGGTGGGTCTATGCCATGGAATCAACCTTTGTGAGATGGGAGTTAGTAGACCACCTTCTTCTTCTTCTTCTTCTTCTTCTTCTTCTTCTTCTTCTTCTTCTTCTTCTTCTTCTTCTTCTTCTTCTTCTTCTTCTTCTTCTTCTTCTCCTCCTCCTCCTCCTCCTCCTCCTCCTCCTCCTCCTCCTCCTCCTCCTGTTTTGATCTGTGCTTGTGTTTTCCATTAGCCAGAAGAAGGCACTCTGCATATGTTCAGACATATGTTACTTCAGCAATAAAAGAAAACCCAGCCTCTATTAAACACATCGCATTCAGCATAATTAAATCCACATTGTCTATGTTCCAATAATTAATACAAGTCTATTTTTTTTGTCCTGATTCATCTCCTTGCCCATTGCATCACAAGTTGAACAGTTCTTTTTTTGTCACCATACAATGGATAGTGTGTGTGTGGGGGGGGGGGCTAGTGTGGTCCTTTGGCTTTTGCCAGCATACTCTGGCACCCATGCTGCTGTTTTTAAATAGGGAAGAAAGTCGGCTAAGGCAGATGGAGCAGAGGTTAAAGGCAGGGGAGCTATCCATTCAGCACCGTGTTAAAAACTGAATGCATCATCAGCAACAAAACACAACAGCCTGTTTTCTGAGAACAAGTTGGTTGCATGCCTAATACAAATGCCTGTATGTCTCTATGTTGGGGGAATGGGGAGAGAAAGAAACTGCAGCCTTCTGAGAAAACTGGACGTAAAATGCAAATTGGCTTCACATTTTGCAAGCTGGTATCCCCAGCTGCACTTTTGAATTAGCATGCAGTAAGAGAAGGAACATTGCTACATCAAAAGAGGAACAACCAATAGTTGACCACTAAAAAGAAAACTAATCATCATCAGTCACTTGGCTGTATATTTATTGCCTTGGGCTGTGCATCTGAAGCTGCTTTAGGATTTTCAACAGGGGGGATTTTTTAAAAAGTTATTGAATGTTTTGATTTAAATCAACTCCACTTGGGATTGCATAATACATGTTTGAAAAATAATAATAATACAGAATAAAGAGGGATAGGTTTCATTCTTTAAAAGTTACTCTTTAAGGGAAATGGACAGTTAAGAAGTTTGATATATAGACACCATGTTTCCCCCGAAAATAAGACAGGGTCTTACTTTTGACCCCAAAATAAGCACTTGATCTTATTTTCAGAGAGGTCTTATTATTTTTGAGGTGCAGTAGGTGGTGAGCATGGTCACCTCATGGCTGCTGCTGTGTTGCAATATTTTTGGGAGGGCTTATTTTCACGGGAGGGCTTATTTTAGCACATGCGCTCAAAAGCCCGATTCGGCTTATTATCTAGGGAGGTCTTATTTTCAGGGAAACAGGGTGTCAAACATACACACACACACACACACACATGCATATATACTCTGTGTGTATGTGTGTGTATATGCATTTGTGTGTATACACACATATATGTATATGTGTATATCTACAAATCAAACCACTCATCTCCCTTATAAAGGATGTTTCAAACAATGAAACATATCCTTCTTTATTCTGTGTTCAATTTTTAATAAATAATATATATTTAATTCAATAAATATTCATATACACACATAATTTACAGACATACATATACACATATATACATATACATACATACATACATACATACATATGCATATATGTACACACTGCCGAATTGTGACAGACTCTAGGGGTGGGGATCAACTCCATTTCTTAGCTGAGGGAGTCAGCATTGTTCAAAGATGCTTGGCCAGTATGACTATATACCAAGGTGCATGGAATGCTGTTACCTTTCCCACCAAATTGATATCTATTTATCTACTTGCATTTGCATGCTTTTGCATTGCTAAGTGGGCAGGAGCTGGGGCAAGAATGGGAGCTCACCCATCATACAACACTTTAATCACCCAACTATCATGCCCCCTTGGGGGGAGGGCAAACTGAAAACAGGATTTCTTGATAGTTTGTACTTGATTTTGGGAAGGAAATATGGCAGCGCACAAACCAGATTGAATGTGAGCCTTTCTGGCATTGAAATCTATTGTATCTTGCTTCATGCTTCCTGCATTTTATTTGTTATTTTATTAGGTTTATGTTCCACCTTCCTTCAGAAGTTGTAGATGGCATATACATTATTCTGCCTTGTACGTTCTTGCCACAACAATGAGAACCAAATATGGTTACATTTCTTGAGCCAAAAGCCTCTTGTACATATCCCAGAGACCTTGTATCATATATCTGATTTTTGATATTAAACTTTTAAGACCTGATTGAGTGTTTAAAGAGTTTGTATTATGCAAGTATTAATACCACTTTATAATGTCTTGGTAAGGCATTATAAATACTACATCCAGTTTTGGTTGCCACGATGTAAAAAAGATGTGGAGACTCTAGAAAAAGTGCAGAGAAGAGCAACAAAGATGATTAGGGGACTGCAGGCTAAAACATATGAAGAACAGCTGCAGAAATTGGGTATGTCTACTTTAATGAAAAGAAGGACTGGGGAGACATGATAGCAGTGTTCCAATATCTCAGGGGCAGCCAATCAGAAATACGGGGAAGAATTGCAACCGAGGCACAACAGTCAGATAAAAATAAACGAAGTCTGGACTCGAAATGTAATTTTAAAAAAGCATTTCATATGTGACCTTCCCAGGTTTTCATGAAGATAAAGAAATGGGAGACGCAAAAATGCATTCAGACTTGCAAGATTCTGTCATTATAACTAATCAAGGAGAGAAGCAACTTAGAACTAAGGAGAAATTTCCTGATAGAACAATTAATCAGTGGAACAACTTGCCTCCAGAAGTTATGAATGTTCCAACACTGGAAGTTTTAAAGAAGATATTGGATAACCATTTGTCTGAAGTGGTGTAGGGTTTCTTGCCTCTAAGCAGGAGGTTGGACTAGAAGACCTCCAAGGTTCCTTCCAACTCTGTTATTCTTTTTTTTTCTGTTTTTTTTTCATATTGGATGGAACAGCATGTGTTATATTAAAAGAAAAAGAAACTAATGTTCCCAATTGGAAAACTGGGCTTGGTGCGCTAAAGACATTTGTCAGTAAAATGTTACTTAGGAGGAATCCCACAAGAGTATTGCTTTTCTCTTTATTCTCATCCTTATGCAAAAGACCAAAGACCACATGTCTTTCTTGATCACATGAACTAAGTAAGTATATCTGGAAAACATCAGATTGATACATCAAATATTTGATATATCAAATTTGATTTATTTGCTGAGTCATCTAGCTTTTATTGGGTGGATTGTGTGGCATATAACAACCACATTTCATTACAGGTAAATAATGAAATAAATAAATTTGATATTTTTTACATTCTCATCAACAAAGCTCACAATGATTTTTAAATCAAATAATTTGTCAAGTTCTGTATTTTATTTTTGCCGTCTGTATAGGCATATATGAAAACTAAAGAAGCATTAGATAATCAAGTGTTTGCATCTGAAGAGCACCAAAATTGTGTATCCTTCTTGTTAAAATAAACTCCACTGATGAATCAGCTAAAACTTTGTAAAAAGGCTCTGAAATGATAGAGGATAATAAATGTATTATTTCTGGCAAGTGGCTGAATCTCTTCCTTCCTATGTCTAACAGTCTGAGGGCTAAATTAGAAAGGTCAACAGATGTTGGTGGATTCCAAAATGTTCTAGTAGGTAATATGCTCACACTTTGCACAATACAAAGCTGCAAACATTTTTTTGGGCTTCTCTGTAATGTTTACTTTTCGGCACGTGTTTCTCCCCATCTGGTATATTTAAACAATGTGTGAATGTACTTTTAGTCTTTTAAGTACCCTATCAACATTTTTATAATTAGTGAAAAATCATGGAACAATAGCTGGGGAATTGTGGGAGCTGAAGTCCACACATCTTAAAGTTGCCAAGGTTGAGAAATACTGCAAAATCACAATCAATACAGAATAAAGAATACAATCAATTAACCAATCGCAACATGTTATGAGAAAAATGTTAAGAATGTGTATCTGGGGTTGGCTGAGCTTGAAGTGCATGGATGGGGGACCCTCAAGCCAACCTAGCACTATAGAGTAGATTGTGAGTTAAAAGGGAGAGAGAGGAGGGAGAGAGACAGAGACACACAGAGAGAGACAGAGAGAGAGAGAGGGAGAAAGAGAAAATGTGAGATTTTCACCCATCACAAAACTATGATTTATTTAACCATGTTTAAGTAAATAAACTAAAATTGGCTGGGTTTCCATGTCATACAAAGCTCTCAGATGTCGTTTACAAAACCACACTGACCAGATTAATGCCACCCATTAAGCAAGAACCTTATGGCTTAGCATGGTATAGTGTGTTAGCTTGGAGTGGGGAAGAAGAGGAGGAAGAGTGGATATCTATAAATGTTTGCATTATGTCTATGTTATGTACTTAGCATACATTATATAGTTGGCCTTAGTATCCAGATCCAACTTCTGTATAATGGGACTTAGAGACAAGATTTTTTTTCCAGCATGTTATTTTAGGTTTTTTTTTTTAATATGAATCTTACTACGCTTATCAAATAGAGGTCAGAAATTAACCTGTAAATGAAAACATATCAGCTCTTTTTGACTGGCCGCTGTTCACAAGTGGCCTCTAGTGGTAGTGAAGAACAGTTCCAGATATAGGAACTGCATGAGTCCAAAAGTTCGGAAGAGTAAATCCCCAGTCCTGGGCACTGACCCAAATTTGATCTCGCAATCAATTTTTTTATTTTTAAATTATCAGGCAGCGGTAACGTATAAGCTGGTTTGACAAAAATCACAAATGAGGAGGTGATAAAGCACCTGGGAAAGCAAAGGGAAATCATCAAAGCCATTAGAAAGCGGAAGTTAGAGTATTTGGACATGTGATGCGACACCCATAAAAAATATGGCATCCTTCACTTAATCCTCCAGGAAAAAACTGAAGGCAAATGAAGTCCAGGCAGAAGAAGAACACAATGGCTTCAAAACCTAAGTGACAGTTTTGGACAAAGCTCAGCAGCATTTTTTCATGTGGCTGTTGACAAAAATAGGATTGCCAACATGATCTTTAATGTCCGATGACAGATATGGCACAAGAAGAATAACAGTTATGTCTAAACCAACACCTTTCTGTTTACAAAGCACACGTTCCTCCTAGTTGTAGCATTAACTGATAAAAACAGCATTAGAAACCCAAAGGATGGTAAGAAAGGAATATGTACTGTATTTTAAAGTATGACGCTTTGTTTGCAGATATGTGCATTTTGCTGCTTTAACTTTATGTATGAATTTTAACTTTGCATAAGTACATTTTATACAAAAACTAAGTCCAGGAAGACTTACCTGTATTTTTTTTGGAGTATAAGACGCACATTTTTCCCTCAAAAAGGGGACTGAAAATCTGGGTGCATCTTATACACTGAATACATCATTTTTTGCCTCCAGAAGCCCCACCCCCTTCCCCAAAATGGCCATGCATAGCCTTTAGGAGATTTTCAGAGTGCTCCTGGTGGCTGGAGAGGGCAGAAATAAATAAAAAATGGGCTGTTTTTTGCTTAATTTTGCCCCCCCCCCCAGCCCCTGGGAACACTCTACAAGCCTCCTAAAGGCTATGCATGCCATTTTTTTTTGACAAAAAACGGGCCTGTTTTTGTGAAAAATGGGCCATTTTGGGGAGGTCTGCAGAGTGCAAAAACTTTTTTTTATTTGCCTCTTCAAAATCTTGGTGAGTGTTATACTGTGAAAAATACCGTATCTTAAAACAAAATGGTGGGAAGACATAGTAGCAAGATTGCCTAATGGGTAAGGTGAGCAGATTTTCAGATTGGTAAAGAGGGAAACCTTTGACTGGGGGGGGGGGCTTGATTAAACATTTTATAAGGAGCAACAAAATTTTTCATACAACGCAAAAATAGTATTGTAATATTTTTTTTATTTCAACATAACTACAATTTACAAATATAAATTGTAACTGTTGCCAAACATCAAAATTTTGATCACGTGACCATGAGGATGCTGCAATTGTTGCTAAGTGTGAAAAATGGTAATCACTTTTTTCAATGCCATTGTAACTTTGGTCACTAAATTAACTGTTTGAAAGTTAAGGCTATTTCAAAGTATTGTGCATAGAATTTTTAAAAATGGTTTATTTCAATTTATTTTGGATAGAACCTTTTTTTAAATAGTCTAAGACAATTTAAAAAAAGAATCCACACAGAATAAAATTATTTTAAAAAATTCTATGCACAATAAATAAAATATTATTTTAAAATATATTAAAAAATAAAAGAAAAAAACCCGGCTCACTTACCAGCAGGCAGGCACTCCAAGTCAATCCAGAATGATGTAGATGTTAATACAAAGAACTGAGCAAATTAAAATGGTGAAATTAGTCCCAGGGAAATATTTTTCAAAGAAACCTTGCCACCATTTTTCCCACACGAGCCAACCTCCGTGCCCCTCCCTCCAGGAAATCCAGGTAGGAACAGTCGCTACTTCTCTAGCCAAAGTATTTCCTGGAGCTCTATGGTACTGGGTCATCTTTTTTATAAAAGGAAGTAAAAGCGGCGGGCGGGGGGTTCTGTTTTCTTGCTTTAACGTTTTAATATCTTCAATGAAAGTACTGAGACACAGAGAGAGGTTAGACAGAGTGTCTTTTGTCTTGCCCCGGTTAGGATTTCTTAAGCAAATCCACTGTGCTTTCAACATGAAGCCAAAATCAGGACTTTTTAAAAATGCCGCGGGACATGGGACAAATTGTTAGAAATCGTGACTATCCCACCAAAATCGGGACGTCTGGTCACATTACTAATGGGAGAACATGTTAACCTTCTTTCTATACTAAACAACTTGAAATCTGATGCCATAGCTGCTCAGTCTAAAATCAATTTTCTTAAATTGGCTTAGAAGACAGGAGCACCTTAAGCATGTGGTGCACATATGCTCTAAGATGAATCAAACCTCAGTTGCTGCCTAAGAAACAACACTTCTAGAAGGAACAAACATTTAAAAGGATTATAAGCAACAATAAAGCCAAGACAGTAAAAAGAACAAAATGTTAACTGGTCTTCCTTCAAAATAGAATGTTCTATTCAACATTCAGATCCAAGAAGATGGTGTTAAAACATAACATATATTAAGTTCTCTAACTGGTTAGGAAAAACAAAGGTGCTAGATAGGGATATCTGACTTGATACCAATACATGTAACAAAATCTAGAAGTCAACTGTATCAACTGCATACAAAGAAAATCTGTATAAAATGTTTTATAGATGGTATTTTGAACCGGCAAGACTAGCAAAAATGTATAAAGATAGATCTGCTAAATGCTGGAAGTATAATCGATCATCTGGTTCATACTATCATATGTGGTGGACATGCCCCAAAGCTAAAAAATACTGGACGGAAATACATATTTGGTTGGAAAAAATGATAAAGCAACACATAGACTTGAAAGCAGAGACATTCTTGTTGGGCATTATACCAGAAAAATATGATAAAGACTATATATATGGTTTTACATATACTAACTGCAACCAGAAATGTATTTGCACAGCAATGGAAAAATGATGAGATTCCGTCAGATGAATATTAGAATGTGCAGAAATGGATAGATTAACACTCACTATTAAGGATACAGAAGAAACTGAATATATTTTTTTATATGGGATGTATTTTATCAATGGCTAGACAACAAAAAACAGGTCAGAAAGGAGGAGATATAAAAAGAGGAAATATTAATGGGAGTTGTTAAAGAAGATGTCAAGTATTATTGTTATTATATTATTATATTTTTAATATTATTATGAAGAATTCAACAACAAATATGTGGATTATGATTGTTTAAAAAAACTGTACCGAGATCACACACTTTTCAATGGAATTTTAGTGTTACATAAATAAAATAAATAAAACATGGAAGAAAAAACAAAATCTAGAAGTCTTTGTGGACCATCAGCTAAAATGAACGAGCATTGTTGTGCAGCAGCTATTAAAGCCAATGAGATGTTGGGCTGCATTAACATCCAGATCATGGGAAGTAATATTTCCACTGTACTAGGGGTGAAATTCAGCAGGTTCTGACAAGTTTTGGAGTACCAGTAGTGGAAATTTTGAGTAGTTCAGAGATCCAGCAAATACCACCTCTGGCTGGCCCTAGAGTGGGGTGGGAATGGGGATTTTGCAGTATCCTTCCCCTGGAGTGAGGAGGGAATGGAGATTTGCAATATCCTTCCCCCAGGAGTGGGGAGTGAGTAAGGATTTTGCATTATCCTTCCCCTGGAGTTGGATGGGAATGGAGATTTTGCAATATCCTTCCCCTGGAGTGGGGTGGGAATGGAGATTTTGCAGTATCCTTCCCCCAGGAGTGGGGAGGGAGTGAGGATTTTGCAGCATCCTTCCCCTGGAGTTGGATGGGAATGGAGATTTTGCAATATCCTTCCCCTGGAGTGGGGTGGGAATGGAGATTTTGCAGTATCCTTCCCCTGGAGTTGGATGGGAATGGAGATTTTGCAATATCCTTCCTCCAGGAGTGGGCAGGGAGTGAGGATTTTGCAGCATCCTTCCCCTGGAGTTGGATGGGAATGGAGATTTTGCAATATCCTTCCCCTGGAGTGGGGTGGGAATGGAGATTTTGCAGTATCCTTCCCCTGCTACGCCCACCAGGCCACGCCCACAGAACCAATAGTGAAAAAAAATGAATTTCACCAGTGCACTGTACACTACATGTGGAGTACCTACATTTATTTCTTGGTACCCCCCTTTAAAAGGGCCATGGAGAAGATTACAGGCAAGCTATCAGAATTATGAATTTTCTGGATATTAAGCTCCATTTAGTTGTTTCAGGAGCTGGCTATTTTAGGACATACTATGGTTCTCCCCTCACTGGGTTTTTCCCAAAAAATTTTTTGAGCTGTACGAAAACCATTCTGATTCACGCACTTTACGATTCTATGGAAGGAAAAGTAGCAAAATACAGAGTTGTAGATTGAAGATATATTTTATTTGTCTTAACAAACAGTTGCTGTTTTCTGACTGACATTTCTTTTTTGTTCAAATAAAATTTATTTAAATTAAAACGGCCATCTAGAAATCTTTCAAACCAGGCAATTAATGGTGTAAAATAGCTCAGACTTCAAGTACTGTAACGAGTTCTCTTTAAATATTTCTAATAATAATATCCAGTTGAAACGATGGAGTAAAATGCACAGTGATGTTTTGTTAAAACACATTCCGTTAAAAAAAATGTTGGAATTGTTTCTAATTCCAGTAAGAGTTTATGGGCATCTGAAGTAAGGATTTAAAACTGGAAATTTTAAAAGCATTTGGCTTTGAGCCCAGCCTAAATGTAACCTCTTCCAAACTATTTTCTTACCAGCTATATTTAAGGAGGGGACGAATACTGATGAAAGTAAAGCACTATACTATAGTACCAACCATCAAACATTCAATTGGATAAACATTCAGGGCCATGTCTCTTAGAACCAGACAAAACAAGGGAGAGAAAGAACACCATGTGCTTTGCATTTTAATGCTCTGCAAAGACAGAATGAGAAGGAAAGAGCTTTGAGCAATTTATTCCATGTAGTGAGATAGCTTCCTCGAAAAACAACAACAACGAAGTACAGTGGTACTGTTCTGACCTGGGCTTCCCCAAAAAGCACGAGGCAGAGTCCTGGTCCCGACAAAACCCCTTTTATTAAACCAATGTGAATTCCTCTTATTCACATTCAGCAAGGCCTGACAAACAGTCTTTCAAAGGAATATTTATGACCACAGACTTTATCTATCTTGGAAAGCTGCCACGTAAATATTTTCCAAACGAGGTGCTGTGCAAGGAAAGACTGGGCACAGAGTCTCTGAGATTCACAGACAGATCTTCACATTCCTGAATGAATCTAATGATTGACCAAACAAATAGTTTCTTGCAAAAGCCCACTCCCCTTTCGCTCCTCTTTTATTTCCTATGGGAGGGGCCAATCACCTTCCACCTGTGACTTTATTCCCAAATATACCCTGATTTCTGAGTTGTTCTTTTCTTCTGGCAGCTCTGTGCATGCGCATACTGGGAACAGGCTCTAGCTGTTCTTCTGCCTCACTGTTGTCTAGCTCCATAGGCACCTGATCACTGCTAGACAGCCTCTGCCTCGTCTCTGTCTCCAACACAGAGCCCTCGTCAAAGCCTTCCCCAGCCTCAGGCACTGGCCCATGCTCCTCACAAACTTCCTTACTGTCCGACTCTTCTGCCAACTCCGCTGGTCGCTGGCAGACCACAACAGGTACCTTGTTATCAGTGGTGAGTTTCAATTTTTTTTTAGAACTTCTTCTATAGGTGTGGCCTGCTTTGTGGGAATGGCTTGCTGGCCATGTGACTGGGTGGGAGTGGCCTGCCAATCATGTGACTGAGAGTGGCTTGGCAGTCATGTGACTGGGTGGGCATGGCCAACTTGTAAAATGTGATGAAACACACTTAACAACACTCTTGCTTAGCAACCAAAATGTTGGCTCAGAAACTCTGGCATTTGAAGCACGCAAGTCTTAAAGCTGTCAAGTTACAAGACCCTTGCACCTCTAACCTTTTAGAAAAAAAAAAAAACCCTAGGGGTGTTCAAACTTGACAGCTTTAACACTTTAAGTTTTAGACAGGACTCTTAGAGGCTGGCGGGGTGATTGGTGAGCCAGCCAATCAGTGAGCGGCGGGCCGGGCAAGTGTGGTGCGGATGGGCAGGGGGAGGGAGCTGGAACCGGTTCTAAATGGCACGGTAAATTTGTGGAACCTCTTCTATAGAAGAGGTTAGAACTGGCAGGAACCTATCCCTGCTTGATACTCAACTTCTTTGAAACTCATCGAATGTTCAACATATTTGCACAAGAAAATTTTGTCCCACACTTGCCATTTGTTTGGTACTCAACACACAGGTTCGAACTTGTCAGTGTCGGTTGCCTCATGACTTGCTATCCTTCTCAACAGAAACAAAGGATGACACATTAGTTATGCAGTAGCTCTGTCTATATCCCCTTGCAGTCTTACCTTAGCTTCTGTGGTCATTTTGTGTATTTTTGCACTTTTTAAAACTCCGCTACAGGTAAAGTGAAGTTTTTATTTTAGTTAATCTAAGCATTCATTAATTTTTAAGTTTATTTCTCACGTAAAGTAATGATCTACAACCCGATCTTTTCACATATTGCCTTAAAATGTGCATTGTCTTTGGTTTGGGAATGCATTACACCCGTGATGGCGAACCTATGGCAGGCATGCCCAAAGTGGCACATGAAGCCATGTCGGCCAGCACATGCAGTCTTGCCTGTTTGTCTTCTAGGTTCCTGGGCTCCATGCATGTGTAATGATCAGCTGTCCTTTGTGTGTGCAACAGTGCCAAAAGCCAGGATGCGCATGCATGCCAGCCAGCTGATTGTCAGGCAAGCATGCATCCCAGAACCTAGTTTGGCTTTTCCGGAGCGCAGTCCCTTTGCAAGCACGCCAGTGCCGAAAACCGGCATGCACATACACACCAACAAGCTGATTGTCGGGCGCGCCTGCATGCTAGAATCTGGAAGTTCGGCTTTTCTGGATCGTGGCTGCGATGTGAGTGTATGATGCTTCCGTGCAACCTTTTCGGCCCTCGGTGCCATAAAGGTTCACCATCACTGCATTACACCATTGCAGCACCCTGTAGTCACGTGATCAAAATTCAGATGCTTGCAACTAGTTCATATTTACGGCAGTTGCTGTGTCCTGAGGTCATGTGATTCCCTTTTGCAAGTTTCTGACAAGCAAAGTCAATGGGGGGGGGGGGGGAAACCAGATCCATTTAACAATTATTCCATTATTATTGGAATAATGGAAGAGCATCAAAATGCAAACTCTTTGGGACAAATGGACCAGTGTATCTGAAAATACCACCCAGGATATGCTTTGTGTAAAAGCAGAGTATTTTCCTCCTTCAAGGGCAGTGGAAGTCTTGCAAAACCCTGTTATCAAACATCCGTTTCCAGCAGAGAGAAAATGGAAGACAACCATGAATTTCCCACCTGCTGAATGTCTTCTCATCACTCCAGGCCAAATTCGACTCATCAGAAGCTACGAGGGAGGAAATGTTGCAGAGCCCGTTCTACACCTTTAAAGACGAGCCTCCTGGCATGAGTTATAATGCTGTGCAGTCAGTACATCTGAATCAATACTGTTCAGAAAAAGCAGTACATTTTTAGAAGAAAAAAAAAGTGTATAAAAGTGGCCTGAAAAACCCCAAAGCAAAAATAGCCTGGAGGTAAAACAAAAAACAAAAAACAAAGCCCAATAACGACACAATGCTTCATGCAATGTACAGCTGAGCCCAGGTGCAGCAGCGAGAGTGAAATCTCTGTTGTGGAACTTATTTTGTGACCTTGAAAAGTAACGCTATTTCAGCCTAACTTACCATGCTGTAGTGAGATAAAATGAAAAGGGAAGGAGCATGCATGCAGCTCCTAAGCTCCTAAAAATGGGTGGCAAATATACATGTGATAAACAAATATAGAGCTATGGTCCGATGGTGGGATTCAATTTTGTTTTACTACTGGTTCTGTGAGCGTGGCTTGGTGGGCATGGCAGGGGAAGGATACTGTAAAATCTTCATTCCCTCCTCACTTCAGGGGAAGGATACTGCAAAATCTCCATTCCCACCCCACTCCAGGAGGATACTGCAAAATCCCAATTCCCTCCCCACTCCAGGGGAAGGATACTGCAAAATCTCCATTCCCACCCCACTCCAGGAGGATACTGCAAAATCCCCATTCCCTCCCCACTCCAGGGGAAGGATACTGTAAAATCTCCATTCCCTCCCCACTCCAGGAGGATACTGCAAAATCCCCATTCCCTCCCCACTCCAGGGGAAGGATACTGCAAAATCTCCATTCCCTCCCCATTCCAGGGGAAGGATACTGCAAAATCTCCATTCCCTCCCCACTCCAGGAGGATAGTGCAAAATCTCCATTCCCTCCCCACTCCAGGGGAAGGATGCTGTAAAATCTCCATTCCCTCCCCACTTCAGGGGAAGGATACTGTAAAATCTTCATTCCCTCCTCACTCCAGGGGAAGGATGCTGCAAAATCTCCATTCCCTCCCCACTCCAGGGGAAGGATACTGTAAAATCTCCATTCCCTCCCCACTCCAGGAGGATAGTGCAAAATCTCCTTTCCCTCCCCACTCCAGGGGAAGGATACTGTAAAATCTCCATTCCCTCCCCACTTCAGGGGAAGGATACTGTAAAATCTCCATTCCCTCCTCACTCCAGGGGAAGGATACTGCAAAATCTTCATTCCCTCCTGATCTGAGGGGACTTGGGTAGCAGAGAATAGATGGGGGCGGAGCCAGTCAGAGGTGGTATTTACCGGTTCTCTGAACTACTCAAAATTTCCACTACCGGTTCTCCAGAACTGGTCAGAACCTGCTGAATATGAAACCTGCTGAAACCTCTGCAATGGTTCACATTTTCACTCGTAAGAGGTCATTTCACAGTGGGAACTGTGCATACTTACAGCCATTTAAATCAAGTTAGAGATAGTAATCTACTTACAACCTTTTGTTTAACAGCCATTCGACGTTACAACGTCACTGAAAAAAGGTTACCCCCAACTGTTACAACATCCCCATGTTCACATGATCAACAATAGGGTGCTTGGCAATTTGCATGTGATTATGATGGTTGCAACCTCCTGGGGTCATGTGAATTTTCGACCTTCCTACCTAGCCAGCTTCTGACAAGCAAAGTCAATCCGGGAAATGAATTTGCTTAACAATGACATGATTCTGTGGGCATCTGCCATGATTCACTCACCATATTTTTCAAAGTATAAGACTCACCTTTCTCCCCCACTAAAAAGAGGATGAAAATCTGGATGTCTTATACACTGAATACAGTATTTTTGGCCTCCCGAAACCTCTCCCCCTTTGCAAAAATGGACATGCAGTTGGCTTGGGAGGCCTCCTGGGGACCCGTGAAGGCAAAAATGAGCAAAAAACTGGCTGTTTTGGCTTGGTTTTGCCCCCTCCCAGCCCCCCAGGAATACTCTACAAGCCTCCTAAAGCCTCTGCATGCCCCCCATTTTTTTGCAAAAAATGGCCCATTTTTGTGAAAAATTGCCATTTTTTGCTCATTTTTGCCCCCCCAGCCCCTAGGAGCACTCTACAGCCTCCCAAAGCTCTGCATCCCCCCCCCTTTTTTTGTGTGCAAAAAACTAGGTATGCAGAGGGTTTGGGAGGCCTGCAGAGTGCAAAAACTTTTTTTAAAAAAATTACCTCTTCAAAATCATGGTGCGTCTTATACTCTGGTGCATCTTATAGTCTGAAAAATATGGTAATAACCAGGGCAAAAAAAAGTAATAAAATCAGCTGTGACTCCCTTAGCAATTCTGGTCCCAATTGTGGTTGTATATTGAGAATTATGTGTATAACAATGAAGTTTCTTCTCCCAGTTGTGTGCACTTACAGCAGACTACCCTCACTCTGCTTTTCTTCCATTATAGCCTGCTCTCTGACATTGTCTGCTACAGTATGTGCCACACTGATTCTACCATAAAGGGTGTTTCATAGATTGCAAGGAAAATAATGTTCTTGGGTTAAAACTAGTTGGAGAAATAAAACCGTCTGCAGTAATTTTCCCAAAATATCACCAGTTGCTACATGGCCATTTTTATTACGCATTGCAGTACAGGTAGTCCTTGCCTTATGACCACAATTGGGCCCAAAATTTATCTTGCTAAGTGAAACATTTGTTAAGTGGGTTTTGCCCCGTTTCACGACCTTTCTGGCCACAGTTGTTAAGTGAACCATTGCAGCTGTTAATTTAGTAACAAGCTTGTTAGTTGAATCTGGTTTCCCCATTGACTTTTCTTGTCAGAAACTCTCAAAGGAGAATCAAATGACCCCAGGGGACACAGCAACGGCCATAAATATGAACCAGTTGCCAAGCATCTAAATTTTCATCATGTGACCACAGGGATGCTGCAATGTTGTAAGGGTGAAAAACATAAATCATAAGTCCCTTTTTTCAGCACGACTGTTACTTTGAACAGTCACTAAATGAACTCTTGTAAGTTGAGGGCTACCTGTATACATACAAATATGTATTAGATCACAGGTGTCCAACTCACTTCCTCAGGTTGCCATCACATGATGTATAGCGGTGTTTTCCCCCTTCGCGGACCTGGTGTGGGCGTGGCCTGCACGTGACGCATCCGGCCCACAGGCCGCCAATTTAACACCACTATATTAGACTATTTGATTTGATACTTCTCTGTTTGCCATGGCTGTGAGGCCCAGGACAGCACTACGCCTGCCTCTGGTCCCTGTCACCCATTTAGCACCGGTCATGTGTAGCTTTTGGGATGCTACGGACACGAGCGACTTTTGCTCCACAACGACTGCACATGACGTGTAACCTCGGGTTCATAAGATGTTGTTTATGGGTTAAAACAGCATCTCAAATGTGATCCAGAAGACCACAGGTAGTTCTCGGCTTAAGACACCATGGAGCCCAAAATTTCTATTGCTAAGTAAGACTGTTGTTAAACGAATTGTGCCCCATTTTACGAGCTTTTTGCCATCATTGTTAAGCAAATCACTGAAGATCTATGGAATAGAATAGATTTCTTTATTGGCCAAGTATGATTGGACACACAAGGAATTTGCCTTTGGTGCTTAAGCTCTCAGTGTACCTAAAATATATAAGTGATAAATCATGTTCATAGTTGTCATAAATACATTCATCATGAATCATAAGATACAACCCTTAGTGATAGTCATAGGATACTAAATAAGCAATCAAAATCATACTAGGAAACTAAATAAAACAATATAAATGGTAAAGATACAAGCAACAAGGTTATAGTCATAAGCAGAAAAGGAGATAGGTAATAGGAAGGATGAGAAGAATAACAGTAATACAGTCTAAGTCAATATTTTGTCTGTGTTGTGGAAATTAGTTGTTTAGCAGAGTGATGGTATGCAAGCGGTTTTTAAGTGAATCCACTGACTTTGTCAGAAACTCCCTAAGAAGGTCTCAAATGACAATCCCAGGATCCCAGAGAGCCTGAAACCATCGTAACCATGCACCCAAAGTTTGATTCCATGAAGTGGGACTAGAACTCAAACACTCCTAGTTTCTAGGCTAGCACCTTAACCATCAGATTGGCTTCTGTTTAAATGTTATCAAAAAACGGCCCAGCAATCAGGAATCATTTCACCAAATGAAAACTGTCCACAAGCTTGAACAGAACAGTATATATATATACTGTATATATACTGTATATATACAGTATATATATATATGAGTTTGGCTTATATTGGAGAAGAGGCAATGGAAGAATGAAGAAATTCTTGGAAAAAAGGTAAGAAATATAAAGGAGAACACAGCAGATGGCACCAGCTAGCCAACTTTGGCTGATGTTAGAAGAAACAAGCAAAGCTCAGACATGCCTAGTATTTGCATTGAAATTCACTCAGCTAGCTTGGAAAGTCAAAAGAATATTTTGTTTGATTTAAAAAAAAACACAGGTAGAGTCACCAGGAATCAATCTGAACTCCAAGGAATCTTTATCTTTAAAATACAATGCATAGAATAACAAATAAGGCTGTCCATAAATGTAGCTACCTAATTGTTGAAAAACTGTAGCCAGGTTTGGGGGCTCTGTTGCTTCCCCTCTATCCTTATTCTGCCTTGAGGCAGAATTTTGGACAGCTGGAAAACTAGCATCTTCTTTCCTGCTATTTTACACGGCTCTAGTAAAAATTCCCATGTACTGTAGGAATAACCATGATGGTTCACAAGCCAGCAAAGCTGCGATTGCTGTTTTGTAGAAACGGAAGGAATGTGCATAACAACAACAACAACAGACTGAGTTTCATGTTTAATGAATTAAGTATAATAATGATAATAAAAACCACAACAATAGACTGAGTTTCATGTTTAATGAATTAAGTATAATAATGATAATAAAAACCAAAGCTTTGCATAGACAGCACTTGAAAAACATGGAAGGGAAATGTGATAACAACTTGACATGGACATGGCTTAAGATGGGAACAATCAAGAAAGAATCCTCATTGCTCGAGAACAAGCACTACAAACTAATGCCATGAGAACAAAGATATAAAAATCCAAACTGCCGACTTTGCAACAACAACAGTTGAAACTGTTTCACATTTAATATGTGAATGCAGCAAAATTGCACAAACTGATTACAAAGCTAGATACCACCGAATTGGTAATTAATCCACTGGTCATTATGTAAAAAAATATGACTTACCTATATCCAAAAAGTCATGGAAGCACAAAGTTGAAAAGGTTACCAAAAATGAGAAGGTTAATATCTTGTGGGACTTTCGAATACAGATGGACCCTCATTTGGACAACACTCCAGATATCATGATTGTAGAAGGCCGAAATGTACAATTTATTGACATCGCAGTACCAGGAGATGCCAGAGCCGAAGAAAAAGAACTGGAAAAAAATATGAAATACCATGACCTGGCCATCGAAACTACCCAATTATGGATGAAACATGTAACAGTGATACCCATTGTCATTGGGGCACTTGGTACCATGTCCAAGAACTTTATAAGATACACCAACAAATTGCAGCTTCCTGCAATAACACCAGCAGAACTGCAAAAAACGGCGGTACTCGGAACATTGAGATGTTTGTTTGTTTGAGATGTTTATTAACATTTGTAGGCCGCCCTTTTCCCTGAGGGGACTCAGGGCGGCTCACATAAAATCAGGGAGGGGGAATACAAACAATGACGTAGACACATATAATAAAAGTAATAAGCAACATACATTCATCATTCGGGAGGGGCGGCTATCCTTATCCCCAGGCCTGACGGGCTAGCCAGTTCTTAAGGGCTGTGCGGAAGGCCTGGACGGTGGTGAGGGTACGAATCTCCACGGGGAGTTCGTTCCAAAGGGTCGGGGCTACTACTGAGAAGGCCCTCCTCCTTGTGGTTGCCAGCCGGCACTGGCTGGCCGATGGAATACGGAGGAGGCCCAATCTGTGAGATCTAATTGGTCGCAGGGAGGTAATTGGCGGAAGGCGGTCTCTCACATTGCACATCTTAAGAAGGTACTTGGTTGATACCTAGGACATTGGCAGAAACCCGTATCAACCATTAGCACCAGTCAATGGTATTTGCGAATGTTCAGTTGACTGAGTTTCATGTTTAATGAATAAAGTATATAATAAATAGGTTGATAACTAGGATGCTGGCAGCAACCAGTATCAACCCTCAGTGCCAGTCAATATTTGTGATACATTTTTAAATGTTCAGTTGACTGAGTTTCATGTTTAATGAAATAATAATAATATTGTGTGGTTAAGCTTTGGTAAGATTCACAACCTTTGGGGCTGGTTGGTAGCTCAACAGCTCGAGTCCTAACCAAGGACCTAGGAACTGTTAAGGTAACGTCGGAGGATATAAGCTGTTCCAAGTAGGGTGGTTTTTTGTAGAATCAGAATGTTCAAGTCTGATAAATTTAAAATTTCCAAATAGTGAGGTAGCCCTTTAGGTATTGCTCCAAGGGTTCCAATTACAATCGGGACAACAGACGATTTCTTTTTCCATAGTCGCTCAACTTCAATTTGCAAGTCCCGGTACATTGTGATTTTTTCTTGCTGTTTATCTTCAATTCGTGCATCTCCAGGTATTGTAATGTCAATGAACCATACTTTTTTATTTTCAACTATTGTTATGTCAGGTGTGTTGTGGGCCAAGTGCCTGTCAGTCTGGATTCTGAAGTCCCACAAGATCTTGACTTTCTCATTCTCCAAAACCTTCTCAACCTGATGGGCCCAGTGCTTTTTGCTGTACTCAAATCCAAACTTTTGGTACAATTTCCAGTGAATGATCTTAGCAACGCAGTCATGGCGTTGTAGGTAGTCAGTTTGTGAAATTTTGCTGCACCCACTGATCAAGTGGTCGACTGTCTCGTCTTTCTCATTATGAAGGCAACATTTGCCGTTGGTGGTAACAGGTTGAATTTTTGCCTTCATGCAGTTTGTGGCTAAGGCTTGTTCTTGAGCTGCCAAAATAAAGCCTTCTGTTTCTTTCTTCAATGCTCCTGATTATTTATTATTATTATTAATAATAATAATAATGCGGTATAAAATTTTTATTCATTTTTTTCACCATATTGTATGGGTTGGCGGTTTTTTTTTTATGGGGCCAGGTTGCCAACCTGACCCCAACCCTCCTCCTTTCTCTTTCGGGCTTGGGACCGGCAACGGCGGAGTTTTAATTTATTTATTTCAGGGATAGAGGCGAGCCAGCCTCCCTAACCCAGGATAAAAATCAAAGGATTTTTTAAGCCTGGATAAAAAAAGACGCCCCGTTTTTATTCCCATGTTATTCTTGTTCTGCGAATTGGCCCGCAATAACCCGCGCAAACAAAGCACAGCAGACGGATTCGAAATACAGGCGGGCTGCCGATCGCTGGCCGGGACGCTCCCGCCAGCTTCCCCTCGGGCCTGCCTTGTGGGCAGGAGCCAAAGGAGCGAGCCCGAAGGCGGGCGCCAGGTTGTAGAACCGGAGCGGGCGGCGCGGCAGTGGCCCCGCCCTTTCCCCCTCCTCCGGTGCGGCCCTTTCTGCGAGCATCCCGGAGCCGGGCTGGAAGTGAGAGCAGCTCGCAAGCTCGTCATGGAGAGCGTGCGCTGCGCTTCGGTGCTGGAAAACGGCCACCCGGCCGCTCCGCCGCCGCCGCCAGCAGCAGCGGAGGCTTCCCTGCCGCGCTCCTCCTGCACCTCCAACCTCTGGCTCCGCCTGAGGAAGAAACTCTGTACATGGTGAGTAGCCGAAAAGGTGCAAAGGGCGCTTCGCAAAGAACCGGGGAGGGCAACCCGCTTGCAAGCTGCGTGGGGAAGGGAGGGGGAGGAGAACTCCGCGGCTTGGAAGCGCCCCCCCTCCCAGGCGATGGACATCCTCACACCCCACCCTACCCCACCCCACCCCAAGCCGCCTTCGGATTAGCCCGGTTCTTCCAAACGGAGGGCGAGGGCGCCTTGCGCAGCCGGTGGGACCCAGAGGTTCCAAGCTGGCGTTTCCGAGTTGCTCGCACGTGTTTCTTCTGCCCCGGTTTCCTGCCGCCGCCGTGAACTTCAAGATTGGCAGCTAGAAATGTTTGTTTATTTTTTTAAAAGCGAAGCTGGAAACGGGAAGCGGGAAAGAGACAGAGGGAGGTTCACACGAGCTGGATGGGTGTAAGGGAGAAGGAACCTGGCTGGAGAAGGAACCCCGGGAAGGGAGAAGGAGCCTGGCTGCCACCCTTCCTTTGCACGTGGCTCAACTCCCCTTCCATTATCCGAAAAAGGTGATTTTGTTTCAGTTCCACCCCACTGTCCAGTAAGAGCTGAAGAAGCTTCTTGGATGGGAAGCAAAATGGTCTTCAAAGAAAAACAAGAAAGTCCAGTTGCCTCTTGGGGAAACAAAGCACCTTTGGGACAAGAATCTCCAAAGACATCCTGTTCCATTAATTGATAGATGCCCTGCGCTGAGTTTCAATACAGGACATGTGTTTTTACTGTGAGGTTATGCCGGAGGACTCATTACAGATCATTGTCAAAAGCATTACAGTTAGTCCTTGACTTACAGCAGTTTGTTTATAGTGACCGTTCGAAGTGCGCTGAATGGTACCGTTGTAGCATTCCCGTGTGATTTACATTTGGATGCTTGACAATTGACTCATATTTTTGATGGTTGCAGTGTCCCAGACTCAATTAACAATTGCAATTATTTACTTAACAAACATGGCAAGAAAAGTGGGTCAAAACTCAAGTAACAAATTCCTCCCTTAACAACATAAATTTACAGTTGTGGCTGTAAGTTGAGCATTATCTGCACAGTATTATTATTTTTTTACTTTGAGGGAAAAGGACCCGCAGAATAGAGTGCCCTCCGGGTTCACCTCTTCCTTTTTGAGTTAAAAAGTTCCAGGACCAGGTGAGAAATCTCTGGTGTTCCTAAGTGCAGAGATGCAGATATAAATCTCCTTCACATACTTAACTTCTCTTGACTTTGAAGACACAGCAATGTAGTTTTCTTGACAATAGTGTGGAAGTGGCTCAGTGTTGCCACTTATGTTGTTTTTAATAAACTTTTCCTATCTGGCATTGTAACCTTGGTCTTTTCTGATAGGATAAGCTTGGTCTGCACCTTATCTTTCAAGGTTACTCAATACCAACCACATGCAAGGGTGGGCTGCTAACGGTTCAACTGGGTTTGGGAGAACCCGTAGCTAATGTTATGGCCGTTAACTCCCACCTCTGGCTGGCCCTCCCACCCCTCCCCTCCCCTCCTACCCTGCCCCTCCCCTAGGAGACTCCTCACGGCCATTTTGGATGCAAGGTAAGTGCAGGGCCCGCGTGGTGGCTAGGGGAGGGGGAAAAATGGGCCTCCCAGAAGGCCTTCGGAGCCCGGGGGAGGCAGTTTTTGCCCTCCCAGAGGCTTGAGGAAAGCCACTGGAGCCTGGGGAAGACCAAAACGCTGCGGTGCAGGAGGCCGACTAGGCCATGCCCCACACCCACCCAGCAACTGGGCAGAGAACTTGTTGCTGAATTTTTTGAAGCCAACCCCTGACCACATGCTTATTGAATGTAGGAGATATGAGAGCTTTGGAAGAAAAGGCTGAGTAAACAGCTGCAGATAGATAGCTGTTGTGTGTCAGAATGTCTGAAGGTGCCCAAAATGATTTGTGGGATGTTGTATGCCTTGTACTTTAGAAGAAAGGTGGGGAACCTGTGGCTGGATTTTTCAGATGTCTTTAACTACAATTGCCAGTAGCCCCAGTTAAGCAGCCAAATGGAAGAATATCCAGAGTTATAATTCAGTATTATCTGGAGGTTCCCAATTCCTGTTTTGAAAGATGGTCTAAAGAGGATAATTCAGAGGTTCCAGAAAGCTTGTGAAAGAAGTTACCAATTTTTTATTTCTAGTTATTGCTATAAGGGAGACAGGTGGTTAAGAAATGCGAAATATAAATAAAACATGAATAATTGCTCCTATTGCTTAGCCATATCTGAACTGAGCCAGAGGGTTTCTATTTGGAAAACTGATATCCCTCCTTTTAAAATTACATTCCTCTCCACAAAGCGAAACCACTTTTCCAGGATGCAATGGACTAATATTATTCCCTGGTAGAGAATAAAAAAGCAGACCCAACCTTCACTTATCTCTTCTTTTCTAACCCTGTAGTTGTAGTTGCACAGCATGTTTTGCTGGATACTAAACCCATTAGAGGGAATTGTACAATATGTAAGTAATATTGAAATAGTTTATTATTGAGTTTGCATATCAGCCTTCCCCTCCATTGACTTGAGCTGTGGTGGCTCAGTGATTAGAATGCAGCATTGCAGGCTAACTCTATCCATAATCAGGAGTTCAATTGTGATGTGCTCAAGGCTGATTCATCCTTCCATCCTTCCAAGATTGGTAAATGAGGACCTATATTGTTGGGGCAATACGCTGATATTGTAAACTGCTCAGAGAATATGGTAAAGCAAAGGTCCTTAACCCTCGGTCCATGGACTGGCAGTAATCTGCGGCATGCCAGAAACTAATCAGCGCAAACAAGCAATGCCCCATCCACAGGATGCAGGCAGCACACCAAACCACGCCCCTTCCGGTCCATGTAAAAACATCTCTGCAAGTAACTGGTCCCTGATGCCCAAATGATTGAGGGCCGCTGCTATAAAGCACTCTGGAGAGGTATGTAAGTCTAAGTGCTTTGTGATGTTGAAAAAACTAGGATTACCATATTAATTTGTAACTGACCAGCTTAAGGTAATTTAATATAGCTACTGTGTGTGGGTCTAGGAGGTAATCAACATACCATACTGCCTGAAATCTATACTAACATTACAGAAAGTACATAGACCAGGGGTGTCAAACTCAATTTCATTGATGGATGCATTAGGGCTGTGGTTGACTTCGGGAATGGCTGAATGGGTAGTGTGACCAACTGGGTGGGCATGACCAACTGGGTGGGTGTGGCCATCTTGACACCACTCCCCATTTGCTCCTTACATTTTCCGGAACAGCCCCACCAGCTGAATCCAGTCACATCGCGGGCCACATCTGGGCTGCGGGTCTTGTGTTTGACAGCCCTGGCATAGATTGATTCACGACAGAGATACACACAGCCAAGGTCTTTTGGACTCCTCAAATAATGTTCAAAAAACATTTAATGTCACTCTTTTTATGCTAGAGCTGTAATAAGTTTGAAGGGACTTGGATATTTGTCTTACGGGCTTGTTCACTTGTAAATCCTTAGAGGGTAAATATTATTACAATGATTAACCAGGTTCTTCAAGACAGCATAGGTTACAGATTATTACATCCCAAGAATTTGGAATTCTTCCATCTCTGTAGAGCTTTGGATGTATCAAGTTTGTAGAAGTGGTAAAAATAGTGTTTATGCACTTCTATATGCCCAGTGATAAAAGGTGCCTTACTAATAATAGTCAACCTTAAAAGTTTGAATTTGGTCTTTATCCACTTTTTTTTAATGGACTTTTTTTAATGGACTCCTTAAAATGGACTTTTAATGGACTCTTCCATTCTTTTCTCTTTTTTGGGACTTTTTTGTGTGTGTATAATGTAGGATTCCTCCTCCCCTTTTCTCTCTTAGTATAGATTTTTATAAAATGGGTTAGGTTCTCCTTTGAAATATGCACAGTCTTTTAGTTGTATCTCCTGTAGATTATGTATAATACTTAACATTAATAACTAATATTTTTAAACAAATGCTAATTGCTAAATGCTTTTAAAGTAGAATTAAATGGACAGGGAGTTAGAAAAGGAAGGAGAAGAGGTTCTTTGAAAAAAGGCTAAAATAAAATAAAATAATTGCAGCAGATGGCATCATTAGAATGGCTGTTGCCAAAAGAGTGAAGCAACATTTTTTAATTTTCCTATGGATCCTACTATAATGCCTGTTTTAAAAAGACCACAGAAATTCATAGAAAAATCTCTCCCTTGAAGGCTTCAGCAGAAATACTCAGGGACAGTTTGCTGGCTGGGGAATTCTCGGAGCTGAAGTCCACATATCTTAAAAGTTACCAAGGTTAAGTAACATTGTTGTTATTTAAGGCCTTGATTAATCTATCTCTTCTTGCCAGGCTAATAGCCTAAAATACCCTGTTTCCCTGAAAATAAGACCTATCCTGAAAATAAGTCACAGCATGTTTTTACATGTGCACCTCATATAAGCCCTACCCCCAAAATAAGCCCTACTTAAGACCCTCTGCAACCGGTCAGCTGCCCTTTCCGTCTTGTTGCTTGTGGTGCAACGGCCATGAGGTAAGGCAGGATGATGATGGAGCTGCCCCACATGCGCCTCCAGCGGCTTACCTAAGGGCCCCCACAGCCAGGTCATCTACACTCCGACCCCTGCCTCGTGGCAGCAACACCAATATCCATGTACGTGGCCACCGGCCACTTCTGCTTGTTCACAGCCACAATGGAGCAGGAGGCTGAATGGTGTGTTGGTGCTGCAGTCACGAGGTGAGGCATGTATTGGGATGAAGATGGCCTGGTGGCAAGGGCCTTGAGGTAAGCCGCTGTGAGGCGCATGGGGAAGCTCCATCCACCATGCCTCATGGCCACGGCACCGGTCCATTGCTTGGCCTCCTCCTCTGTTGTGGCCTTGAGCAAGCAGAAGAAGTGGGTCGGAGGCCATGCGGGGTAGGGCTGCTAGTGCCGTGGCCGTGAGGCAGGTATCAGGGCATGGGTGGCCTGGCTGCGAGGGCCCTGAGGTAAGCCGATACGGGGCAGCTCCATTCCTCCTGCCCGATGATGGCGCCGCTGATGTGCTGTTTGGCCTCCTGCCCTGCCAT
Organism: Thamnophis elegans; assembly: GCF_009769535.1. Taxonomy (NCBI): domain Eukaryota; kingdom Metazoa; phylum Chordata; class Lepidosauria; order Squamata; family Natricidae; genus Thamnophis; species Thamnophis elegans. Next base: position 18,351,584 of record NC_045546.1, on the reverse strand, counting down.
GAGCAAGCAGAAGAAGTGGACCTCCTGTACCAGGGAAGAGGGGGGGGAGACACCCCAAAATAAGCCCTAGTGCTTACTTTGGGACCCAAAAGAAAATAAGACCTGGTCTTATTTTGAGCAGCTGGAGAATTCTTTGGCCTAAAGTGCATTGTCTCTGCATTATAATTTTATTATTGTTCCATGACTGTCCTGAACAGTCTTTTAAATTGAAAGTAAATAAAATGCAAACTTTTTTTTCAGAAGATAATTACCGGCAATTTAACTTTTTTTTTTTTTAACATTCATGGGTTAAGGTGGCAAAATGGATTGCAAAGAAAAATATTTTTCCTCTCTGGCAGCCAAGATCTTCCTGCTCCTTTTCTCCTTAAGGAACTTGTTTCGAGACCTGAAAGACCAGATGGCATTACTGGGATTGATAGAGTAAATGGTTTTAAAGGCTGGGCCTATTATTATGATTAAAGTGAGGCTCAAACATGCAGAAGAGTTTGACACAATCCAGTGGTCATTGCCCAGATTCCCACAAAGAGTTTCAAATCACAAGGATTTGGTCACAATATAATCCTTTTGGTTCCCTGGTATAAAATCTCTCTATGTAATCCACTAGGCATCAAAAATAACTTGATGGGACATAAGAAAAAAAAACATTTTTTTTTTCAAATTAAAAAGGTGGTATTTTACCCAAGTTATGTCATGGTGTTTAACATTAGCAACTCACATGTTTTCTCTTAAAGTCTACGTAGCAATTTTAAAAAAGTTTGTTTATATTCATTATGTGTGAATCCACCCAATTATGGCTTTTCAACAGATAATACATAATGCACTATGCGAAATCAAGCTTTGCTAGCCTGCTTTGGCTTCTTCTGGGACAATACTAGATTCACACACCATGCAAAGCTATATTTTACTCAATAGGGTTTTGTGAAGATATTAGAGTGCTGGATTTACATATAATATAAATCGTCAGAAGCTTTTTTTCCACTTTTTAAAGCATTGTTTCTCTGCCGGTTTGGGCGAACTGGCAGGGGAAAGATGCTTTAAAAAGCTTTTTAAAAAGCTTCCGACGATCGCACGGCGCACATATAAGCCGCACAATCGTTGGAAGGTTTTTTAAAATAGATTTTTAAAGCATTTTTTTCCTGCCAGTTCGCCCAAACTGGCAGGGAAAAATGCTTTAAAAAGCTAAAAAAAATAGCTGAAAGTGAAAAAAAAAGTTGGCCATGCCCACCCAGTCCCATGACCCCCCCCCCAAGCCATGCCTACAGAAGTGGTGGTGGTGGTGAATTAGATTTCACCACTGATAAACATGATTTACAAATCCATATGAGTGAATTTACTCATCTTGACAAATTCAAAACTAAATGGATTTTTTTCTTCTTACGATGCATGACCCCAACTTAAAATAGCTTCTTGGCCTAATTATTCTCTTTTTCTTTGTTTACCAGCTTGCTTAATGAAGAGTTATAGTAAAGGCAGTAAAGTGTTCCAGTAATATGGATTTTGGATTCTTTTTCTTTATAGACAAAATGGTTAGTTTTTAAGGTCTGAAAAGGGAAGACCAAATTAAATTTCAACATTAGACAAAACTAATAGTTTGAATTATAGTGTAGGCATTAGCAAATTCAATGGAAGTTCATTCTGCTTGGCATTCCATCCAAAATTCGTATTTTCTTGTTTGCAACAATATTATTTTTATATAATATGCTTCTGAACATAAATCACTTTTGAGTTAATTTAGCCTTCTCGTCTTAATTTATAGGGTAATCTATGATTTACAAGTAACCTAACTGTTAAAAATTTACCTCCAATCACACCTCTGTGTTTCACTTTGTTAGTTAAAAACACATTTATGAACTCTTGTCAGTTATAAATGGGAATGGAATGCAATTTTGGAATGTTGTCAAAATGTTGAAAGTTATCCATTGTCACTTATTTCTACTTAAAAATGGTCAGATTAAGGAACCAGACATCAAAAGTCTTTAAAACAAAAGATGACTTCAGTTTTTTATTTAAAAATCAAAGCTGTTTCAAAATAGAAAATGTCTATAATCTTTCTAAAAGGGACACGGTGGCTCAGTGGCTAAAATGCTGAGCTTGTCCATCAGAAAGATAGGCAGTTCGGTGGTTCAAATCCCTAGCACCTCATAACAGAGTGAGCTCCCGTTACTTGTCCCAGCTTCTGCCAACCTAGCAGTTTGAAAGCATGTAAAAATGCAAGTAGAAAAATAGGAAACATCTTTGGTGGGAAGGTAACAGTGTTCCGTGTGCCTTCAGCATTTAGTCATGCCGGCCACATAACCACAGAGACTCTTTGAATAGCACTGGCTCTTCAGCTTTTAAACAGATATGAGCACCGCCCCCTAGAGTCAGAAATGACTAGCACATATGTGCAAGGGGAATCTTACCTGTACCTTATAATCTTTTTCTTATAAGCTTAAAGCTCAACTGGGATCAGTTTGATTCTTTTTTGTGTCTGGTCCCCTTGGAAGGGCACAGCCATGTGATTATGTCAAACTACTCTCTCCTTTTTTGTTGAAAATAAGTACTAGAATAAGTATGTTAAGCACCCGCTATAATTTAAATAAACTGGATTATCCACCAAAAAGACAATGAAAGTGGTGCAATCCTTGAAGAATAAAAGAATAGCTTGTCTCTTTGTGTTGCATGTTGTTATAAGTTCAGTGCCCAGATCTGGATATAGTGCAACAGATGAGTTGGATGACTGGTATTGGACTGAGTATATGGAGCTTGACCCATCATTATAAGCCACTTCCTTTGAAATTAGCCAAGAAATTAGAAGACACATGCTCCTGGGGAGGAAAGGTGTGGCAAATCTAGGCAGCATACTAAAAAGCAGAGACATCACCCTGTCAACAAAAGTATGGATAGTCAAGGCTATAGTTTTCCCAGTTGCAATGTATGGCTGTGAAAGTTGGACCCTAAGGCTGAGTGTCAAAGAATTGAAGCCTTTGAACTATGGTGTTGGAGAAAACTCCTGCGATTCCTTAGACTGCAAGGAGATCAAACCGGTCTGTTCTAGAGGAGATCAATCCTGACTGCTGTTTAGAAGATCAGATCCTGAAGATGAAACTCAAACACTAGTACACCTAATGAGAAGGAAAGAGTCACTGGAGAAGAGCCTAATGCTGGGAATGATTGAGGGCAAAAGAAGAAGGGGACGACCGATAATGAGGTGGCTGGATAGAGTAACTGAAGCGGTAGGTGTGAGCTTGAATGGACTCCAGAGGATGGAGAGGACAGGAAGGCCTGGAGGAACGTTGTCCATGAGTCAGACAGGACTTTACAACTAACAACAACAATACATTCTGATGATCCTTGAGGGAAGTCCTACATAGAATTAATTAAACTAATCTAATTGAGAAATGACAATCACAGGAATAGTCTTTGTTAAAATTTCTTGTTCAAGGAGAAATTTTCAAGGCTGAACCAGTCATCCAGACCCTGACAGCCTCCATGTACTGGATAAAGACTTTGATTAGGTCTACTGTTCTGTTGGAAGTTGAGATATGCAACAAATTATCATCAACATACTGATGGTAATTGATTTCTCCAGCAACTCCCAGATGGTCCAAAGATACTACAATCAATGGTATTGATTGTTGCTGAGAGATCCATCAGAACCAAGAGAATCTCCTGCTGTTGTGGTCATTTTGATCTCTGGCAGTAACATTTCCAACCACTTCTCCTTGGGTACCATCTTCCACCATTGCTTCCCCACAACATTTTAATTCCTCCCCCCGCGCCCCTTCCTTCTTTTCACTGCATTTGCTCATATTCATTATCCTCCCATATCTCACTAAGAAAAGACTCAGGTACATCAGGAAGAAAAAACAAAAACATCAATCCACTTATTCTCTCTTTGTCACATGGAATACTTCAGCTGTTTGTGTCTTCTTATAAAACAACAATAAAATATAAAACCATTTGCTATTCTTTTTGTATGTGTCCCCCTACACAATTACTTGGTGGTCAGATCATAGTTAATGCTAGTTCTGGTTTATTCTACACTTGCCAGACCACATTTTGAATGAAGTTTAGTTCATGGAATGAACTAGAGCAGGGGTGTCATACTCAAGGCCTGCAGGCTGGATTTGGCCTGTGGGGTGCTTATATCTGGCTTTTGCTAGGTTTCAAACAAATTCAGTAAAGTTTTTCAGGTCAAAGCTTTCTCTTTCCTTCAAAGAAACACCTATATAAACAAGACGTTTTACACTGACCCTTTCAGGAAACAAAGCCAATAGCTTTGTATTATCAGATGTTGCCAAGCCTCTAGCCTCTAGATGGCAATGTTACATCCTTTCCCTCTGTTTTTGCCTCTCTTTCTAAGCTCTGAACTCTGGAAGAGAAGGAAAAAAATGTTTAAAGATCCGGCCGAGCCTTGCGAGGAAAGAAACTTTTAATCCACAAATACAAAAAATGGAAAAAGTATAGAGGAAGAAGGGAAAAAAAAGACCAATCCAATTTAAAAGTAAGAGGCATTTGTAAAAGGTCCATCCATAGAAAACAAACAAAATTAAAGTGGAAAAGATAACACGATAGTTTTAAACCAGGGTTAATTTGCCGCTTATTTCCTTCTCAATTTTATTTTAACTGTCTTTTGTGTTTCCTCTTCTCTAATAATAAGGATTTTTCTCACCATTTCAACACACTGTCTCTCCTGTTCTGCTTCCATTTCAGGGGACTGTCCCAACCTTCTGCAGCCATTTTGACTGCTTCTCTTGTAGCAGGCAAAAAGAGCTTTCTTCTGGATCGATCAGGGACTTTGCGATGTCCCTGAGATCAGCAGGACATGCTGTTCTCTATCACCATTCCTTCAGAACAGTTTAGATCCAAAAAGGACCGTCCAGCAACAGAGATATCGACAGCAATCCTGGAGCCCCAAGATTGCATGTCGTGTCGTTGCGACATCAAGCCCCACCTCCGGATTAAACTTTAAAGTGCCGGAATGAAGCCACCTCCTTGGCTTTCTCATTGGCTAAAAATAAGTCATCATTGGTACTTGTTTCTGGTAGTAGCCAACATACCAACAGATGGGCCGAGTTCTGCATCTCTCTACATTCACACACTGTGTTGTTATCTGCTAAGAGCCTCCACTTGAGATATGGGGTTACACTTAGGCACTCTAACCCTCAACCATTCAGGGTCCTTCAAATAGAATTAGGAACATCAGTTCCTTCAGCCACATCCTCCTTTAATGTTATTCCTTGCACAATGGTCTTCTTCCTCCATCTTTTAATTTGATTTTTTTTAACCCATAGGGCTAACACCCTTGCAGTGAACGTGCAAATGATCAAGGATACTGTATATTCACAGGCGAACAACCCTTATTGTGGTTTTGGGTCAGCAGAATAAATCAGGATCTTATTCTGCATAACTAAAAGTCTGTCTGAGATCATTCCCATTACCTCATCCAAGAAGAAGCTATTAATCTTTTCTGTCATTGTAAAGTGGGGTAGGGAAAGGCAGCCAAAAGATAATTCTTTTATTTATGGGATGATAAATAATTGATAAGAAGCGGTAATCAATAGCTATCCCAGTAGCACAATTAGGAAAATTAGCAGAGAAAAACATGCTTATTATGCAAGCATGCCTGCAGTCCTTTCTTTATGGAAAATAGATTTCCAGAGCTGATATTACTGGTATTTTCGGCCATCGTTCCAATATTATAATGTTAAACCCCTCTCCTTTGTCTTCCTTCGCTACTAAACCATTTGCGAATGCACTGCCTCTTTAATTTCCATCGTTCTGACAGCACTTCTGTTTGGCACATCTTTTTATGTACTATTAATCTCCAATATTGATTGTGTTCCATGGGGCAAAAGTTAGGTGTTATGACGCATTGAGCTGTTCATATAACAAAATGCCTCTATGCAATTTAATGCTAGAACTTGTATGTAATATTGCACTGGGGAAAAGTATAGGAAAAAAATTGTTGTAAATAATAATACATTAAATTAATAGGTTTGCATTTGAAGAACAAGCCTCTGAGACCAATGAGGGTAAGTAAGATGTGGTAGGATTCTTAAAGTAAATAAGCAAAAGAAGTTTTCGTCCCTTTGGAACGATCTCCCCGTGGAGATTCGTACCCTCACCACCGTCCAGACCTTCCGCACAGCCCTTAAGACCTGGCTAGCCCGTCAGGCCTGGGGATAAAGATAATCTGTCCCCACCCGAATGATGAATGAATGTTGTTTACTATTTTACTTTTATGTATTGTTTTGTGTTTATTGTCTTGTACCCTCCCTTCCTTATTTTATGTAAGCCGCCCTGAGTCCCCTCAGGGAAAAGGGCGGCCTATAAAATCACATAAAAAAAAAAGTTGTGAGCAATGTTTGAGGACAGTTAAAATTATGACAGCACATATGGGCATTGTTACCGGCATAAAATGTTTGCCTATTCATACAAAAGTTGCTGTGGATGGATAGCATCAGGCGTGGGATTCATCCGGTTTGGACCAGTTTGGGTGAACCGGTAGTTCCGGTGAGCATTCCCCCCTCCCCCCCCGTGCTTCCCCTGTTTTTTTAGCTCAGCTCAGGGGTGAAATTTCATCAGTTCTGATAGGTTCTGGAGAACCAGTAGTGGAAATTTTGAGTCGTTCCGAGAACCGGCAAATACCTCCTCTAGCTGGCCCCAGAGTGAGGTGGGATTGGGGATTTTGCAGTATCCTTCCTGTACCATGCCCACTAAGCCATGCCCACAGAACCGGTAGTAAAAAAATTGAATCTCACCACTGGCTCAGCTAATTAGCGCAAGACAGCGGATTGCCGCGTGTTAGCTGTTTTACTCACAGGCGTTGACATTGAATGTAAGTTTTGAAGCTTAAAAAGGTATTGTGAGCCGCCCGGAGTCCTTCGGGAATGGGTGGCATACAAAACCAATAAACTAACTAACTAACTAACTAACTATTGAAGCGCACACTCACCGAACTGGTTGTTAAACTGGTTGCATCCCACCACTGGATAGCACCATTCACCAGAAAACAAACTGGTGATCACCACTTGCTCTTAGTCTTCTAGGAATGTCTGTCAATTTACTTTATCGCTGATATGGTTCATCAAACCAACTGTGACTCACTGGGTGATTTCAAGAACAAGTCCATGCAGGATTCTTGCCAATGTTTCTGTTGCCATTACCTTCTTAGCAATAGCACTTAGATTTATATATATTAGTGTCACAACCCCTGGTAAGCCCCAATTATGGGAGGAAGCTAACTGCTTCCATCATCTGTCAATCGGCTCGTCACAAGAGTCCATCACGACAGAAACCCAATATTTTTACTGTTGCCTTTGTTATATTTGTGTTTTTATTTGTGCTGATAAATAAATAAAGGGAGACTAGTATAGATCTATTTCAAGCTATTTAGCTCTCATCAGCTAGCCATACCCTTACTGGGATTTGAACCTGTGCTGTATTGCATCTCAGGCAAACGTCTTAGCCATTATGCCACAGGTCTCCTTATCAGCTGAAGCCAGGGAAGAAGGTATATATTTTAGTGTCACAACCCCTGGTAAGCCCCAATTATGGGAGGAAGCTAAGTGCTTCCATCATCTGTCAATCGGCTCGTCACAAGAGTCCATCACGACAGAAACCCAATATTTTTACTGTTGCCTTTGTTATATTTGTGTTTTTATTTTATTTTATTATATATATATATATATATATATATATATATATATATATATATATATATATATATATATATATATATATATATAATAGAAGTGCATATCCCACTGTAAAACATTTTCTCCTTCATCCTTAGAAATTGTTGTTGCTAGTCTAACTTCTGCGGTTTAAATATTCCCCTGTGAGAATGGTAGAAAATTTTCTCCACTTGAAATGCTATTACCTAACAGTGAGAGCTAGATAGCAGTGGAAATTGGTTCAGTAGGATCAGGCCTTCTTCTCTTCACCCAAGTAACTGAATGCCCCTTGATTGTTACTTTTCTCCCAGAATCTGGGTCAACTGATAATTGCTTGGCTGATTAAATTCTTCTTGCTAATAGAGGTACAAGTGCATTTGCAAGGCCATTGTCATGTATTATGAATTGCCCTATTCTGTAAATAGATAAATAAAGTCTTTCTCGGCCACTCTCCTTTTCCATTTGCAGGCATATTGTGAAAACACTTCTCCTGGGTCAAATACTCTCCTTGCTGATTTGCGGGACTGCGGTCACAAGCCAGTTTCTTGCCGAGAAATACAACATCAACACTCCAATGTTGCAGAGTTTCATAAACTATTGTTTGCTTTTCCTAGTGTACACAACAACTCTTGCATTTAGGAAAGGTAAAATGGAATACGTTGAGTTCAAAGAGTTCCTGTATTACTCTCCAACCATGTCCTCCTTCAGAATAGTCCATTCCATCCCCTAATTTAATTCTTCTTAAATTTTATCCTTCTCTCCTTCCTTCCTTCCTTCCTTCCTTCCTTCCTTCCTTCCTTCCTTCCTTCCTTCCTTCCTTCCCTCCCTCCCTCCCTCCCTCCCTCCCTCCCTCCCTTCCTTCCTTCCATACATCCATACATCCCATTTATAAGGCTCACCAACTCACCAAGGCAGTTCTTGGTGACTAGCATAGAACTAAAATAATAAATAGCTATAGCACTCAGATAGCACTTATGGGACACAGTGGCTCAGTGGCTAAGACACTGAACTTGTCGATCAGAAAGGTCAGCAGTTCGGTGGTTCGAATCCCTAACGCCACATAACGGAATGAGTTCCCGTTACTTGTCCCAGCTTCTGCCAACCTAGCAGTTCAAAAGCATGTAAAAATGCAAGTAGAAAAATAGGAATCACCTTTGGTGGGAAGGTAACAGCATTCTGTGCACCTTCGACGTTTAGTCATGCCAGCCACATGACCACAGAGACGTCTTCGGATAGCACTGGCTCTTCGGCTTTGAAACAGAGATGAGCACCCTCCCTAGAGTCAGGAACAACTAGCACATATGTGCGTGGGGAAGCTTTACCTATATAGCCCTCTGTAAGCGGTTTGCAGAGTCAGCATATTGCCCCCAACAATTTGGGTCCTCAATGCCCCCAACAATTTGGGTTTTCATTTTACCCACCTTAGAAGGATGAGTCAACCTTGAGCCTGGTGAGATTTGGACTGCCAAACTGCTTGCAGTCGGCAGTCAGCAGAAATAGCCTGCAGTACTGCACTCTAACCACTCATATAGATTCAGAGGCATCAAATCCAATATATACCTCTTATGATGCGGACAGCCAACTATCTTAACCTCTGCTTCAAAGTGTGCCTTTTTCTTACATTCCCTTTTAAGTTCCCATGTTGGTAGAACAGAAAAAGGGAGCATCTGTGGAATAGTAGATAGCAGAGGTGGGTTCCTACCAGTTCGCGCCTATTCGGTAGAACCGGTTCGTCAAATCTACCGAACCGGTTAGAAGAGGTTCCACCAGTGGACCCGGAAATCAGGCCACACCTACAGAAGAGGTTCCAAAATTTTTTCAAACCCACCATTGCCACAGAGAGAGAGAGAGAGAGAGAGACAGACAGACAGACTGACTGACTGACTGACACAGAGAGAGAGAGAAAGAGAAAGAAAGAAAGGAAGAAAGAAAGAAATAAAAAAGGAAAAAAGAAAGAAAAAGAGTGTGAGAGAGATGAAAGAAACAAAGAAAAAAGGGACAGAGAGACAAAAGGAAGGAGAGAGAGAGAGAAAGAAAGAAAACACATGGCCAACAAGCCACTCCCACTAGGTCACATGGCCAGCAAGCCACTCCCACAAAGGCCACACCCACAGAGTAGGTTCCAAAAAATTTTGAAACCCACCACTGGTAGATAGACTGAAATGTTTGCTTTTTCTTCAGATGGTGATGGACTCTTGCAGATCCTAAAGAAGAAATGGTGGAAGTACATTTTGCTTGGATTGGCTGATGTTGAAGCTAACTACACCATTGTAAAAGCCTATCAATATACAACTATAACAAGTGTCCAGGTAAAAAGAATAGTGAATATTTTGGCATGTGACGCATTATTATTTCTACTGCGACAAGAGTTTGTCTAGGCAACTGCTATTTACAATGTAATATAATAGGATGATCTAAATTAGATCCTAACTATTGGTGATCTTGAGAGGATCTCTGTGTTTCATAGGGTTGGTGCGAGAATGCAGTAATAGTAGAAAAGCATCAGTTATGCCAACTTGGATTCATTGAAATATGCCGTATTTTTCGGAGTATAAGACACACCTTTCCCCCTCAAAAAATAGGCTGAAAATCTGGGTGCATCTTATACACTGAATGCAGCATTTTTCTTTGCCTCCTGAAACCACGCCCCTTCACCAAAATGGCTGCACATAGCTTGTAGGAGGCTTTCAGAGAGCTCCTGGGGGCTGGGGAGGGAAGAAATGAGCAAAAAATGGGCCGTTCTTTGCTCAATTTTGCCCCCCCCCCCCGCAGCACTCTATAAGCTTCCTAATGCCCTTTTTTGATTTAAAAAATGGGCCCGTTTTCGTGAAAAACAGGCCGTTTTTTGCTCATTTTGGCCCCCCATCCTCCCAGGAACACTCTACAAGCTTCCTAAGGGCTATTCATGTTGTGTTTTTTTTTTAAAGAAAAAAAAACGGGCCAGTTTTTGCGAAAAACGGGTTGTTTTTGGGAGATCTGCAGAGTGCAAAAACTTCTTTTTTAAAATTTGCCTCTTCAAAACCTTGGTGTGTCTTACACTCTGAAAAATATCGTAATTTCAATATTGTACAATAAATTAGAATACCATTAGCAATAGCATATTGCAATATACCGCTTCATATATACCACACTCTCTAAGGCAGGGCTGGAGAACTATGGCCCTTTATGATTTGTGGACTTCAACTCCCAGAATTCCTGAGCCAGCCATGCTGGCTCAGGAATTCTGGGAGTTGAAGTCCACAAATCATAAAGGAGCCATAGTATGCCATCTTTGTTTTAATTAATTTACAGAGTCAGCATATTGCCCCCAGCAATCTGGGTCCTCATTTTACTGACCTCAGAAGGGTTGAAGACAGAGTCAGCCTTGAACTGGTCAGGATCGAACTGCTGGCAGTCGGCAAAATTAACCTGCAATGCTGCATTCTAACCACTGCAACCACCACGGCTCTTATCAGAATGCCGATTCCATCTGTTTTAAGATCGAAATGGCTTTTAAAATACAGCACTGGTCCTCTCCGTGTAGCTCCTGAATTCAAATGGAAAAGTTATCCCACATTGCTGTACCGAAACTTACAATGACCTCATTTTATACACTCCCTAAAATGTGTTTTAATGATCACATTGACCCCTGATTTTTAAGCTGTTAAAAGCCTTCAGGAAAAGAAAAGCCATTAATGGAAGATCACAGCATGCACTCTGAGGGTTTCTTCACATAGCCTTGAATTATATCAGCTTCTTTGCAAAGTAAAAACATTGCACTTTTGTGCCCTTTGTTATGTCTGAGGCCTGAACATCCTTTGGCACGGCTGCTGAGATGGATTGTGCAATTGAACTCACAGTTTAACAGTGAATGGATTCTCAACTTTGCGAATAAATGCAAACAGAGTTTTAGTCTGCAGTCTACTAGATACAATCATTTCCTTGCTGACAGGGCACTGTTGATGTTTCATCAGTGGCTTTTTCTTTACGAGGAGATCTTTTTGATAATACATATATTTGTATTGATGCTACTGAAGCAGGAAAATTTCTATCGGTCTAAAATTAGGACTGAATTGAAAAAGAAGCATTATAGCAATAGTGCTTAGACTTATATGCCGCATCACAGTGCTTTTACAGCCCTCTATAAGTGGTTTACAGAGTCAGCATCTTGCCCCTAACAATCTAGGACCTCATTTTACCCACCTTGGTAAGGATAGAAGACTGAGTCAACCTTGAGCCTGGTGAGATTTGATCTGCCAAATTGCAGACAGGCAGCAGGCAGCAGGCAGCAGAAGGAGCCTGCAGTACTGCACTCTAACCACTGTGCCACCACGGCTCTTTTATTATTATAATTATTTTTATATAATTATTTTGTGACTTCCCAGAAAAGTAGGGAGGTTTTGGTGGAAGGTACTCTCGTCCCCGCCTGACAATCCAACATTTTGCTCTATAATGTTAAAAAATCAGAGATAGTTAGTTGTAGTAGTTAAAGGTAATGGACTAGAACAGTGATGGCAAATCTTTTTGGCACACAGTGCCCAACCTGGAACATGTGTGCTCACCAGCCCCTGGAAACTGAAAGACTAGCTGGCTGGTGCGCATATGTGCACTGGACACCTGGTCTTCTGGTTTCCAGTGCGTGCATGTACACCAGCCAGCTGGTCTTAGTGTGCACCAGAGTCCTGGAAACTCAGTTGGGTGACGTCATGCGCGCATCGAAAACCAGAAGAGCAGCTGGCGATCGCACTCGTACCCACAGAGAGGGCTCTGCGTGCCACCACACATGCCTTAGGTTCGCCATCGTGGGACTAGAAGCTTGGAGATTGTTGTTTGAATTATGTCTCTTAGGCATAAAAGTTGGCTAGGTGACTTTGGATCAGTCTGTCTCAGCCCTAAACTGGGAAATCAAAGATACTGCATCTGTCTACCAACCTGCATTAGATCAAAGTGGAAGTTTACAGTCCATAATCTCATAGCAAAGAGGTCTTCATCCTGCAGTGGATTGATTCAGGATGTTGTTGTTGAGTAATAAACATTAAATATACCCCAATCTCAAATTTAGACTATTGATTAACATGCTTAACTATTCTTTTTCTAAGCACCTGGGGACATATTGATGTTATAATTCAGTTGGTGTTTGGGGAGCAATATTTCGACCCATAAATCAAGAGAAACTCTCAAGGTCTCCTTAACCTACTGACCCATAGATACTTCTTTGGGAATCACTTTGGCAAAGTTGCAGGTTGTTTTTTTTTAGGAAGTGAGAGTGATCCAGCTGCTTGTTTTCGATAAGAAAAACCAATGCTGTCTGCTTTGCTTTCAGACTGATTTTAATTTGAAGAACTATTTTGCAGATATTTTTTTTTTCTTTTGAGGCTGCTAGTAGTAGGAACCCAGTTGCTGTTAGAGCCAAGGTGGCGCAGTGGTTAAATGCAGCACTGCAGGCTACTGCTAGATCAGCAGTTCAGCGGTTCAAATCTCACCGGCTCAGGGTTGACTCAGCCTTCCATCCTTCCGAGGTGGGTAAAATGAGGACCCAGATTGTTGGGGGCAATATGCTGACTCTCTGTAAACCGCTTAGAGAGGGCTGAAAGCCCTATGAAGCGGTATATAAGTCTACTGCTATTGCTATTGCTATTGCTGTTTACCAGCTGCTAAGACACAAGTGGCACTGAGGTTCCTCGCATTAAGTGGGGCCTCCTTATGAGGAAATCTGGGTAAAATCCTAGAATTCTAGTACGAAGTTCTTCTGTGGGCTTTATTTAAAGTTCAAAAGATTACTGTATTTTTAGGAGTATAAGACGCACCTCCCCCCCCAAAAAAGATTGTGGAAATGTTGGTGTGTCTTATAAACTGAATACAGCTATTTTTGGCCTCCCGAAGCCCTGCCCCTGCATCCAATTTTTGTGAAAAATGGGACATTTTTGCCTTCCCCCACCCCTCTGAATCACTCTGCAGTTTTCAGAAGGGCGGGGAGAAGGGAAAATGCCCCAGTTTTGGCAAAAAACAGGTGCATTTTTGCCTCCCCCGAGCCCTGCCGAAGCCTGCAGAGTGTTCCTGGGGGCCAGAGAAGACAAAAAATTTTTTTCCTGACTTACGTCTTTGAAATCTTGGTGCGTCTTATACACCAGTATGTTTTATAGTCCAAAAAATAAGGTAGTTTTTTAAAAAAATATCTTAGCCTTACCTTAACATTGGAGCAAATGATCTAGTGCAGGGGTAGTCAACCTTTTTATACCTACCGCCCACTTTTGTATTTCTGGTAGTATTAAAATTTTCTAACCACCCACCGGTTCCACAGTAATGGTGATTTATAAAGTAGGGAAGTAACTTTACTTTATAAAATTTATAAAGCAGAGTTACAGCAAATCCCTACCGCCCACCATGAAAGCTGGAACGCCCACTAGTGGGCGGTAGGGACCAGGTTGACTACCACTAATCTAGTGTTAGCTAGAAGGTCTGTAACTGTTTCGCAACTGTAGCAAATTTAAGATATGTGGATTTCCAACTCCTAGAATTCTCCAACCAGAATGAAGTTTTCCAACCAGCATGAAGTCCAAATATCTTAAACTTGCTACAGTTGAGAAACACTGGTCTACAGTACTTATTTGTTAAATTTATATCTTGCCTGAGCTTCCCTCCAAAGCTCAGAATTTACCTTTTTAAACTGTGCTGAACAGAGAGTTGTTGGTTCAAAGTTACACAATGAATTTCCATGGCTGAAGATAGTCTTGAACTTGGGATTTACTAGTCCTAATCTAACACCTTAACCACTACATCACACTATTTCTTATGGTATGGACATTTGGGGATACATCAGGAGGAAATGGATGCTAAATTACAAAGATCAGAGGAAGAATCTCTTTGATTCCTGCTCTGTGGTGGCCAGGTTTTAATTTCAAAATATACTCACGATCACCTCATGAATTAGCATACTTTAGTTGCTCTTATTCATATCTTGTTAAAGTTTTGTCAAAAAGTTTGACTAGGGCACTAAACTTTGGCCAGGACAAAGATATAGTTGGCATGAGGGGAAAAATCTCCCAAAACAAAGCATAACTTTGGTTTAATTTAAATTTAGAGTAAGGAAAATATATTTCATTAATCTAAAGCTAATAACATGACTATGTATAAAGTAACTGTCTTTAATTTTTCAATTTATCAGCAGCTTTGGAAGGACTTTAGAGTTAGTTTATATAGTCCTGTGTTCCATTGAAGACAATTTGAAAATATCTCTTTGAGTTGAGTTCAGCCATTAAGCTTTCTCTGCAACAGTCTGGAAAGACTTGCCTTCTAGAATTTTTTCCCCAGCGTAGGCTTCAGTCCTTAGACTTCCTCATGGTCTCTCATTGATATATTTACTAAGTGTCATTCTGCTTGGCTGTGGTTGATCTACCCAAGATCAAATAGTTTCCTTGGTAGCTCTGTGGTTAGAGTGCAGTACTGCAGTCTACCTCTGCTGACTGCCAGCTGACTGCAATCTAGCAGTTCAAATCTCAACAGGTTGACTCAGCCCTCCATCCTTCCGAGGTGGGTAAAATGAGGACCAGATTGTTGAGGGCGGTATGCTGACTCTTTAAATTGCTTAGAGAGGGCTCTAAAGCGGTATATAAATCTAAGTGCTATTGCTATTGCTGCTTCTAACTGTATAAAAGCCATTTAGGCCAGGGATTGTCAAACTCAATTTTATTGAGGGCTGCATCAAGGTTGTGTTTGATCGTGTGTGTGTGTGTGTGTGTGGCCAGGTTCGGCATGGCCAGCTCGATGTCACTCATGTCCATGTCTGTGTGTGTGTTTGTGTGTGTGTGTGGGTCTGTAGTAGCCCAAGTGCTCTGCCAGCAAAAACGAGCTCCTGAGCTCTGTTTTCGGCTGCACCTCTCTGCCAGCGAAAACAGAGCTCAGGAGGGCTACACTTGGTCTTTTTTCACTGGCAGAGGCACTGCGAGATGGTCTTTTTCTGTATCCAGGGTGGCCCGCAGACAGTGGTGGGTTTCAAAAAATTTTGGAACCTCTTCTGTAGGTGTGGCCTGCTTTCCGGGTCCACTGGTGGAACCTCTTCTAACCCGTTCGGTAGAGTTGATGAACCAGTTCTATCGAATAGGAGCGAACTGGAAGGAACCCACCTCTGCCCGCAGATCTAAACACCCTGCAGACCAGATCCAAGCCCTGGGCCTTGAGTTTGACACCTCTGATTTAGGCTGTTTACACGGTCAGATACCTGAACATCTCTCTATCTGGATGCGAAAATACCACTTCCTGTTCTTTTTTATGATGGGGATCTTTCTTTTTGCATATGGCAGCTCCTGGACTGTTTTGGGATTCCTGTGCTGATGGCTTTATCATGGTTCATCCTCCGTGCAAGATATAAATTAATCCATTTCATTGCTGTTGCTGTTTGCCTGTTGGGCGTAGGGACCATGGTCGGTGCGGATATATTAGCTGGAAGGCAAGATGGTGAAGGTAAGATTTGGGCAAAGTAACTTGCTAAAACTCTAACCATGATAACAGCAAGGGGCTTTTTCAATATTTTAAATCCATTGCTGAGACTCAGGTTTGTGCCTAGTGGTGAAGAAAATTCTCCGGAAAAATCTGGCTAGACAAAATAATAGTTTTTTTGTTTGGATGGAAAAGAAATTTATACTCTGCTAAGTTCAGAAGTCAGTGTGCTTCATTAGTAACCTAGATATTTTAGCCTAAAATAAGATAGCTAGCTAAATTAAATGATAAATATATATGTGTATGTATATATACATAGGAACACATAGAGTATTTTTCAGAGTATAAGACACACCTTTCCCCCCCCAAAAGAGGGTGAAAATCTGGGTGCATCTTATACACTGAATATAGCATTTTTGGCCTCCCAAAACTACACCCCCTTTGCAAAAATGGATGTGCAGAGTTTGGGAGGCCTGCAAAGTGCTCCTGGGGGCTGGGGAGGGCAAAAATGGGTTGTTTTTTGCTCGTTTTTGCCCCCCCCAACCCCCATGAGCACTCTACAAGCCTCCCAAAGCCTATGCATGTCCCGTTTTTTTATTTTAAAAAATGAGGCGTGCAGAGAGTTTGGGAGGTTTGCAGAGTGCAACAACTTTTTTTTAATGTGCCTCTTCAAAATCTTGGTGCGTCTTTTACTCCGGTGCTTCTTATAGTCTGAAAAATATGGTACTTTTACCTAGATACCTGTAGCAAAATCAATTTAGAAGAAAATCTTTGGCAGGAAAACGGCCTGTTCTCTCTGTTTTATCAAAAACAAACCGGGGGGGGAAAAATGTACCTCCAAATATTTAGAATTACTATTGCCAAGTGCTGACTGTGCTGTACAGTACAGGTCGTACCTCAACTTACAGCAGTTCATTTAATGACTGTTCAAATTACAACAGCACTGAAAAGAGGCTTCTCACCGTTTTTCCTGTTTTGACCATTGAAGCATCCCCATGATCATGTGATCAAAATTCAGATGCTTAGCAACTGACTTGTGTTTATGACAGTTGCAGTGTTGTGAGGTCATGTGACCATCTGTTGTAACCTTGTGACAAGCAAAGTCAACGGGGAAGCCAGATTGATTCTCTTAACAACTGTGTTACTAACACAACAGCGGCAGGGATTCACTTAACAACGGTGGCAAGAAAAATTGTAAAATGGGGCGACACTCACTTAATTGTCTTGCTTAGCAACAGAAATGTTGGGCTCAATTGTCATGAGGACTAAGTGTATTGAGAAAACATAACCATTTTTTTGTTGTGGGTGGATTTATTTTAAAGGGGGAAAAAATGTGCCTTACGCCATTGCAAGACTTAAGTCAATCCGCTTTGCCCTTTAAAAATCCCTCCAATTCCACATATGGGCCAAAAAGATGAGCCATTTGAGGATGTTCAGGGAGCTGGGTGTGTGGTAAGCATCAGTGGGATGTAAGTAACCGATTGCCCATCCATGTGTTAACTGCTTAATAGATCAATGACTTGACTGAGTGTAGAGAGCATCACGGCAAAGGTACTTAACCACCAGTCCGTGGACCAGCACTGGGCCACAGCATGCCAGAAACTGGCCCATGCAAACATGGGAAGCCCCATTGATGGCGTGTAGGCAGCAGGCAAAACCATGCCCCTTCCGGTCAGCAGAAAAACATTTCTCCGCAGAACTGGTCCCTGGTGCCCAAACGATTGGGGGCTGCTGACTTATAGCAATACTCTGTTTTTATTGCTTATTTATCCTGGAACAGTGAGTGAGTTTCTCTTTGGATGGAAATGTCACAAACTGTTCTTATGAGGAAATCTGATAGTAGATATACAATTACTGCTTTCTTTAGATAGTAGAAGGGGGGGAGGTAGCTTAGAGAAAAATCCTTGATTCATATTTTGCTATTCAAGATACTTGCAGTATCACTGTACTTCAGGTTTTTCACCTTAGCTGCAAAAAAGCTTACTGTTTTTTGCTTCTCCTGCAGCGTATCCTATGCTTGTGATGGTGAACCTATGGCATGCATGCCACAGGGGGCACATGGAGCTCTCTCTGTGGGCACGCGAGCTGTCACCCAGCTCAGCTCTACCGTGCATGCCTCCCGCCAACCAACTGATTTTTAGGTCTCTGCCGGACATGCGGGAGACACACGTGCATGCACGGGGGCGTGGGGGGAGCACGGGCATGGCACACCCTTTCTCATCACATTTTTGCTTTCAGAAGGCTTCAGGGAGGCCTGCTAGGCCCAAAATGGGACATGGGAAGGCGTGCATGAACGGGGAAAGTGGGGGTGTGTGTGTCACATGCATGCACAGGGGGAGCGGGCGGGAGTGCATGTGCTCCTGCGCTTGGCTTTTGGTCTCAGGAGGCTTCAGGGAGGCCTGCTAGGCCAAAAATGGGGCATGGGGGGCATGCACATGTGAAGGGGAAGGACGGGGTGCACATATGCGCAAGGTCAGGACGCATTGCATTATGGGTGTGGGAAGATGCGCTGTGTATGTGCACAATTTCAGCACATGAGGAGAAAAAGGTTAGCCATCACTCTACTATGCCAGTGATGGACTGAGTGCCTAAAGCTCACACGTGCGCGAGAATGTGTCCGAACCACCAAAATGCAATGCGTGGGCTGGCCCCGTGTATGTTCCTCACCATCCCACATATGCGCATGTGGCCCCCGCATGACCCCTTCCCCCACGCTTGTGCAAAGCCACTTGCACGCCCCCGACCCCGCACGTTCCTTTTTCCTTGCATGAACCTCGCCCCTGCACATGCCCCACTCCCATGCATGTGCGTGTGGGCCCCCCAGACATGCCCCACCCCCCAAGCAGGTGCAACAGAGACCCGAAGACCAAGGTGGCATGCACGTATGCGCGGCAGAGCAGAACTGAGATGACGGTTCGCGGGCCCACAGAGAGGGCACCGTGTGCCACCTGTGGCACGCATGCCATTGGTCCGCCTTCACGGTCCTGTGGTCTTCTCCAAAACATGGGGAGCAATTGTCTTCCTCCAAGGTTTGACATTGTGGTGAGGAAAGCATCTGAGACCCCTCCCTCCCTGCCAAGGTATTCCATCCCTTATTCCATGCAGTCCTTGGGGAATGGGAAGGAAAATCCAGCCCTTTGCTGCCAACCCCTCTATTCATACAGTTCTTAACTCGGCCACACAATTCTCCAAAGCTTTAAGAGGCCTCTTATGTAATTGGAAAAATTATCTAGGTCTCTTGGTTTGCTACTTGTATGTCTGTTATAATTAAGACATCAGCCAGTTTCTTTTAATATATCTAGTGTAGCATCTTTTTCCATACCATTCTTGAAGCCTATTATTTTTTAATCCTTTCTAATTGTCCGCACGCTTGTCCAGTAATTTATCCCTCTGGCATAACATCTTTTAAATACGGTCTGCCTATAGAGGAAGATATTCTAAATATTAACTTTGGGGCCCATTGTTCAAAAATATCCTTTGAGATGTCCAGCGTTAAAATATTTTGCTTCATTCTATATGAGTAAGTGAAATTTAAGTGTTCTTCTCCTTGTAATCTTTGTTCCTTCAGCTTCCCTTCTGGTGTTCAACCTTCAAAGGCTTATCCTATCATGTTTTTTTTTTAAAGAATTCAAAACAAAAGCATTTTCTATGTGAAGGACTCCAAAATCCATCTGGGTCCTTAGTTCATTTCTAATCAAATTTCTAATTACTCTTTTTTTTGTTCATTCCAAAAAAAATATGTTTGAAGTCCTTAAACATGTATTTGGAACATCTTTCACTAAAGATTAAAGGAATCTTCAAAAAGTTTTTCAGACTTGCCGATCCAAAGATTCTTCATAGCTGAAAAGCAATTAAAAGCAATTTCCCAAAGTGATTAGAAAATAAAGTTCAGATAGTCCTCAACTCATGGCCACAGCTGAGCCCAAAATTTCTGTCGCTAAGAAGGACTAAGGCAGATACGATGGCACTGTTCCAGTTCAAGCAGGGTTTGGACTAGATGACCTCCAAGGTCCCTTCCAACTTTGTTATTCTATGTTCTAAAAGTAGTTTTGCTCTATTTTATGACCTTTCTTGCTTGTTGTTAAGTGAATCAGTGCAGTTGTTAAGTGAGTAACACGGTTGTTTTGTGAATTGGACTTGCCCATTGATTTTGCTTGTCAGAAAGTTGCAAAAGGGGATCCCATGACTCTGGAATTCTGCAACTGTCATAAATATGAGTCAGTTGCCAAGCATCTGAATTTTGATCTTGTAACTGTGGAGATGATGAAATGGTTGTAAGTGTGAAAAACGGTCATAAGTCACTTTTTTCGATGTTGATGTAGTTTGAAACCATCACTAAATGAATGGTTGTAAATCAGGGACTACCGGAGTATGAACTCTGTGTCCTTTAGAATACGCTGACCTTCCCCCCCCCCCCCCCAGTTTGAGCCAAAGATGGCTATTTCCTTGTTTCTCATAGCTGCCAGAAAACTCTCTTTTGCAGTCTCCTTGTGAGGAGCAATTGTTTGGAGCCCTTGTCAGTGATCTTACATCCTCTTCTTATCTGGAGAGGAATTATGAAGAACTGGTCTACTGGCTGACTTTTCATTGTGGTGCAAATCTTTGAATCTGCTTTTAGCAGAACCATCTTCGGCTCACAATTTCTTCCCTGGAAGCTGCACCTACCTTTTAAGTTTCATACGTGTTTTTTTTTTAAGTACGAGATTCATATTCTAGATAAAATCATAAGTTCAATAAAGGACCCACATGCTGAAGTCTGCCCTAATGATAGGCAGAAGTCCAATAGCTCTTAACCCTCTTACAATAGCAACGTAGTCCTCAGAAATTTTTCATTTGTTTAATATCACTTATTTAAAAAACTTGTTGCTCTGCCTGGAAAAATATCCCCCGCCCATAAAAAATATGCATTTCTGTTGAAAAGAACAATTTGGACATTGAGCAAGGTTCTTAATAGGATCGTGTTGCATCAAGGCTTAGTAAAACAAGGACTAAAAATCTTGGCCTGAAAATAAAATAAAATAACATCCCTTTGGAACCTTTCTGAAATGCAGAACTTTGGTCTAGCTCTTAAGGAGATTGATCTATTGATTTTCATGGAAAGTTAAATTAAGCCATTAATGCAAAATACAGAGAGAGATGTGGGGAGGAAATCTAAGATTCTGGACAAGATAATCATTGACATTAACTGAATGTGCGGTTTCTGCTGGAGTTCTTAAAATATCCAAGATCAGGTAATACTTTGCTTTGTACAGAAATATCTTATCAAATAGAATTCGCTGCTCATCAGTTTTTACACTGATTGAATTAAAAGGTTCTTCAGTCGCTAAGTTGTGTCCGACTCTTTACCACCCCATGAACCACAGCACTCCAGGGTCCCCTCATTTATATTTGTTTAGAAAGCACCAAGATGCTTCCATTCGAAAGGAATAGCCCAGTGGTGTCAAACTCAATTTCATTGAGGGCCACATACTGTTGCCCGGGTATTTATTTATCCTAATCCTGTATTAGACGGGAAAAGTCCTGATTTTATTGAAAATATCCGGACCAAATGCAATTTCTAATATTGAATTTTCCCCCTCTCCAGGGGGAACCCCCTTGTGGAGTACTGTGAAGCCATTACCATGGCAACTCCACTGGGCTGTACCGTAGAAGCTACTTTACAGCAGTACAGTAGAAGCCATTTTAAGGCACAACAGGCTGTATCTTAACAGAACACACACCCAGAGGAGTGTTAGGGGTGGCTCGGGGGCTAAGACGCTGAGCTTGTCGATCGGAAAGATCAGCAGTTTGGTGGTCCAAATCCCTAGCGCCACGTAATGGAATGAGCTCCTGTTATTTGTCCTAGCTTCTGCCAACCTAGCAGTTTGAAAGCACATTAAAAAAATGCAAGTAGAAAAATAGGAACCACCTTTGGTGGGAAGGTAACAGTGTTCCGTGCACCTTCGGCATTTAGTCATGCCAGCCACATGACCACGGAGACGTCTTTGGACAATGCTGGCTCTTCGGCTTTGAAACGGAGATGAGCACTGCCCCCTAGAGTTGGGAATGACTAGCACATATGTGCAAGGGGAACGTTTACCTTTACCCCCACAGTATTTGTTTCCAGAGAGTAAGTCATCTGTGTATCAAGTTTGGTTGAGATTGTTCGAGGCGTTCCAGTATTATGCTGGAACACACACACATACACGCAGCCATTTTTATATATATAAAAGAAGAAGGAGAAAGGAGACTTCTTATAAAGACTTCAATATTGGAAATGTTATTAATCACCCTTTTTAATTTTACCATTCAAATTCCCTCTGTTATTGTCTCTGTTTTCTGTGCAGGAAGTGACGTAGTGATTGGAGATGTCTTAGTCCTCCTTGGCGCTTCATTATATGCCATTTCGAATGTGAGTGAGGAATACATTGTGAAAAATCTGAGCAGAATGGAGTTTCTAGGAATGGTGGGCTTGTTTGGGACTGTTCTCAGCGGTCTGCAGCTGTAAGGATCTACTATTAAGTATTGCAATTGTAATTAAGAAAAACATTCACATCACAGAATGGTTTCTCTTTTATGTATTGGTGGGTGTAATTATTAATCCCTTGTTAACATCGCAATTAACCTTTGTGGGTGTTTGAGCATCTGTGGACTTGCAAGGGTGTAACCAGGCGAGATCTTCACATTTCTTGACTTGGGCCATCATCAAGCTTTCTTATATTTATTGCTTCTCCTCAACTTTTTGTGTCTTTTCCTATGTGTACCTCTTACCTTCCATAGTAAACAGGACACAAGGTTACAGGGGAAGCTCTCAGATTGCACCTTAACATCTGAAGATGAATAAGTTTTGATTTGCTGGCCTGATCTAATGTGCACATTTCATAGCCTGAATTCAGTATTCATCCGTTTATGAGCTGATTGTGCAGTCGGTTGGATTGTCAAGTCCAGCCAATGGTTATTCATGCAAATAATCGCTTTGACTTTCATAGAATTAGTCATGGAATTAAAGATTCTGTGAGGTTAACCATTAGTAAGTTCAGATCCTGACTTTCTGCAATCATTGCTACAGACTGAAATCTTTTACGGTTTCAGTTAGCAGAAATTCAACTGTTCATGTCACTGTTTCATTTCTAAGTTTGCTTATTTACTTTAGAATTTGTAAGACATCTATGTTGGTCCTTCGAATTCCCAACTCTTATTTGTAATTACATAGTTAGAATTAGAATTAGAATTGAATACAATAGAGCTGGACGAGACCTTGGAGGTTTTCTAGTCCAGCCCCCTGCTCAAGCAGGAGAACCTGTACTATGTCAGACAAGTGACTGTCCAGGCTCTTCTTAAAAATCTCCAGTGATGGAGCCCCCACGATTTCTGAAGGCAAGCTGTTCCACTGATTGATTGTCCCCACTGTTAGGAAGTTTCTCCTTAATTCCAGGTTGTTTCTCTCTTCGTTTAGTTTCCAACTGGTATTTCTTGTCTTGCCCTTTGATGCTTTGAAGAATAAGTTGACCCCCTCTTCTTTGTGGCAGCCTCTCAGATACTGAAATACTGCTATCATGTCGCCCCTAATTCTTCTTTTCTTTAGACTAGCCGGGGCCAAAAACTTGCAGCCGTTCTTCATATGGTTTAGTCTCCAGGCCTTTGGTCATCTTAGTTGCTCTTCTCTGAACTTTTTCCAAAGACTCAGCATCTTTTAAGTAGTATGGTGACCAAAATTACAGAATCTCTCTGAATGATTTGAAACAGTTCTTCTCATGTTTCTTGTCATGTGGACTGACTTGCTGTTTATAAAAGGATTCACATTCTCCATACTGACTTATTTGATTGTAATAACTAGACTAATAAAGTCTGAAGCTGGGAATTAGCTGCTAGCACAGTGTTCTTCGTACTGTTTCTTAAGTAATACTTAATATTAATAGCAAGCTGAATTTCTGGGTGTGGTTCCTTATATAACTGAAGTAGTTCAAGGGAGGTCAGGGAACAAACCTGCATATTATTAGTAAGATCACACTCTTACATATCAAAGGCCATTTAGAAGAGAATGGATTTACTTCAGGCCTTAACTGTAGGGCTGATGACATATTATGAACTATTGTTTTCTTTGCATCTACTTGTATATTGGGACCAGTTTTATACTTTTGATATGGTCAAATGACTAAATCAATTGTTATTCTATTCTAATCTCTCTCTCACACACACACGCACACGCACACACATACACACACACTTTTGTTTTAGAACAGATTTCTGGTAAAAAGAAGTGAGAAAAAAATGTTAAAGAATAAATATACTTCTTTAGTTTCTTTATAAATGCTGATTAACTTTGGGAAAAGGACGTGGAAGGAATATTAAATAAGTAGGCTTTTAATTTCCATTTTAATCCTCTCTGTCCTGATTTAATTCTTGATTGATTTAACAAGTAAATATGTTTCAGTTAGTAAACTTCTTGTCCGTTATAATGTACTATGAATATCTGTTTTTTGATACGCCAAATGTTGAGATATACACTTATGTACTTGAATGCAATAAAACCATTTTATAGATTTTTAGTTGAGCTTTGGAAAGTTCTGGGTTCTTTAAAAAAACAACAACCCTCTTAACTTGTGTGTTACGGTTTTCAACCCATCAAAAACTTATTACATATTTAATATATCACCATCATCTGAATCCTACCCCCCCCCAACACTTTGTAGCACAATGTTTTATTTTAAGAAAATTTATTTGACAAATTGGACTCCTTTCTCTAAAGGTTTACTCGGATATAAATCTGTTCTTCTTTAAGGAGCAAGAAAATGTGTCTAAAAGCTGTAATTCTATACATTATGACCATTAGATGTGGAACTAACTTTTAAGTAAAGGTTAATTTGTTATAAGATGATTTGTCTATTAATTTAATCTATTACTTGTTATTTTATTCTAGACTCTGAAAACAATAGCCTCACATTTTATTGAGCATTTCTTTTCTGTTTTTATTCTTCCTCCTCTTTTTCCCCTGCCATTTTTAGAGCTATTGTGGAACACAGAGACATAGCTAATATTCAGTGGAACTGGAAAATTGGTATGTATGAGTGTTGGAACAGGAACAATAAACTGAATTGTTTTGCAAATCAGGCCTACTTTCATTATGTTACCTAGTGAATTAAAATAAATAACAAAGTGGGGCTAGAGAGGATTGTTTTTTTGTTTTGCAATGCTATGTAGTTAACAATTTTTTAAAAAAACTGTGTAAAATCCAGATATTCTGCTTGCATCAAATATAAAGGATCAGTACAATTAAACTCAATCTTCCCTGCATAATGAATGCAAAATGAAGTCACTCTGTATATGTCTTCATTTTGAGGTCATCTCCATTTGCTATATAAGTCTGTGGATATAACATTAATTGTCAATAAGTGTTTAATTTAGCAGTCTTGAATTCCCATCTGTTGTTTGGCTACTGTTCATTGCCAGCCAGCAAGATCAGCAGTTAGGGATTGTTGTTTTGGGACAATATGCACATAGATCAGGGGTGTCAAACTCATTTCATTGAGGGCCACATCAGGGTTGTTTTTGACCTCAGGGGCAGAGGTAGGTTCCTACCGGTTTGGACCGGTTTGGCCAAGTAGGTTTACATTTTTTTTTTATGACTGCGCATGCGCATTCCTTAGCAAACCGGCAGTAGCAGCAGCCAGAACCCAACCTTGCTCGGGGGACTGAGGTGGGTGTGACCAGGTTGGGCATGGCCAACTCAACCTCACTTGTGTCGGGGGCACCTTTAGTGGCCTGAGTGCTTTGCCAGTGAAGATGGGCTCCTGAGCTCCATTTTTGGCTGCGATGACCCTCTGCCAGTGAAAAC
Organism: Thamnophis elegans; assembly: GCF_009769535.1. Lineage (NCBI taxonomy): Eukaryota > Metazoa > Chordata > Lepidosauria > Squamata > Natricidae > Thamnophis > Thamnophis elegans. Next base: position 18,325,694 of record NC_045546.1, on the reverse strand, counting down.
GGAGCTCCATTTTTGCTGCCAATGGCACCGCGAGCCGGTCCATCACTGTTTCCAGATTGGCTCCATGGGCCAGATCTAAGCACCCCATGGGCCCGATCTGGCTCCTGACATAGATTGACACCCCTGACATAGATTCCGACAGTTTTACAAAAGTATTGGTGATGGGGCGGGGGTGAGGGGGAAGAAGCAATTTCTCAGTATTGGTGTTTCACCTTGCCCCACCTTTATCTTCTTGAGATTCAATCTCTGAACTGACAAGTCGTTGATTTCTTCTCCAGCCCTGCTCTTCGTGGCTTTTGCCTTGTGCATGTTTGGCCTGTACAGCTTCATGCCGATTGTGATTAGAGTGACCAGTGCCACCTCCGTCAATTTGGGCATCCTGACAGCTGATCTCTACAGTCTTTTCTTTGGACTTTTCCTGTTTGGCTACAAGGTAAGTGAAACCTGGATCCCGATAACTGAGGACATTTAAGTACGATTGGAATAAGGTCTTAAAGCATCAGCGGTTTTGCAACCCTTTAATAACTAACTGATTTATTGTAGTGTTAATGTTTGTTGATTAGAATTCACATTTATTACAGCAGACTTTTTCGTAGACTACGTCAGATGCACAAAGAATAAAAGAGTATCTGCAGATACCTTATTTTTTGGTGGAATAAAACGATGTTAGCCACCTTCCCTGGTAATGCAGTTGTGACTGTCAAGTGACTGATCATACAGCAGACAACAAATGAGGTGGGCAGTTACTCACATTAGCTTAAATTAGGACAGCTAGTGGCTACATGGAACTCCAAGTCTCCTTTTATGGCCCCAAGAGCCCTCATAAGTCACCTCCCCAAAATTCAGTAGTAAAATATAGAAGCGTGCAGCTTTGCTGGATTTATTAAGCCTCTCTTTAATATCCCAATTTTCCTCTTCATTTTCCAATGGAAAACTGTTTCTGTTCCTTGTCTATAGCTGGTAAAATTCTTGGAATTAAAAAAAAGTTTCCCTATCATTTTAACTCTGACTTGTTGACTTATTGTCATTTTGATTTTATTTTTCACTGAGTCAAAACCACAATTCCGAAACCACACTTGCTGGGAACACATGTCCTACTCCACTAAAAGCAAACTAAGCATTTTTGTGAATTAGTTCAAAAGTATGAACACAAGCGGTGTTGCGTTTCCCTAAAACTTGGGCTCCTGAAACTGCCATGAATTTTGAGATCTGTGGTGCCACCGCGTTGAGAGAATAGCAATTTGGAAAAGTCAGAGCACATATTACCATGAAAAGAGGCTAGCTCTCTGTAAGCTCCCCAGAGATAATAACCCCATGGTCTGAATAAGACCTTGAAAGTTTAAGGTAAAAGTAGCACATATGCGCTAGTCGTTCCTGACTCTAGGGGGCAGTGCTAATCTCCGTTTCAAAGCCAAAGAGCCAGCGCTGTCCAAAGACGTCTCCGTGGTCATGTGGATGGCATGACTAAACGCCTAAGGCGCATGGAATGCTGTTACTTTCCCAACAAACGTGGTTCCTATTTTTCTATTTTTACTTTTGCCTGCTTTCGAACTTCTAGGTTGGCAGAAGCTGGGACAAGTAACAGGAGCTCACTCCATTACGCAGCACTAGGGATTCAAACAAACAAATAAACAAACTGTAAAAGTTTACTCTGGTTTATTTGGTGAACTCTGCGGGCTTGCTGCAAGTCTCCAACACAGAATGTTTTAGAGTGGTAAATCGGCATTATCTACTGCATTTGGATAACTGATTTGCTAAAATGTCTGTGTGGGGAGGAGATTAAGCTTCTTTTAAGAAGCTTAGACTTATGACTCCAAAAGGTCATTTTCCTAGCAAAGCTGCTGTCTCAGATTCTTGGCCTCCAGCTAATTTCAAAAGAGCAGTTTTTTTTGGGTTTAAAGCTCTTTGTTTTCCATACAGACCACTTTTGTACTTCTGATTGGATTGTGTCAGTGGTGGAATTTTTTTTTTTTTTACTACTGGTTCTGTGGGCGTGGCTTGGTGGGCATGGCAGGGGAAGGTTACTGTAAAATCCCCATTCCCTCCTGATCAGCTGGGACTTGGGAGGCAGAGAATAAATGGGGGAGGAGCGAGTCAGAGGTGGTATTTACCGGTTCTCCAAAGTACTCAAAATTTCCACTACCGGTTCTCTAGAACTGGTCAGAACCTGCTGAATACTACCTCTGGATTGTGTGTATCTGACAAGAACATCTTTATACCATAACATTGACTTGCTGTGTGTTTTATAATATTGACAGTTGAATTAGGCAAGGTTAGGAAGTGACTCACAAACAGCTTTTGTTTCCATTCATAAGGTCCATAGTTCAGTCACACCTCTTTGAGCTTCAACAGAAGGATAGGAAATAAGCATGCTTGGCAGTTTTGGAGAAGCAACTTTGAGTTCAGAATATTTAATACAGAGCTGGAATGATATGAAGCTACCTTGAAAAGCAAACCTTTATTGCACTAACTCTTGTTGATTAAAGATTATTGAAGCTTTTCAGCTTACTCAGAATTCTTAATAGGTTCTTTTCTCAGAAGAAGAATTATATTTAACTAACTAATTACATTTTTCTTACCACAGCAGAGCTTTCCACACCTCAGAGCAATTCATTCAAATATGTGCAGACCAATGTTTAATTGGATAACACTTTATTTGTGATTGGATTTAAAGACTTCTAAATGTTTGCAGCAGGAATGCATGACGATTTGGGCCACCAAAGGCCGCACTTTGATTTTGAGTGAGGTGCCAGGAGTCAGGGCAGAAAAGTAAACTTGGTTTCATTTCATTTATATTTCAACAGAAATGTAATTAATTATGGTTAATATAATTACTCCCCAATTACAGCAGGTGATGGTATCTAGCCAACCTTTGGTGACCTTGAAAAAACTGAGCAGATTGGATCCAGTTAATATTTGGATAGGAAACACTGGGAATTCCAGGGCTATAAACTTGACTTGGAGGTTGGAAAACCATCTCAAAAGAAGAAAGTGCCAACCAGTGGCAGGATTCAAGTAATTTAACAACTGGTTCTCTGCCCTAATGATTTCTTCCAACAATCAGTTCACCAAACTGCTCAGAAAGTTAACAACCGGTTCTCCCGAAGTGGTGCGAACTGGCGGGAATCCCACCACTGGTGCCAAGCTTGTTTCATTTAGTTGCCAATAAAACAGGAAAGGCATATTAATATAGGAGCGCTCTAGGGCACTCATGTGATTTCGGGAAGCCTTGGGGGGGGGGGGGGAAACCATGTGGTCAACTGCTGACCAAAAGCAGTAAATCAGGCCTCTAACTTTTAGTGACAGAGATCAGAGTGTCTCTGTGGGAATGAGTCTTCGGGTTCCCTTCCCCCAAGTCAAAATTATTAAAAATAATAATACATGCCTATTCTGTAATTTTCATTGTCTACCAGCAGCAATTAAAATATTACATTGGAAGCAAAAGTTCTCCTGATTTGAATGACTGCCAAATTAGAGTGTTATGAAACATTTTGAGATAGAGTCTCACCTTTGCATATGGATTTGGTGCCTTGAATTAGAGCTGCTACTTCATGTATGAAGCCCTGAGTACATTATTTCACTAGTGCTGGATAGATTGGAGCTGCTTGTAGATTCTTCTAGAATTTCTGGCAGGCAGATCAGCTATCCTTAGTCTGGGGACCGAAGGTGGCTTCAGATTTTTTTAATGCTTTTCTTGTCTTCTGCATCCAAGTATTTTCAGCTTACATACCAAAATCAAAGGTCAAAGCTCAAGATGGATACCAATGGACACCAGCATAAATCTGCTCCTGTAGCTAAATCATCTTCAGTTTTGAAGGAACATTGAAGCTAATGCTAGACCTAAGACTTACTGCATTTTCTTCTGTTGTTTGTTTGTCAAATTGTTTGAATCAATAATGGGAGGGAAGGTGAAAAGTACAGCTGGCTAAAGAGAGCAAAAAAGTGATGTGAGATTGGCGCAAGGCCTAGAATTAACCCTCCCTCTCCCATTTTCTTAATCTGTCCATCAAATAGCACAGGTCTTGAGTTAACCCAGTAATTTATGTAATTCATTGTAATTGAAAGAATTTGATACAGTGAATCCTCTGTCGTTTCAGTAAAGCCTTTGCTGTTAAAAAGAACCCACAAAATGCCTTGCCATCTAGTATAAACCATGTTGATGTCAACTGTATCATATTATCATATACTACATGACACAAATTGAGGGGTTGTTTGTATCATCATATAATTGATCCACAGGGATGCAGTGGCTCAGTGGCTAAGACGCTGAGCTTGTCAATCAGAAAGGTTGGCAATTCGGCGGTTCGAATTCCTAGTGCCGCGTAATGGATTGAGTTACCATTACTTATCCCAGCTTCTGCCAACCTAGCAGTTCAAAAGCATGTAAAAATGCAAGTAAAATAGGAATCACCTTTGGTGGGAAGGTAACAGTGTTCCATGCGCCTTCGGCATTTAGTCATGCCATCCACATGACCACGGAGATGATTTTGGACAGGGCTGGCCCTTCAGCTTTGAAATGGTGATAAGCACTGTCCCCTAGAGTTGGTAATGACTAGCACAAGGAGAACCTTTACCTTATAATTGGTGCAAATGATATCATTTACATCGTTTATGCAATGATGTTTTAACACATGTAATATCCCTCACTCCTCTGGATGCCCATGTTTAGGCATAATTAATGTATTTATTTATTTTGTTACATTTATGTAGCATATATTGCAGATGGTGATCCTTTGAGAACTGCATGCAATGAAATTTCACTTTAATGTATACTGATTAGTGCACATTCAGAGTGCCGACAAAGTTATTATTCTATTCTATCAGGGTAGATGAATGTTATGGTTACCCATGTTTGTATGGAAAAGACTATTCATCTCTGTCCCCCCCCCCCCTTCTCTCTCTCTCTGACAGTTTTCCGTGCTGTATCTCTTAGCCTTTGTGGTCATCATGATTGGCTTCATCATGTATTGCTCCACCCCAACCCGTACTGCAGAAGTTCCCTCAACCACCTTGCCAATGGCAGATAGTACTGGATTTGACAACCTTGCTTTAAAAATTGAGGAGAACCACCTGGAATCCACTGACACTCTGACATCGCAGAGCAACAAAGAAGACAGCCAGGCAGAAGACACAACTACAAAATTAACAGCCTTGTGAAATATGAAATTTAAGCTGCTGGAGTTGCTCTGCAGAAATCAGAAAGCACCAGATGGCACTATGTTATGGTGGACAAGCTGGAGAAATATCAATGATGGAATCTGTGTTCATGACAAAGTCTAGAAACATATCACCAAAACAAGGAGGGCTGAGATCCTTACTTGGAACACCAGTATTAATTCTTGTTCACTGAAGATTATTCTTAGAGCTGACAGGTGAATAGAAAAGTAGAGACTACTAGGCTGTCTTTCTATCAAAGAAAGCCAGATTATACTCAGAATAAACATGTGTCTTATTTTGAGTAGTTTCTTATATTCTAAAACTTATACATGGTCAATGAGGTTAGCAAAAAGAAAATGGAAAGATGGAAAACAAGAAAGAAAAACACAAAGCCTAAAATCAGATGGCAGCTAAGATCAGAGAGGCTGGGAACAGAGATCAAAGTTAGTGAAGCATCCTTACTTCCCAGGCTGCTAAACCATGAGGATGGGAAATCTTGCATTTTGGAAGTGTGAATCCTGTAATAGACACTGATCTTTATCCAGTTAACATGCAGAGACAATGTATATTGTTCACGTGAATTTAATCGCAACACAATTCTTGAAGACTGTTATATTTAGGTTCAGTTGCATTGACAGTTGCTGATGCTAATAAATGAAGAAAAAGCATGACTAATTTTATGATGCGAAAAGACGCATCAAGCCCTTATTCCAATTGTGCATACGTGTGCGTGTGCACACACATATTTGAATTGTACCTGTTCTGTTGGCATAGTGTGCAGAAACCAAACAAGATACTTTATTTTTATTTTTTTTGCAGGAGATAAACTATTTCCTAGATCAATTTCTTTGACAATCTAAAGAGACTGTTAACAAGTGGTTTTCCAAATGGTATGAATGTCAACGTTCCTGAAAATCTTAACTCCAGTAAGGAAGTGCGGAAGCATCCGGTGTTAATATGGCTTCCAAAGCTGACAATGAATGCATATGTGTATATAAACAGAAGGGAGATATTCGTCACCTTGCTGAAGTCTAGTTGCTGAACTATACCTCCCAGCATCTCCTACTTTGACCACACTGGTGGAAGTTGCTGACAGTTGTAGCTCAGCAACCTTTGGAGGGTCCTAAGTTCTCCCACTCCTGATATAAGCAGAATAAAATGGGAACACTGGTCACCATTCCAAATTCATCTCACCAGCAACTCCAATGAGATAATTTGAGTGCTCTCGGTGAAGTAGAAGTAGTATGTTCTACTTCCCTTGAAAAGAGTGATAAGAAACATACCTGCTTTTTTTTAATGGCATTTAAAAAATAATGTGGTGACTCTTAAAAGAATTATTGTCCCACCTCTGGGAAAAGAAAACAAGGAGTCAGGTCCTATTTCAAAGTGGCTTGGAGGAAAACCACAAGGACTAAGTTCTCTCATTGTCCTCTGTGCATTGGAACACAAGCTACTTGAACAATTCTAGGCAATTGTTCAGAGCAGGTCTTGGTACTTCTTAAAGGTAAAGGTTTCCCCTCTCCAGTCATGTCTGACTCTAGACATGCTCATCTCCGTTTCTTACTCAAGGAAGTCAACATCTGAATACCATTTCCATGGTCGTGTGACCAGTATCACTATATGCCAAGGAATACAAAGAACTTTTTCCTCCCCACCGAACTGGTACCTATTTATCTACTCACATTTGCATGCTTTTGAATTGCTAGGTGGGCAGAAGCTGGAGCAAGAACAGGAGCTCATCCCATCCCACAGCACTTGGGTCTCGAACACGGGCTGTCAGCTTTCTAGCTGATAAACTCAGTGTCTTTAACCTCTGAGCCATTATGTCCCTTTGGTACTTCTTTACCTTATTTATTTAACATCTACCCTATATATCCTTGTGGGAAAAGTAGGTAGCTGGAGCTTTCTCCTACCACATCATATCTCTAATGGAAGACAGAATTCTTGACTTCTAGGATCATATGGGAACAGTATAGCACTAGCACTTAAATTTATATACCACTTCACAGTGCTTTACAGCAATCTAAGTGGTTTACAGTGTCAGCATATTTGCCCCCAACAATTTGGGTCCTTATTTTACCCACCTTGGAAAGATGGAAGGCTGAGTCAACCTTGAGCATGGTGAGATTGGAGCTGCCAAATTGCAGGCAGTCAGTAGAAGTAGCCTGCAGTGCTGCATTCTAACCACTGCGCCCCCCAAGACTCATAATATGCTGCTTTTGTTTTGTTTTCTACTTTGGCAATTTTTCTCTAGATTTATATTACTGGCTCAATTTAAAGTTACAGTTTATCAAATATAGTCATTCTGCCCATGGATAAATAGCAAAATTATTTGAGGCTTTTCATCATCTGTTCACAAAGGAAATGAAATGTATAACTTAGTTTTGCTTAATAGCCACACAATAAAACATCATTCTGAGTTTTCACTCATTGTTTGATTTCATAATTTTACGCTGCCCTTCTTCAGAAGACCACCAGTTGATGCCCATGGGGCTGCCTTGTTGCTGCATTTTTTGAGATAAATATGGTGCAAAGTTGGGTTTCCTGCTCTTTTCTGTGCTTGCTACAGCCCTCTTGAATTATATTGAAAAGTATCAGATTCTTGTATTTGGGGAAGCATAAATACTACAGACCCAACTTTTCTATTTTCCCCCTGTGGTCTTCCAAGTAGAGAATGGTTTACAGCAAAGGTTAAAGCATCTAATTTTCCTGGTAATGTTTTGGAAGACATTTTTCATTGTCTTTTTCCAAGATGTTTTCAGTCAAGCCAATAATTTTGGAATTCCAACATGCACCTCATTCATGTGTTAACCAGAGCTGATTCTACTTAACTTCTGAGATCCATTCAGGTCAGTATGGCCCAACTATCTGTTGAACCAAAGCCGGGGGGGGGGGGGGCAGGGCGCATGCGGGAGATGCGTGCATATGTTTGGGGGTGTGAGGTGCCTCCCTGCAGCCTGTTTTTGGTCCAAGGAGGCTGCAGGGAGGCCTACTAGGCCCAAAACAGGGCGCTGGGGGTCGCATGTGCAGGTGGTGGAGTGGAGCATGGGGGGAGTATGCAAAGATGCGGGGGGCAGGGGGAGCATGGGAGGGTCACACGCATATGCACAGGTGAGTGGGACGGGGTAGTGTTGCACGCTTTTAGCACGCGGCAACAAAAAGGTTAGCCAACACTGGTCTAGTAAGTAAAAAGAAAAGAAAACCAGGAGTCCGACTGCAACTTCTCTTAATACATTTTGTTAAAAGACATACGTTTTGGTGAACTGCAGCTTGCTTCATCAGATGCACAGAATGGCTAGATTGATGTAGAATTTGTGGACTTCAGCTTGTCTGGGGAATTCTGGGAGTTGAAGTCCTTGAAGTTGCAGAAGTTGAGAAACATTGTGTTACATTAACATGATCATATCATTTAGGCCAGGGGTGTCCAACTTTGGCAACTTGAAGGCTTGTGGACATCAACCCACATGCTGGCTGAGGAATTCTGGGAGTTGAAGTCAACAAGCCTTGAAGTTGCCAAACCTTGAAGTTGCCAAACCTGGTCACCTGATTAAATGTTTTTACAAGGTAAATATTCCTGAGAGTTTTAAGAACCATGTGGTACAATGGTTGAGATATTGGACAAGATCAAGGATGCCTAAGGTCCGGCCCATCTGAGCCCCAGAAGCTCACTGAGTGATTATGAGTCTCTTGCTTGCTCTGAACCCAATATACTGTACATTGTATGATTGCTGTTATGAAGGAAAAATAAGCGAAAGTAATACGCATATCACCTTGAGTTCCTGTACAATACAGGATAAAAACAAAGTAGCTCAGGCAGTGAATAAGTTGAAAACCAAGTAAACCTTTAGTCAGAAAATTCTGTCCTTGTAAAAAAAAAAAAAGAGACTCAGGGAATCTAATCACATGGAAACCATTTCGTAGAGCAGGGATTGTTAGCACAGAACATTTGTAGACCCCCAAATAAAATTCAAATTGGCTTCATCTTGCAAGATCTCATGTGAGAAAATAAGAATAGCACCAGGTGAATGAGAAAGTTTGCTAGTGGTATGGCTGAAATCCCAGCCAACTTTGCACTTTGTATTCTAAGCTAAGTTCAGAAAATTTTCAAATGTGATGGGGCTGGAAGAAAAGGCACTGGTTGGATAGGTGCTAAAAATTTTATATTTGCATCTCAAGCCACTAGATGGCATCCAAATAACTTTTTTTTGCAGGCATAGGAAGAATTGGGTTCTCTAGAGTAGGAAAGGCTGCAGAATTTTGAAAGAAAAAAAAAGATTTTAGCTTAAAACGTAAATATACGCCTGCAGTCTTGTTTGCGCAACTCATTTAATCAGGATGGTTAATTGGCATTTGTACAACATGAGGAAGCTATTTAATTTTAAGTGTGGTCCACAAAACACCTGAGGGTATAGGCCAATGAAGGCTTAAACTGCCGATAGCTCACTAGGAAAATGATTTTGGCGGCCATAGCTGTGAAGCTGTTGACCTATATGTAAAAAAGGCAAATTCTATTGTAATGGTCAGTAGGAAAGGAGGAGAAAAATGATTACCGTCAGCTGTTTGTTTTGAGACACAATATTATCAATGCACTGGCATGCAGTGTTCTTCTAAATTCTAGTTTCAGAAGATCCATGAAAGGGAGACTATGTCTCAATATTCCCTTCTCTAGCACCTGTGAAAAACAAAATTCTGGATTAAGGTTGATCTCCTCCTCCACCTGGGCTATCCTATTTTTTAAAAAAAGATTGAATGAAGAAGAATCTTGTTGGACCAAATCAAATGCATATCAAGTACAGCATTTTGTTTCCAAAAACTGTTTATGGAATTTATTTTATTGCTTTCTGGCTTTTGGGTCAAGATCAAGGGATGAGTAGAAGATTTATTAAGCAAATATTGTTCTTTTCCTACCAAAGCACAAGCTGATGTGCATAGCACTTCCTTTTCCCTGTCTTTCCTATATCAACCAAGCTTCCATGGCTAAGGGTGAATGGACTTGAGCCTAGATCAGGGGTGTCCAAATTCGGGAACGTAAAGATTTGTGGACTTCAACTCCCAGAATTCCCCAGCTGGCTTGGGGAAGTCTACAAGTCTTAAAGTTCCCAAGTTTGAACACCCCTGGCCTAGATGATCTCAGTCATAATCTGAATCCTTAATTTGGTGTTTCTCAACTTTGGTGACCGAAAGATGTGTGGGCTTCAACTCCCAGAATTCCCCAGTCAGCATGCTGCAGCTTCATTAATCATGCCACACACTGGTTTTCAATGAAGATACAAATAGGGTACAGATGTCCTTTTTTCTTTGTCTCTGATGATCTTGTCTCTGAGCTTGGAAATTGTATGTGAAACCTTGATAAAAGCATTCTCCTTTAATGAGTTAATCCCACTACTTCAAACAGTAGTTATTCCTGGTAGTATATGTCATATATTCAACCATGTCTTCAGAGGGCTATATAGGGGTGGGATTAAGTCGGTTCAGACTGGTTCAGGTGAACCTGTAGCTATTGACAATCAGCTGGGAGCAAACCAGTTCGCTCCACCGATCAGGTGGGCCCACCCGCCCCCGCACTATACTTACCTATATCCTCTTAGCTGATTCGCGCGACAAAGCAGTTTGCCTCACCTCAGCTATGTTACTCCCCAGAAGTAACATGGAAGGTAAGTTTTGTTAAAACTGCACATGTACATGGAGTTCGATCTGGGATCAAAACACGCAATCACCGAACCAGTTGTTAAACCGGCAGGATCCCACCAGTGGGGCTATAAGAAGTAAAGGTACTGTACACAATAAAAAGAGATGGAATTTCATTCACATGGTTGTGTCACCATCTTAACTAATCTGCACCTAACACTATCGTTATATTCTGAGGATTGTCAGGGAGAAACTTTCTTTCTCCTGACCAAACAATCTAAGCTTTGCTGTCTCTTTCTTCTCTGGAAAGCAGCCTGTCCCTACTAGGAATCAAGACTACATTCCACTACAGTGTGTCTCTGATATATGACTGTCTAACATCAATGCAGAATCAAACAGATTGTTCACAATGTGGAGTTGCTCCTTAAAGGAGCAGTGGTTAAAATGCAGTATTGCAGGCAAATTTTCCCCTCAGCTTGGAGTTTGATCTGATGGGACTCAAAGTTGATTCAGCCTTCCAAGGTCAGGAAAATGAGGATTGTTTCTGGGGCAATATACAAATAATGCTTATATTGTAAACCATCCAGAGAGTGCTGTAAAGTGCTATGGGGTTGAATATAAATCTAAATGCTGTTGCATTTAATCCAGTCCTTAGGCCTTGGAATCAGTAACAATTCTGTCTTGTTAGAATTTTTTTGTGTTTATATGAAGATAAATGCAACCCGAAGAACTTCAGAAAGCTATTAAAATGAGGCATTATACATTTCCATCTTCTATAAACAGCAATTTCATGTCTGTTCACTTACCCTTGACATGAAATGGTTTGTATCTTGGAATCCAAGCTTCCCAACAAATATTGGAGAAGGCTGTCACTCAAAATATGTTTCAAAGATGCCTTAGCAATTTATTGATCAGTTAATGGAAAAGAGCTGCATTTTACACTATAATTTATAACAGTTTACAGTTCTGTTATTGTGCCATACAGAGCTGAAGCCATTATGATGATTATAGCCATCTTTAGCAAAAATACAGTTGCATTAATTTTAATTGAATGTGACACTCTCTGGGATGGATCTTTGACATGAACCTTGACAAACTCCTGAAGTAAAATAATAGTGCTACAATTATGATTAAATATGATGCTATCTAATTATCCACCAGTGATGTTATTGTACTCTTTACTATCAATTTACTTTTTGAAGGAGTGGCTCTCTTAATAGGCTACTTAACTCTACAGTTCAATCCTTGTTAGCTTTTTGAAGCAAACATTATCCCATACAAACTAATTTTGTGTCATATTGCTTGAATTACCCCTTCAAAAAATTAAATTAGTGTTCCTTACTGTCAACAACTTTAAGATGCCTGGACTCCCAGAATTCCTCAGTTGCTGAGTTTGAGAAACTCTGGTATATATCAGAATTCCCCATGTTGTCCTAATTTCCAGGCATCTATTATATGTTCACCAAGAAATTTATGTTATTCTTAACAAATTAGAACATCCTGTTAGCATGCGAGCCACCAAATGGCTCCAGATGGGAGAAGTAGAGGAATACGAAGATGACACTGAAGAAGAAATTCAATGATTGTTATGTATACAGCAGCTTAGCCCGGGAAAAATAAAAATATTACTTTAGTATCTCTGTAAATTAAAAAGAATCTCTACTTTTCAGGTGGGTGCTTATATGCATCCATACACACATACTGGATCAGGATAGTAACAACTTGCAAGAACTTCATAAATTGTGGACTATGTAATGTAGGGGAGAAGAACTTAGAATAGATCAGAGGGTAAGGTGATAACTGTATGGTCTTTTTATGCCACCCTTCTCCTCCATGTCTGCTCTTTAATAAATTATTCTTCTGGTTCCCCACAGTTCTCACACAGGTAAGTACAATGTTATCAGAGGTGGGTTCCTACCGGTTCGGACTGGTTAGACTGAACCGGTAGTAACTTGGCGGACTGGCTTGCTGGAACCAGCAGCAACCCAGGCCTGCCATTCCCCCAAACTGGTTCTGCCGGCAGTGCCATAAGCGCAGCCATCTTGTTTTTTGCTTCTGCGCATGCACAGAGCAAGTTTAGTGGTACTGCAACCCTGAGTGAACCGGCAGTAACGGCTGCCGGAACCCACTCCTGAATGTTATGTATTGACATGTTCAAGTTTTCATCTTGTCAGAGGTCAAAACTGGTACGAAAGGAAAGAACAAGTGTTGTTTTAATCTTAAAACAAACTAAGATGGTTTTCTGTGGAGGTATGATGTTTGCAGGAACTTCTGTAACTTGACCGACTTATGTTTTCCTCAGCTAAGAATAGGCCATTCTAGGCGTCTTGCCACATACCAGGAGTGGCCACCATAATTTGTGGCCAACAAATTCTACGCATTCTGCAGGAGGGAGGAGATGGGGTATTACTTAAACGGTTCTGTAAGCAATCTCCCTTACTCCTGTTTTAGGTTTCAGATATTGACAAGAAAAATAATTAATTAAAATGCCTGTCTAAAGATAGCCCTGCAAAAGTCCTGTTGGGTTGGGTCTGTCTCCCCTGATGTGACTCCCATATGGCTGTGAGCTATATGTGAATTATGCAACTGCAGATCATATGAACATGTCGCCTTCTCTGGCATTCGTCTTCGGATTGAATGGTAAAGTTTGGTCGATTTTTTCAATCCTTGGCCTGCGGTAGCACATTTCCACATTTGTGACATGCACGTCGTACTTCCTGCCTTGCAGTGCTTCTAAAACATTGGAAACTATAGGGCTGTGATGGCAAACCTATGAAACATGTGCCAGAGGTGGCACACAGAGCACTCTCTGTGGGCACACAGATAGTCTCCAGCTGCTCTTCTGGTTTCCGGCACACACATCCGTTTTCCGGCCTATTTTTCAGTCTGTTTTTTGGGACATTTGTGGCCGGTTTTCAGGGGCATTTTAGGCCATTTTTTGGCATGGCTTCAGGCCATTTTTGACTTCAAAAATGACCAAAAACAGCCTGCAAAATGGCCCAAAACAGGATATTTTTCAGGCCATTTTCCCGATATTTTGGGGCTAAAAACAGCCCGAAAAACGACATGAATACAGCCTGAAAAATGACCAAAAAACAGGCATGCACACCGGCCAGAAACCAGTTCAGGTTTCTGGCGCTCCGGCCACACACGCATGGACATACATTCCAATTTGGGCACTCAGTGCCAAAAAGCATCACAGCTATAGGGGAATAGGTGGTATTAAAAACCCCTGTCCTAAGGATCTTTTTACTGAATGTTTTGGAAATTGAAAGGTGCTGGGGTGTGAATAATCAGGGGAAGGCTCGCAATGCAGGCACTTCCTGTGTTAGCCTCGACCTTCTGAGATTACACAAGATGATAGGAGCTTCAAAAGTTCCATCTGTGATAGTAACTTGAGAAAGGAACCAAAGCTGTTTTTAGTAGATGCTTGCCATTAAATAGATGTGTAGCCACTTTGCATTATCCATTAGTTTTAGCTTCAAAGGTACAAAATGGCATTGTATGACACTGGGCAGCCTTGCCGTTACTCAACAGGAAATAAGAAACGATAATATTTTTTTTAATTGAAAATTTTAAAAAGCTTTTACAAATATTTACCTCCCTCCCCCACCCTCCCCACCCAAGCCCACCTTCCCCTCCCAAATCTCCCCCCCCCGATTTCCCAGAGCAAATATTGGGTATAAATCTTTAACAATCATATTCTAAAATAAACTAAAAATAACTTGGCTTCATCTTTCATTTGTGCTTTAACTCCTCTTTTGTTAAGCTAACTCTAAGCAAATTATATCATTCCTTGCTTTTTCAGTCATAAGCTATCTGGAATTTCTTAGTCTCATATTTATTTTGAGTATAGTCAATCCATCTTCTCCACTCTAGTTTATATCTCTCATTTGAGTGATCCTTGAGATATGCTGATATTTTATCCATCTCTGCTAGGTTTGTTACTTTTAATGTCCATTCTTCCAGTATTGCACCACCAACAGTCTCGCTGATAATATCGTAGTCCAAATTAAGAGCCTGCAGAGGGCTAGCAGCTGTCAAACAATGAAAGGAACAACTTTGTAGGACAAACAGGTTTTCCACATCTCTCTCAGATGGTAACCATAGAGGGATACCACTGCACTAGTGCTCTCCTTGTTAGGTTTTTTTTTTAAAAAAACAGCATTATATTTAATACTAGCTGGATACCCATGCTTCGCTACGAAACTATTTGATTGGGCTTGATAAATTGACATTTAAAGCTTGAAAATTAATGAGTAGTTAAGGTCAAGGATGCTGTACATTACCCTGTGGAGTTCTTGCACACTCTCCACCCACCCGGAATGCCACCTCATGTCCTCTACCTCACGGTTGGTGCTTCAATCAGGCTGTTATGCCATCTAAGCCCTCCGAAACTCTACAATGGCACCAGGCACGTACAAACATGTAATCGAAGCCATAATTTTCACAGGAATCAATCCCTGGAGAAACTGTTTTCATCCCCTGAATTCCTTTGATCCCATCACACTACCACTTCGAGTTCAAACATCTACAATTTCTTGTTAAGATGTGTTATGCTATCACCAGGGTCAGACTTTGAAAGTGGCTGGTGTGCATCTAAGGAGTGACTGTTTCTCCCATGGCCAGTGGTATGTGGCATGCTCCAGAGTCAGTTCACCTGACAGCCTGGTCATCCTCCAGTCAGAGAGCAAAACCAGCAATATTGTTTAGAGGGTAGTCCTGAGCAATGCATCTGAGGTGGGGAGGGGGAGTAGAATGGCTAATTACATAGCATCAGAGCATGTTTATATATAAAAATACTGTATAAGAAATACTAATGATATGATGGTCATTTTGAAAAATCCTTTCTTAGCACCTAGAAGCCAAGAGGAACATACGTGCCAAATTTCAAGTTTGTAGGCTTTACAGTTCTGGAGATTTCATGATGAGTGAGTGGATTTGGCTTTTATATAGAGAGAGATTAACTGAGAGAGTCCAAAGACAGCCAGTCTACTCAAAGCTATGGTTCTGGTAGAGAACATATGCTCACCTGTCACCTCTCTAGAGCCTCCCTTTATCCTCCATCAACTGCTTGGACAAGCACTTGTAGTTTTCTTGTCAAGATTTCAGAAGTGGTTTGCCATTGCCGCCTTCTTCCTAGGTCTGAGAAGAAGTAACCCACCCATCAACTGACTTTGTGCCTAAGGCAGGACTAGAACTTTCTAGCCATTTCTAGCCTGTCCCTTTAACCACTACACGAAATGGCTCTCTACCAAACATTGTAGGTAGCAATTTTTAATTCTTTTATTATTTTATTAGAAGATTGTGAATATCATATTAGGAATGATTTAAGCAACTTGGGAATATGACATTGGCTGCTTTTCAGGAGTTTCTGCTGACTTCATCTGTGCTTGGGATGGGCGGGGGGGGGGGGAGTCATCAATTTGAAGCCCACCTCAAAACTCCTCTCTTCCTGAAACTTCACCCCACTCAGCTCCCTCTCTTTAATCAAGAACAGGAAGAACTTCTCTAAAGTTAGTACAAGGTGTTGTGTTGCCTTTTTATACTCAGAGATTGCCTGGCTAACATTTTGCTAGCATGTTTGCAACAGAAACAGTTGTAATGGCTGGGTTTGCCATGACTTTATTTAGCACAGCACTTAAAACCCCAGGAACCCAATTATTTCTTGATTGCCCAGCTAAGGCTGGTAGCCTAACAAGCTTATACTTGTTGACTTGTCTTTTATTAAAATATTTATACCTCCACATCTTTTAAAAATGTCAAAGTGGTTCACAATAAAATTCCGCAGAACATCAAAACAATGAGAGTCATTGCTTGTTGTTCTATTGCACTCATCTCTAGTTCTTAAATGGATTGAGTGAGAGACCCCGCGAGCGTTCATGTTTGGCCCGGAGTCATAAACCAGGTCAAATATTTAAGTCTTAGCTAGACTTTCATGCAACAACACCTGTTGAGCAGGATTAATGATGTCTCAGATGTTTAGCAGAGCTGCTTGATCTTCACTGAAGGTTCTCCTTGTGTTAAATTGACATTCACAGAACAGAGGCATACAGAGGTGGGTTGCTGCGGGTATGGCCCAGTACGGCCGTACCGGTAGTGGCAAGGTACAGTAGGGTGGCTTATTTGGCTCACCCACCCGCTCATGCTCTATAGGCTGTTTTTATGCCAAAAGGCACACTGTGCATGCGCGCACATCATGCGGTGCCTGCACACGCTCCAACAAGCAGCTGGGTGTCGCAGGGGCAGTGGATTGCGCATGCATGCATAGTGCACATCACGCGTGTGCACAGTGCACGTCAGGCTCGTGCACGGACAGACCGCGATCAGCATACCGGTAGTGACGGTAAGAGCAACCCACCACTGATCTGGGTTCAGTTCCAAGTGGAAAAATAGATACTGGAAACACGGAGACTGCTTGGGAAGATGGTTTCATGGTGGACAGGATCACACAATTTTTTTGGCCCTGGGCAAAAAGGGAAGCGATGCGGAGAGTGCCTGGGTTTTGTGCCCTCTCTGGGCTTTTGAATTTGAGCTTGTATTCTGATTGGTTGTCAGACTCCCATGGGGCCATGCAGGGGCAACTCTGTAGGGTGTCCTGTGTCCCAAGCTTGGTTGACTCTTGCTGGATGATGATGTAATGAAAGGGCTTTGGGATTCCTATTATGGCTCTGCCTGAAGGAGGTAGATTTTTGTTATGTAGAATAGACTGGCCCAAGCCTTAATGGTCCATTGGCAAGTGGGGGGGGGGAATGAGTTTCTGCCTCCCTTTTAGGGGAAATATTCTGCCCTTTTAATATTTCCTAAAATATTTCATTTTTCTAGGAGAAGGGTGGGTGCTAACTTCCCACAGTCAACTTTATATTCTTAAATGTTGCATAAAGGGGAAAATTTAGAACTGGACATATGGAAAAAACACAGTGCTATACACTGAACCATTGTAAACGTTCTCCAGAGAAGTTGCTAACACAAACATGAACGGATCATGTAGCAACCGGGACTGGCATTGGCGAGTGGAATTTCAGGGACAGATTACTGCAGTATTTCCCACCCTTAGCTGCTTGAAAATGTGTGGACTTCAAGTTCCAGAATTCCCCAGTAAGCCTAGCTTGCTAGGGAATTCTGGGAGTTGAAGTCCACACATCTTCAAGTGACTAAGTTTGCAAAACACTGCTTTACTGACTACATTGCCTCTGTACATTATATGTACATTACATTACATTATATGGCTTGGAGCTTGGCAATGCCAGAGGTGGAGATAGTGACTTTTTTCACTTTTGCTGTTCCTACCTGTATGTTTGTCTTCTTCAGATATGTCTAAGAGGAGAGACAAGGCACTGAATTCTAAAGGAATTTAAGCATGTTTTCTCCTATACTGTTATAGTCACCTGAATATCCAAAATAAGCTCTCTTTGTGGCTTTGAAGAAGATCCGAGAAGAGACAATAAATGAAAGCTTTCTTCTTTAAACAACTATGACACATTTGTGATATGAATTTCTCATTTATTGTCTTCTTGAAATGAATTTGCACATTGAAATCCAAGCGCATGTGATCCAGGTTTAAGATACCATTTATTCTCTCTACTAGAGAACCATGGGGATTTAAATTCTACGACTATGGAATAACTAACAAATCATCAAGATTTCATGAAATTACAGTTTCCAAGATCTTTAGATCTTGTTAGAACAGCTGATAACACTTGATTGCTCAAACTATTCTCCAAAGCACCTGGGGGTAGGACAAGAAGCAATGGGTGGAAACTAATCAAGGAGAGAAGCAAGGTAGAACTGAAGAGAAATTTCCTGACAGAACAATTAATTGGTTGAACAATTTGCCTCCAGAAGTTGTGAATGCTCCAACACTGGAAGTTTTTAAGAAGATGTTGGATAACCATTTGTCTGAAGTGGTGTAGGTTTTTCTGCCTAAGCAGGGGGTTGGACTAGAAGACCTCCAAGGTCACTTCCAACTGTTATTCTATTCTAATATACGTTATAGGTGTACATTTAATTCAGATATATATTCTTCAATCACATAACACTAGCAGATTCATAAACAATTACTAAAGAGTTACCTACTAAATGTAATGGGAATTACTTCCAAATATAGATGTAAAACCCTGAAATAAAAATAATTATTGAATCTCTTGCATGCATTGTTCCACCCATATTTAGAATTAATTCATTATTAGTGTGTATATTTCCAGAGAATATAGTATTAGCATATTATTGATGCTTGGAATTAGCATATAAGAAGGGACGCTGAGACCTTATGGACTATAGTGTTCTTCACAATGCATGAGATAAGGAAAGAGAGAAAGGATAAATGACGACAGAAATCAGAAAGTAGAGTTAGGCATAGGAAATATGGAAGGACACAGTGGCGGGAAGAGATTAGGGCACAGAATGGTTGCATAATAGACTGTAATCAGATATTGTTATTTCAGTTAATACTGGGATATAGCTGCTGAGAAGTTCCTTAAATAAATAGGCATTGAATATATTCAGCCATTGGTATCCTACTCTAGGTATGTTCAAAGATGAATACCTCTCATACCACATGCTGGTTTGAAACATTTGACAAGAAAAAGCCTACTGCTCTACAGCTCAAGAGTGGTGGCAGCTGATTATTCCAGGGAGATCTGCAAGAAGTTTGATGGACAGCAGACAGCTTAATAGAATGGAAATAATGTTTGGAGAGAGCAACATCAAGTTAAAAGCTTTCCCTTTTGTAAGAAAGTGCTCTTGCGTGAAATAAAGCTATTTAACCATTCCTCATTCTAGCACTACATGTAAAAATCAGGGGGGGAAAAGATGTTACAGGGAAATTGCATCCTGCCACCATCTATTTCTTTATTTGGACAATGTTTTTGTCATTGTAGATCATGTTAATAGGTTGGAAAATAAAATATACCAACAGTCCAGAGTCTTCTCGGAGTCTGATGATCACATGCTTTAATGTTAATCAATTTACCTACCTGATAAGGAATCGTGATATGGAAGAACGTAATATATATATGGACGTGTAGTTGTCTTTTGGAAATAGAGAACATAATGTCTGATTATGAACTGAAACAGATGCCTGATTCATGCTATAAATACCTACTGCTGTCTTCACCCTGAAAAGATGTCACATTAATGGCCATTTGGCTATGTTAGAAAAGTTTGGAAAGTTTAGGATATTTGTTGGAATCCAAGCTTAGCCAAGCTCTCCTCATGTGGAGTCAATTATATTATAGGCAAGAATTAGGATGTCTGCATTGATGTGAACACAATGTATGGTAGTTATACTTGGACAAACAATCCCCACAAAGTTACTATGGTCGGAATGCATAGGTAGTTGCCTAGTATACCTATTCTGACCCCCCTCATCCCACACTAACACACTCTGAGCCAAAGATAAGTTACTGCATTTAATTAATAGACAGACAGGTCCTTGGCAGCAAACCAGCACAGACAAGCTTGGGCAGCAATCCAGCACAGATAAGTCCTGGCAGCAATCCAGCCTGCCAAGCTCACAAAAATGTTCTCCAACATTCGTTCCTGCATTGACTTCTGCAAGAGGGGCATGTGCACAAGCAGTCCTTTTATAGTCTGGAGAGGAGCCTAATGACCACCAGCTGAGTGCAATTACCTCCTGTAACTGCGCAACTGTTCCTGACAGTTAGCTCTTCGGTGCCGGGCATCCAGGAACAACTCACTGCTGACCTCAGACTCACACTCCCTTGTCTCCTCCCCACTGGTCCAAGGCTCAGGTGCCTCCTGGTGGCCAATCAGCCTCTCTGCACCTTGCTCAGAGTCAGAACCCTGTCCAGGGTCCTCCACATCCTCCAGAGCGACTCATAGGGCCCCTCGCTGTCAGAGTCTGGTGGCAACTCCAACAGCTCCTGCTGGGCCACAACATATACCTATTTCAGTATTATTGACCGAGTGCTGAAAATGCTACACTACTGATACACACTCCAGAGATTCTGCGCTTGGAGAACCTGAGAGCTGAGAGATTGGAGGTTGAACCCAAGAGGATGGAGTTGGGAAGAAGAGAACATTTTATACTCGTTACATATTAGAATACTTCTAGCAAGGATGGGAGAAAGATGCTTTAATGTGCTATTTGTGGCCTTACTAGATACATTGGATGGGCCTCTGGGTGAGAAGAGCCAAGGTGGCGCAGTGGTTAAATGCAGCACTGCAGGCTACTGCTAGATCAGCAGGTCAGCGGTTCAAATCTCACCGGCTCAGGGTTGACTCAGCCTTCCATCCTTCCGAGGTGGGTAAAATGAGGACCCAGATTGTTGGGGGCAATATGCTGACTCTCTGTAAACCGCTTAGAGAGGCCTGAAAGGCCTATGAAGCGGTATATAAGTCTACTGCTATTGCTACTGCTATTGCTATTAAATGCTGGTAGGTGGGTTAGGCCTACTCAGACAGGTAGGTAATTCCCATGTTGTTAACACAGGTGTTACTCTGAACACATTTAGCAAAGAGAAAGACAGTTTGACTGTTTATGTGCTGGCTTTGAAGAGATTTCTTACTATAGTCTGTTTTGTGAAGAAGTGAAAGAGTCATCCACTGAGGTAAAAAAAAAAGTTTGATGCAGGGGTGGTATACACTTACCTTTCCTACTGGTTCGCAAATGTGAGAGCACGCAAATATGAGATCCTTCTGCGCATGCGCTTTGGTGAAAAGTGCGTGCACAGCAAACCGGCAACAACGCCGGCAGCAACCCACCCTTGGTTCTGACCGAGGCTTCCTGAGAACATGAAGCAAATTCCTGGTCCCGACAAAAAACCCTTTTATTAATTGACTGTGAATTCTGTTCATTGGCATCCAGCAAAGTCTTTCAAGGGAGGATTTACAGTCACAGACCTTATCTGGGTTGGAGAGTTGACAGGCCAATATCTGCAAAACTTGGCAAGGAGTCTCGGAGAATCACAAACCAATTAAGCGAACTGATTGTCTCCTGCAAACTCCACTCCCCTTTCGCTCCTCTTTTATTTCCTCTGTGAGGGGCCATTCATTGTCCATTTGTGGCCTTACTCCCAAGTCAACCCCTGTACTTTAGCTGTTCTCTTCGTCTGGCAACTCTGCTCATGCACACACTAGGAACAGGCTCCAGCTGTTCATCTGCCTCACAGATGTCTGACTCTGAATGCAGCTGATAACTGACATACAGCTCTGGTCCCCTCTCTGCCTCTGACACAGAGCCCTCATCAGAGCCTTCCCCAGACTCCAGGACTGGCCCCTGTTCCTCCCCAACCTCCTCACTGTCTGAATCTGCTGCCAGCTCTACTGGCTGCTGGTGAGCCACAGCAATGAGAATTCCAGTTTTAACGCCTCTGATATTCTATACAAATTAATAAATGGATGGCCTCAAATGACAGAGCTTAAGATATCATGCATATTTTCATATAACTGACAAAAGTGTGAATGTTGTTGCTAATAGGCAGCTAGTGGCCCAAATAAAATAATATTACAATGCAGAAAAGCTACTGCAGGAGAACTGATTTCCGCTCCCCTCTCCTTTGCCCCAAATATGTCTTGTCTGAATTTGAAATCTCAGTTCCTTTGCCTGTTTATCCCCTGAAAGTTCACTGTTGGCACTATTTCCAGGTGTTTTAAAAACTGTAGCAGAACTGCCCTGCAGTAGCTTAGCAACTACAATATTTCTGCAAATGCCTTGGGTATATACTGAAAGAAAAATATGCCATCTGCTCACATGGCTTTCGTCTTGGCTCTGGCAACATGATCTGACAAATAGTAATCAGTGGTGAAGAAGTGGGAAACACAGCTGTGACTTCTGACACAGGGTTGTCGGAATTTCTCTGCTTGTACCCTACAAGGCAGAGGATTAGGAAAAATTGCAGCTCTTGATTACACATTGGCTAATATAAAGTAGTGCCCCTTAGCAGGTAAATAAGACTCAGTACTATCTTTGACATCACCAACAAGATATCGTACAGAAAATAAACCTAACACAATGGCAGTCACACCCTTTTCCCTGTTGGACATGGCCAAGGTTAAACCCAGCTCTTCTCTTTGCCTAATCCACCAAACCCAAATTGACCCTTCCTGCACAAACAACCCTTTGCAATCCCATCAAACCAAAGAACATAAATTTCCTACAAGCTCACAGCTGAGTCCAAAATCTGTCCTAACAAAATGGCAACCTGAAAAAACCCCCAGCTGTTCCATCTTCCATCATTTGAGGATTTAAAAGCTCCATCTCCTTCATAACAAACTTCCTTCGCTCTGTTGACTTCCTGAAAGGGTCATTTTGCCTAATAATTAGATAAGGCAGGGGTCCCCAACAGAGGTAGTATTCAGCAGGTTCTGACCAGTTCTGGAGAACCAGTAGTCAAAATTTTGAGTAGTTCGGAGAACTGGTAAATACCATCTCTGGCTGGCCTCGCCCCCATCTATTCTCTGCCTCCTGAGTCCTAGCTGATTGGGAGGAAATGGGGATTTTGCAGTAACCTTCCCCTGGAGTGGGGAGGGAATGGAGATTTTACAGTATCCTTCCCCTGCCATGCCCATAGAACTGGTAGTAAATTTTTAAAAATCCATCACTGGTTCCCAACTTGCCTTAGGAACCAAGCCCCAGAGCTGGAAGTGAATGGTGTGCGAGCAAGCAAAGCTCAATTTGGGTATTTGCAGCCGCTTCCCAGTGTTAGCATCATAGTGTCAGCTCCACCTCAGATATTCAGGCATTAGATTCTCACAGAAGTGCAAATTCCACTGTAAACTCCACATGTGAGGGTTTTTAGATTGCGCGTTCCTCCAACGCCCCAGTCTGTGGAAAAATTGTCTTCCATGAAATCGGTCTCTGATGCAGGGGTGGGTTTCAAAATTTGTTACTACTGGTTCAGTGGGCATGGCTAGGTGGGGGGGCGGGCATGTGACTAAGTGGATGTGGCCAACTTGATGTCACTCACGGCCATGCCCACTCAGTCACAGCCCCCCACCTAGCCACACCCACCAAACCTGCTAAAATTTCTGTTTCCCAGCTGGGAAGCTGGCAAAGAAGTGTCGCTTTCCCCGCCGCTATGGCTGCTTCTACTTCAGCGCTGAATGGTCCATGCCCTCCCCCTAAAGATTGATGCCGCAGGAGGGCAGGAAAGAAGCCGGTCTTGGGAGAGACCTTCCCTCCAGAGAGCCCATGAGGGGAAAGAAGAGGCGGGCTAGTTTGAATGCGGGAAGACAGTTTGTGGCCAGTGCCTTCTTCGCTTGTTAGAGTGGGCTAACCAAGACACATGTCATAGCAATGCCAGCACCACCTGTCTGGGAGAAACAGTGCGTGGACAGGTGAGTCTTTCTTCCCTCTTTCTCTCTCTCCCACCCGCCTCCTACTGCTTTTCCTTCCACTTCTCCCCTGCGTTGCCTGGTCACAAGGGCCAAAGAAATGACAGTGTGGGGTTAAGCAGAGGGGCGCTCCTTTTCTCCCTTGGTGGCAGGGGCTGCTTTATCACGCACCTCCTTCCCTTGCTTGGCTACTACCACCGGGGTGCTGCTAGAGCAAGCAAAGGAAAGAAAGGGGCCGGAGAAAGAAAGGAGGTGCGCGATGAAGCAGCCCCCAGCGCTAAGGGTTAAGGGGAGCGTCCCTCCGGATGTCCACTTTTCTTTGCTATCGTGCACCTCTGCTGTCACATGCCTCTTTTCTTTCTCCTTCCATCCGCACTATCCTAACAGAGCATTTTGGATGAGAATCGAAACGTCTTCAAAAGAGAAAACAAGAAAGTCGAGTTGCCTCCTGAAAAAGCATCTTTGGGCTATACAAATCTGTATTTTTCCACTGTTTGGGTTCCCTCTTTACTTGCAAAACAGGCACCCAAAGTTCAGTGCAATGAAGCTTGGTTCTTCTCTTCAGTATTGTGCTCCTTCTTCAGACTGAATTTGTGACACAGACGATCTATTGACGTGCTTATCTCAAGATACTTGCCTCTTCCTATTGCTACCAGTGCTGCCTAGAAGACAAATTTAAGATCAAGGCTAAATGGGTCAAACTGTACAGTACACTAGATGCAATATAAAGTGTTAACTGCATCCAGGATAGCCAAGCCTCCAGCCTTACTCTAATCCCATGCATCTATCCTCACATCTTCACTAACCTGCATTTCTTTAAATAAGGAGCACAACCGTAAAGGTTTATTTTTAGTACAAAGGGTCTCTCTAGTTATTTGTTAAATTTATTTGCCCCCAATTCTGCCGTGGGGCTACTCCCAAATTTGGTACACAGATGTCTTACTCTCTGGGAAAAATATTGTGGGGGGTAAGACATCCCTAAACCCCTCTGGGGTGTGTATTCTGTTAAGATACAGCTCTTGTGCCTTAAATGGCTTCTACTGTACTGCCGTAAAATGGCTTCTACTGTACAGCGCAGTGGAGTTGTCATGGTAACGGCTTCACAGTACTCAACAAGGGGGCTCCCTCTGGTAAGGGAAAAAATCTGACATTAGAAATTATGTTTGGTCCGGACATTTTCCCCCTATAAATAAATACCCATGCAACTCTGGGTTATCAGCTAGTTGACTATAAAACACATTAACATCTGCGCTATTTACACATGCCCCAGGTCTGTCTAAAAATTGCCCACCAGATAGTCATTTTTAACATAACAGAAATAAAAAAAATTACAAATTCATAGGGAGTTATCACATCAATT
The DNA here is from genome assembly GCF_009769535.1 of Thamnophis elegans. Classification (NCBI taxonomy): domain Eukaryota; kingdom Metazoa; phylum Chordata; class Lepidosauria; order Squamata; family Natricidae; genus Thamnophis; species Thamnophis elegans. The sequence goes on along the minus strand of NC_045546.1, from coordinate 18,300,253 downwards.
ATTTATCGTAGCTAAAAGTCCAAATGCAATGTCTGTAGCACAAAATGGCTTGTCTGCTATGTGGCAACAGCACAGTCTTGATCCTATGCAGGAGGTATGGACAGCAAGATTAGAAAACAATCCCTTCCATATATTTATACCAACAGTGGAAATATAAAATAAATAATGCTAAATTCTGGGGCAGTGAGGTAATCGAATCTGTATTGCCATGTGCTTTCAAAGGACTGATTTTCTAGAGTTCTAAATGAACTAGGACAGAAAGCCAAGGTGGCGCCCATGGAGACCGATTCCCATCAAGCTGTGATGGGGACACCAATTCCCATCAAGTTGAGTATATCTACTCAGCAGCAGTGGAATTCATTTACCTTCTGTTAGGAATATAATACTAACGGTTGGGTTGGCAATATATAAATCATGTAACAATCCTATACCTGTTTCTTTAAATCATACTGTAAAGTGTGATTGGATGCTGTGTTCCTCAATCGGCCATAAGAGGGAGCCAGAATGACTGTTAGCTCTCTGTTTGTTAGATGCTGGGCTGATCTAGCAATAGCAATAGCAATAGCAGTTAGACTTATATACCGCTTCATAGGGCTTTCAGCCCTCTCTAAGTGGTTTACAGAGTCAGCATATTGCCCCCAACAACAATCCGGGTCCTCATTTTACCCACCTCGGAAGGATGGAAGGCTGAGTCAACCCTGAGCCGGTGAGATTTGAACAGCCGAACTGCAGAACAGCCGAACTGCAGAACTGCAGTCAGCTGAAGTAGCCTGCAGTGCTGCATTTAACCACTGCGCCACCTCGGCTCAGATCTGATTTGAGTGCCGTGAGCTATTGTAAGTTTTGCAACTGCTAGCAAACTTTGTGTACTGAACCGATTATATGATACTGGACTATGTTATTTGGTTTATCCCTTATCTGAAAGACATTGATGACTAACTGTCTTATCCATGTATGACTTGGACTGTTTGATGGACTCTGATATCTCTATTTCCACGAAAGTAAAAGCCTATTTAAATTGCAGTGTCTCTGTATGCTGGTTTGTGTGTTCTCCAACACAACTCTAACAACGCTTCTCTGAAGGTACTCGCTCTCTCAACAGGGAGCTTACCTAACACCTTCCCTCCTATGACATAGGACAGGAAACCAAGGTGGCGCCCATGGGCACCGATTCCCATCAAGCTTGATGGGACACTGATTCCCATCAAGCTAAATATATTTACTCAGCAGTGATGGAATTAACTTACCTTCCCTACCAGTTCCCAGATGTGAACACATGCATTGGAGCTGGTGGGTGAAGCCTCCTGCAGCCGCCGCTACAGGTTTGCCTGAACCGGAGAAAACCGGCTGAATACCACCTCTGATACTCAGTATATATAGATTGATGTAATCCCTCAAATGCTATCTTCATTCTTCTTGGGAAGGTCACTCAGGTGTTTAGTTGAGCAAATGGTGGATAATGAAATGTCTTCATCTGACATAAAACTCTGTAAATGGAGTCTATGAATTCTCTCAAGGCAAATACGTAAGCTGCTTCTGTCCAAGTTTAAACAATCCTTGTGTCTTTCTCATGGCTTTCCCATTCTTGCTAAATAGAGAGCAGCCTGATAGCAACAGCATTTTGACTTATATACTGCTTTACAATGCTTTAAAGCCCTCTCTAAGAGATTTACAGAGTCAGCATACTGCCCCCATCAATCTGGGTCCTCATTTTACCAACCTCATAAGGATGGAAGGCTGAGTTCAACCTTGAGCCTGGTGAGATTTGAACTGCCAAATTTCAGGTAGCCGGCAGTCAGCAGAAGTAGCATGCAGTACTGCGCTCTAACCACTGCACCACAGTGGCTCATGAAATTTTTCCAAAAATGTCATCGTAATTGTGCCTCAGAAATGTTTCCTGGACAATAAATAGGATTCCAGAGTAACAGAACAATTTTTCTGCTGCAGCCTCCTTTGTTATCCTTCCACAATTATTCCAATGGTGCTGTGAAGATGAAGTTCATAGAATTAAAAATGTTGTGGACTTGGAAGGGATCCTAAGATCATCCAATCCAACCATCAGCATTGTGCTAGAAACAATCCATGCATCCAGGTAGCTATTCAGCCCTTTCTTAAAAACTTCAAGAGTAGGATGCAGAACCAGTGTTTCTCAACCTCAGCAACATTAAGATGTGTGGACTTAAACTCCCAGAATGCCCCAGCATCTTAATATTAGAATAGAATAGAATAGAATAGAATAGAATAGAATGGAATGGAATGGAATGGAATGGAATAACAGAGTTGGAAGGGACCTTGGAGGTCTTCTTGTCCAACCCCCTGCTTAGGTAGGAAACCCTACACCACTACAGACAAATGGTTATCCAACAACTTCTTAAAAACTTCCAGTGTTGGAGCATTCACAACTTCTGGAAGCAAGTTGTACCATTCATTAATTGTTCTATCAGTTTTAAGGTGCTTCTCTCCTTGATTAGTTTCCAGCCGTTGCTTCTTGTTCTACCCTCAGGTGCTTTGGAGAATAGCTTGACTCCTTCTTCTTTGTGGCAATCCCTGAGATATTGGAACACTGCTATCATGTCTCCCCTAGTCCTTCTTTTCATTAAACTAGACATACCCAGTTCCTGCAACCGTTCTTCATATGTTTTAGCCTCCAGTCCCCTAATCATCTTGGTTGCACTTCTCTGCACTCTTTCTAGAGTCTCCACATCTTTTTTACATATTAACTGAATGCCATCTGGTATTTCTCTGCCCAGCATAAACTAAAAGGATTGTTGTGGGAATAACATTGCAAAAGATACTCCTAAAGTAAGAGAAAATTGGAAAATGCTACCTTTCCAGCTGCACAAGTCTGGCTTTTTCACTCTGTCCCTGGTTACCAAAAGATTGCTCACTTCATAACATTATGAGCAATTGCATTGCAATCACATAAGATTACAAGTAAGGCCGGCATGCTCCTTGAGGACTGGTGTAAAATGAAATTGACGCATGTATGTTGACGATAAATATAGACTGGTATCTTAAATTACACTATAAAACACGAGAAGGGAATTTAAGACAGATTTTTTTTTAAAGGTTAGAGGGTTTAAACTGATTTTCGGAACAATAACAATTTGCAAAGAGTCTGATTTTGTAGAAAAAGCATATATTTCCCCCAGGAATCTGGGGCATTTGGAAACTGTTGGTAAGCAGATCCTACCAAGACCTAGAATCCTCAAAGGTTCCATGTCATCAAGCAAATATATGACTTTGTTTCTTGGTGTTGGATGATAAGGCCAGACTACTATATCTGTAATAGTGGTTGGCTTGAAATTTCAAATGTGAGCTTATTCCAATCATGCAGAAAGTTTGCAACTATGCACAGAAGGCATGAGAGTAATAACCAGTGGTAGGATTCAGCCAGTTCGTATGTATTCGGGAGAACTGGTTGTTAACTTTCTAGCAGTTCGGAGAACCGGTCGTTGGTAGAAATCTTCTTTTGTTTTTCCCCCACATTCTGGTGATGTTTCTACCCCAATCTTTATTGCCCTGCTTACAGAAACTACCTCTCGGGTTTACCCTTATTGCCTGATTTGTTACTCCAGCTTGCAGGTATTTCTAATCTAATGATTGGTGTTTTGGGCAGCTTTTTGCAAGCAAAGGAACTTTTTGTATTTTTGTACAGGTAACTGTTGAGTTACAACAGTTCATTTGATGTTCATCCATCGTATTCGAATAGGACCTTGACATCTAGTTGAGTGGGGGATGTCAAGACTTGCGCATGAATTGGGTTAAAATGAGGGAGAGGTGCACAGAGTCAGTTTCACTCTCTCTTCCCAGATTTCATCTTGCTCCAATAGCAGGACAAGAGTCAAGACAGTTGGAGATGGGCTGGGCGCAGTAATTGACCAGGGCGTCTCTTGTGTCTTGTCATGTTCTTAGCATATCACATCGCTTGCAGAAACCGCCTTCATGACCATTGTCTTATTTTACTGGGTTTCATCTGCTCAGTCCGCCAGAATCTGTCTTCACATGCTCCGGATAGACAAGTCCCTATCTCACTGAAGGTCAATGACCCAACGGTTAGTCTCAACCTGGTTTGCCTAGCCCATTGAAGCTGTTGCCCAGGGTGTGGCCGCTACACATGCTACAGCTACTAGGAGCCACAAGTGAGAGCTGAGTAACAGGTGGGAACCAAAGGTGGATGAGCTGCCCCAAAAGCTGCCCTTAAAACTAGCTGCCCTAAAAGGACACAACATGCCCCTATACCAGAGATGCTACCCCTCCCTGAACACTCCATACACCCCAACAGTTTATTTGGTGACCATTCAAAGTTACAATAGCACTGAAAAAGTGACACGACCATTTTTCACACTTACGACCATTGCAGCCTCCCCAGGGTCACAAGAGGCTGGGTGAAGCGAAGCGCCCCTTGACATGAGTGACATCAAGTTGGCCATGCCCACCCAGTGACACAACCACCCAGCCACATTTACCCAGCTGGTCACTAGAGCAGAGAACCGGATGTTAAATTATTTGAATCCCACCACTGGTAATAACCACTATGACCAAAGTTGGAGATAAAAAATCCAGAGAAGTGCTAGATGTTAGCAAAGGGATACAGAACACCCTTGAATGCTTCGTTGACATCCAATGAATATCTGGATTTCTAAGTCCAGGTGATCTGGTAACTCTGCACTGCATTCCTAAATAGTGTGAGGGCCCTAGGAAATCAATATACTGTATACAATTAAATTTACTATACACTATTTTTTTCCAACTAGTATTCAATGATGCATACATCATGCATTATATTATATAAAGGAATTAATAAAAACAGAGAACAATAATCCCCTCTGAAACTAAACTTCTGCAGAATCACTTTGGATATCGAGATGGGCAGCATGTTAACAAATTAGAAAAACAAATAAACAGAGTGTTGCTTTTTCCTCTACATCTCTCTTTTTTTCTCAACTGGAATAATTTGCTAACTAGAGGAAGATGAGCAGGTGGCTTATAAAAGAACAGGTGGCAAGAAGGGGAGGAGCTAGCATCCTCAACCTTCCCATTTACATGTTCAACCACACTCCCATGCTCCGCTTGACATGTGGATAAGGTTCCACATTTGAATTTAGCAAATTCTTGGCTTATATATGGCTCCAAAGCACTTTACAACTCTCTCTGAGTAGTTTACAATGAAGAAGCATTATTTGCACCTTCCCCCAAACAATCTGGGTCCTCCTTTTATTGACCTCGGAAGGTTGAGACAACCTTGAGCCCCATCAGGATCAAACTCTAGGCTGTAGGCAGTTAGCCTGCAATACTGCATTCTAATCATTGCACCACCACAGCTTTCATACAAACTTCCTAGCACTTATAATGTTACCTAGTTGGGTAATATAATGAGATGTCTGCAAGAAAACAACCAACCTCTAAGGGATCCCAAACTATTTAATGTTGGCACTGAAACTCAGGATAAAATGATCTTATTGCATCCATTGATGACTCTTTCAGTTATATTTATCCTTAATATTTCTTCTGGGCTTTCCATTAAAGCTTAGTTGGCCAGAGTGGGAATTAGATGTCCTATTGGCATGATTTAACATGGCTCTCCTTCAATGTGTATTTTCATTTCATCTTATGTAAGCTTTCTCTCTACCCTAACATCGATTTAGTATTTCTGGCAGGTTCTTATCTCTCAGCACCAACACACCTTAGAACTGTTGCCAACAGAAACTAGAATAGCCACCTGCTCTTTTTTGGGATGAAGGATCAAACGATATCCGTACGGGATGACCTTTAGCAAATAGGGTGGCTGTTTCAAATACTCACGTAATAGCAACAGTAATTAAGACAGCCTATATTTAAAAAAACATAGGTACTTTCCAATGGTGGGTTTCAAAAATTTTTCAAACCTACTCTGTGGGTGTGGCCTCCTTTGTGGGAGTGGCTTGCTGGCCATGTGACCTGATGGGAGTGGCTTGCCGGCCATGTGTTCTCTCTCTCTCTCTCTCTCTCTCTCTCTCTCTCTCTGTCCCTTTTTCCTTTTTTTCTTTCATCTCTCTCTCACTTTTTCTTCCTATTTTTCTTTCTTTCTTTCTTTCTTTCTCTTTCTCTCTCTGTGTGAGTCTGTGTGTGTGTGTGTGTTTGTGTGGGAGTGTGGTGGGTTTCAAAAATTTTGGGAACCTCTTCTGTAGGTGTGGCCTGCTTTCCGGGTCCACTGGTGGAACCTCTTCTAACCGGTTCGGTAGATTTGATGAACCGGTTCTACCGAACTGGTGCGAACTGGTAGGAACCCACCCAACCCAACAATCCTAACATTGTTAAGTTGTTATCAAAGTAATGGATGAAACCGTCGTGTTTGAAATTGTACTTCCTTTCTCCCCACAGGCTTTGAAAAATGCCATGTTGCACTTTGCAGAAGTTTTCTGAAGGTACACTTGTGATATTTCACTTCAGTTTCTACACAATTACCAATTCCAGAAGAGAATACTTTTTTTATAAACAGTCAATCATCCAATTTTATTTGCCCTCCCTGGGAAGACTAACATGTAGGCGTGTCGACAAGGGAAAAAAGAATAGAATGCAGGATTCTGACCTGCCCCATTCAATGACCATCTGCAATACCATTCTTGACATTCTACATTCTTTAGGTTTTTTAGAGCTACTAGATAAGTGGATGAGCATGTTGCTGGTTTCACCAAAGATGCAAAGATGAGAACCAGTTAGGAAAGTGGCTGAGTGGAATAAGAAAGCCACAGATACATTCTAAGTCAGTTTTTCTCAACTTTAACGTATGTAAACTTCACAACTCATCTGTCTGGAATCCACACTGTATATTGGACATTAATACAATTGAGTGAGTCCAGAGGTATTTCACGAGATTACTATACTCCTCTGCTTGCAACATAATACCCTACACCACCAGGCTTGAAATTTTGGGCTTGGACAACCTAGAACTACTCCTACGGTCGGACTTAGCAATAGCAATAGCAGTTAGACTTATATACCACTTCATAGGGCTTTCAACCCTCTCTAAGCGGTTTACAGAGTCAGCATATTGCCCCCAACAACAATCCGGGTCCTCATTTTACCCACCTCGGAAGGATGGAAGGCTGAGTCAACCCTGAGCCGGTGAGATTTGAACAGCCGAACTGCAGAACTGCAGTTAGCTGAAGTAGCCTGCAGTGCTGCATTTAACCACTGCGCCACCTCGACTTAAGTGTAGTACACAAAATTACCCGCTACAACATCCTACCAGTCAATGACCACTTTAGCTTCAACTGCAATATCACAAGAGCACACAACAGATACAAACTCGTTGTAAACTGCTACAAATTTGATTGCAGAAAATACAACTTCAGCAACAGAGTGGTAAATGCCTGGAATGCACTACCTGACTCTGTTGTTACATCTTCAAATCCCCATAACTTTAACCTTAAACTTACTATTGACCTCACCCCATTCTTAAGAGGTCTGTAAGGGGCATGCATAAGTGCACCATCATGCCTACCATTCCTGTCCTACTGTCCCCATTTATTTGTACCCATTTAATTCTTACTCATATTTATTCTAATACCTATTATCTTGTAAATGATTGACAAATCAAATAAATAAATACATAGATTAAATAAATAAATTAATAAACTCTCAGATTTCTCTAGCCAGCATGTTCAATAATCCACCAATGAGAAGGTAGCTAAGCAAGGGAACTTAGTTCAACCTTCAGCCTGGGTAAATTCCACTTATTTTGGACGTTAATTTTAAAGCAATGGGTTGGAAATTCTGAAATGACATTTTTTTTTTGAATGATGTCCAGGTTGGGGAAATTAATATACACTATCAATTTTCATCTTCTCCGTCCAATTTAACATGGGCATCCTTTAAATGTGCAGCATATCTGTAAGTATTATGTACTTACTCCAAAAGGAAAGAAACAGAAAGAAAGAAAAATTACAATTGGATAGGCTGCTACACTTCTAAAATATCACTCATCAGTGATGTCAACAGCTAGGATCTTCTGTTAGAAAAATAGAGAAAAGTGTTATTTCAGTCACTCTGTCTTTCTGTGGGATTTGTTTTTTAGGGGTGATAGATTTTCACTTAAATAATGTACAAGGAAGCATGACATGACTTGGCCAACCATATTAGCTGGGAAAATTGTCCAACACCCTCTTTCTTAATGAAGATGACACCCAAATGACAAAATGTGTATCATGTCATGTTGGGAATGCTTCTCTATTCAATAGATGTTTCAACACTGCATGCAAGTACACAAGAGGAGTAATTTGAGTAACAATGGCATGATACACATCCCTACCTACCCCCATGTGGATGCTTGTTGGAATAGGCACGCAACAGGGACACATGAGTTCCCTGCACTTATTTTGGTATCCTGAAGAGCCCTCTCTGATTCAGTGGATCAAAGCTAGAGGCTCCTTTTTTGGTACACCGTCTAACAGTAATGAACATAGAATAGAATAGAATGGAATGGAATGGAACGGAACAGAACAGAATGGAATGGAATAGAAACTTTATTGTCACTTTGAATGTACACTAATTGGCATATATTAAAATTAAATTTTGTTGCATACGGCTCTGAGAGGGGTCATCCTCACCAATATACACTACATAACTATGACAAAATAAATACCATATTTTTCAGAGTAAAAGACACACCTTTCCCCCCCAAAAAAGAGGGTGAAAAGTTGGGTGCATCTTATACATCAAATGTAGCTCCACCCACCCCCTCAAGGCATGGAGGCAACGATGGTCTGTGGCAAGTCCTGCAGCCTGGAACAGCTGATTGGGGGTATTCCAGCAGTCTGATCCACCTGCCAATCAGCTGTGCTGAATCAGGCTGCAATAAGTGCTGAAGCTGACCAGGCTAGACAGAGTTTCCAGCAGCAATCACATTCAGAAAGCACAGTAACTGATTCAGCAAGATTCAAAATAATAATAATAATATGCAATAGATTACCAAAAGCAGGTTTTCCAAGGTAGCAGTAAATACAAGCAAAACACAAGCAGTTTCACTTTCAGTTCTCGGCTAAGCCAGGCTCCTTCATGTCTCCTTGTTGCTCACACAGCAAATTTCAGAGTCCAAATGGCCCTTATTGGCTGACTTAGTTGCTATGCCTACTCATTGGCTGACCTTGTTACCATGTGTCAGCTGAATACCTGGATGCTGGTAGGCAGAGGCACAATTTTTCTTATTATTTTCCTCCCCAAAAACTAAGGTGTGTCTTATACTCTGGAGAGTCTTATACTCCAAAAAAATACTGTAAGTAAGTAAGTAAGTAAGTAAGTAAGCAAGCAAGCAAGCAAGCAAGCAAGCAAGCAAGCAAGCAAGCAAGCAAGCAAGCAAGCAAGCAAGCAAATACATACATACATACATGCTTATGTATATACCCACATATATTATATGACACAGTCATATAATATAAATAGAAACAACACAGACTACACATCACCTCCTCTTTTATGAACAGTCTCTTGAAAACCGGGCCTTCTGCATGAAACTCTAGCCATATTGGTAGCCAGAGAGGTTCATGAGAAGTTCAGTTGTGCTTAATATGCTACATTATCAGCTTTCAAATGTGAAAGAGGAATGTTTGTGCTAGATGCACTTCTATTTCTGTCATTAAAAACAGAAGTAACATTTTCTTGTGTTTATTCCTTAAATCTATATACTGTCTTTCTGCTTGTACAAATAGTATTGTACAAACACCATGAGATGGTTTACAACAATGAAACAAAAAGTAAACATAAATGAAATACAAGTAAAATCAATTAAGAATTTATATCTTGCCAAAATTGCTAACAGGAGTCCCATCAGGAGGCTTGTTTTAGGTATTTACCACCAAAGAATACAGAGTAGAATGTTCTTTATTGGCCAAGTGTGGTTGGACAATAAAGTATATATAAACACTAGCCGATAACCCAGTGTTGCCCGGGTATTTATTTATAGGGGCAGGGAAATGTCCGGACCAAACATGATTTCTAACGTTGGATTTTCCCCCTTACCAGAGGGAGCTCCCTTGTGGAGTACTGTGAAGCCATTACAGTATGAGCCGAGGTGGCGCAGTGGTTAAATGCAGCACTGCAGGCTACTTCAGCTGACTGCAGTTCTGCAGTTTGCCTGTTCAAATCTCACTGGCTCAGGGTTGACTCAGCCTTCCATCCTTCCGAGGTGGGTAAAACGAGGACCTGGATTGTTGGGGGCAATATGCTGACTCTGTAAACCGCTTAGAGAGGGCTGAAAGCCCTATGAAGCGGTATATAAGTCTAACTGCTATTGCTATTGCTATTGCTACCATGGCAACTCTATTGCACTGTACAGTAGAAGCCATTTAAGGCACAAGAGGTTGTATCTTAAGTATCTTAACAGAACACCCCCCCCCAAGGGGCGTTAAGGGTATCTTACTACCACAATATTTTTCTCCAGAGGGTAAGCCATCTGTGTATCAAGTTTGTCTGAAATTACTCAAGGTGTACCAGAGTGTGTACACACACACACACACACACACACACACACATATATATTTTGTATTTGTGCTGATATATATATATATATATATATATATATATATGTATATGTATATGTATATGTATATGTATATGTATATGTATATGTATATGTATATGTATATGTATATGTATATGTATATGTATATGTATATGTATATTTATGAATGAATTTATATTCCAAAAAACCTTTTAAGAAAATGAATTAGGAGATGACTAACTAAGTCCACATGGATATTGGTTCAGACTGAAAATTGGAATCCCTTGGTCTGCAGTTTATAACAGTTTAGTTCGTTACTTCATCTTGTAATACAAAGAAAGTTTGGCACCTGCCGTTCTTTCTTCTTGGACTCATCCTATAGGAATATGAGAAGTGAAGAGATTACTATAATAAGAATGTGGGGCGCGACAGGAACAGGTGGCTGTGCTTGTCAAATAATCTGCACAGAACCTGGAATTTGAAAGCTCGTTTGTCAAACAATTAAGACTTCTTGAGCCTAAAGAATATTGAGAATTCCAGGCAACCTGGAATTCTCTCTCTCTTTCTCCCTGTCTCTCTTTCTCGTTGCTTTGCTGACCAATATGTTACTGGATGCTTTGAAGCAGAATCAACTTTCTCGGGGGGAAAACATAAAGAACTTTTCAGAATTCTTGACATTCTTATAACCAAATCAGAACAGGATCTGAAAATATGAAAATCTAAACATATTCTCGCCTCCCGACCCCCAATACCCAAACAACCTCAACTGAATTCTGCTCATCAAAGTAACCACACTTAAATAGGAAGCCTGTGACATCACTGCTTATGTTGCCAATGCTCTCCTCCCTCAGACTACTTTAGTTCCAGCAGAAGAATTCTCACCCAGACGATGAGAAGAAGCTGAGAAGCTCTGGGCATCACACTCTGGTGCTCCATCCATCATCTTCTGCAGGTAGAGCAATAGATGCATTTGATATGCCTAGATCTTATTTCTTCTTCTTCAAAGAAAAAAAAAGAAAAAGAAAACTAACACCCCTGAGGTTTAAAGCTATAGAAACCTCTGGCTTTCCCATGGTATTTGTATAGCCAGAAAACTTTTTAATGATGTGTAGTATTGGCATTCTTTGTTTCTTATTAAAGGTACTAATATTAATCATTGGATATAATGCTTGATAATAATGACACAGTATTATCCTTATGTATGTATTTGGAATGGAGGTCAGATATTTTTGGATCCAGGGAAGCTGGATCGATCAGGACCACTGGTTGGATCTGATGGGATGGGGTCACTAGAATTCTACTATTGCAAGGCCAGGGAGACTTATCTTTCCCAGAACTAGTTTAACATAGAAGCCGAATAATAACCTGAATGTCTGAAGAACATGAATGCAATCTTAGCTTGTTGGTGGACCAACTCAGGAGCTTTAGGCAAGCTACCATCTCTCAACCCAAGACTTTTGTAGAAGAAAAAAGCTAGGGTTAGGTCAGTAAAGATTCTCAGACATTCAGGTAGAGATGTCTGGAAGTTCAGTCTGTCCAGATAGAGATTTCTGGACTTCTTTTCCTGTTGGTTTGAAATGTTTGGCTGCTCATCCAAGTAGCTTCTTCAGTCTGAGCAAATTGGTCAGGGGGAAACCAACCAACATGCTACTTGGATTGAAGAAGCTACCTACTTGGATAAGCAATGAAGTATTTCGAACCAACAAGAAAAGAAATTCAGTTGCCATGGCTCAACTTCCAAAAATTAGTCAGTGATATCCCTTATAAGAGTCTCAAGCATTACTATGGACATTATGCCTTTTCAAATTTATTGTGTTTACAGCTTTGTGTTTTGTTATATTACTCCCCAATTAATAGCACTAACATAAAAAAATCCTATTATAATATTTTGCTGGCAGATATCTTAACTGTGTATCCTTTCGGGATACATGAATCAGCCTCTGTAAAATCAGTGTAGGAATTTGGTGGAACTTATTCTCTTCATTTATGGATCCTGTAGAAAGTTTGAAAAATTAAATACATAAATCAAGTTCAAAACCACCTAAGAAAATGAAAGTATTTAATGCTCAGTTTATTTTAAAAGATGTTTCTGTAGCCTCTTAATATTCTTTAGTTCCCAAAATAAATGGACTAAACTACTATTAGGGCGAAAAAGTATGGAAAAAGACATTCACAGAATTGCAGACTATCTAACAACTTCTCTGAAACCTGTTTTTTTTAAAATATGGCTCTATGATTTTTTTTGACTTCCTGCAGATATAGAGCTTTAATCCCGCATGCAAATAATAAATGTATTAAATAAATATAATGCATTAAAATAATAAATAAATATAGAACTGTGATCCTCAAATATCAGGCTGGGAATGCTATTTATTGACAGGTTTTAATCAGGGAGAATAAAAAAGAGTTAGTGAATCTTGAATAATAGATATGCTATTTTTAAGAATTATTATTTTATATGTCTTTATATGGCCCAGAAAGCATATCTCAAAAAGAACAGAGGAGAGGGAGGGAGAAAGAATATTCAATTCTTTTCTTAACTACATGAAAGATTGCAACTTTTCCAAATAATGGAAATGACAGCTCTTCCCAAGATAGATTTCTAACACAAATTTATGAAGAGAGTAAAAAGAGAGACTGCAATCACTGCAGCAATTTACATCCAATCAAGAAATCTATATGAACGATGGCATGAAATTTAATGCTGCCTATTTTGCCTTGATTAAAGTCCTTTGCAGACATTTTTATGCATATCAAATGTTCACTGTCTTATATACCTAAAAAGGTTAGTGTGTGCTGCAAATTTGGGCAAAAAGAGAGAGAGAGAAAGGTAAGGCTACCATTCGCTCACCTAGAGTTTAACTGTAAAGGTAAAGGTTCCCCTTGCACATATGTGCTAGTTGTTCCTGACTCTAGGGGGTGGTGCTCATCTCCATTTCAAAGCCGAACAGCCAGCGCTGTCTGAAGACGTCTCCGTGGTCTTGTGGCCGGCATGACTAAATGCCAAAGGCACATGGAACACTGTTACCTTCCCACCAAAGGTGGTTCCTATTTTTCTACTTACATTTTTATGTGCTTTCGAACTGCTAGGTTGGCAGAAGCTGGGCCAAGTAATGGGTGCTCATTCCATTATGTGACACTAGGAATTTGAACCACTGAACTGTCAACCTTTTTCAACAACAAGCTCAGCATCTTAGACACTGAGCCACCATGTCCCTTAGTTTATCTGTACCTTAAAGCAAAACTGACATAAGATTGATCACATCAGCACTGTATGTAGAAGAACCAACAAAGATCCTCTAATTTAAAGACTATCTTGTTGCAAGACTGCTGGCTTTTTTCAGCATCAATTTCTGCATTAACTGAGTAGAGAAATTTAGGCCAAGATGCTTGGAAATAACCCAATATGCATGGAATTCTCTTACATCAAGAGGGTGGTGGGATTATTACCCATTTCATTCTATATTCTGTGAGGGTAACTGGGGTCATGGCAGCAATTTGATCAAAATAGTAAAGGATCAGAATTACTTCTCTTTTTTTCATTTGGGAGTTATAGTTGCATTTTGGTTCATGTCAACAGTGCAGTGGATGGAGGCATAGTCTATTCAGTCTCCTAGTTGTCCTTTCCTGGGGAGGAATGAAGGCCTATGAAGGAAGGAAGGTAGGAAGGAAGGAAGGAAGGAAAGAAGATAGGAAGGCAGGTCTACAAAAGAAGGTAGGAAGACCTACAAAAGGAGAAAGGAAGGAAGGAAGGCCTATGAAAAAAGGAAGGAAGGAAAACTTACGAAGAAAGGAAGGGAGGAGTTCTACCTATACTTGGCAGAACCTTTCCGAGGCAGTCCAAGATTCCTAGCTATGACATTGCCAATATTCTGAACATTGTAGTTCTGACTCCTTTGGAGGATATCAGATGGGGAAAATTGACTTTAAGATTTCAGTGCAGGACTTTCACAGCTTTGACACTTTCCCGGCTAACTGCAATTTGGTAGTTCAAATCCCACCAGGCTCAAGGTTGACTCAGCCTTCCATCCTTCCAAGGTGGGTGAAATGAGGACCCAGATTATTGGGGGCAATGTGTTGACTCTGTAAACCGCTTAGAGAGGGCTCTAAAGCACTGTAAAGCAGCATATAAGTCTAAGTGCTATTGCTAATAAGAATAAGTTCCATTTAAGTGCAATTAGACTTATCCCTAGGGAAGTGAACATTAGAATGCAGTCTAATACTTGGTAGAAACGTGTGCATGCTTGCTTAAAAATAAGGCTCCTTATATTCAAGCAGTAAGGAACTGAATTGTGGTTTTATTTAGAAACATCCTGTTGGTTTCCTTGGAGGGAGACCTTCAATAATATATGCTCTCATTCTCTCCAATTTAATTAATTCGAGTGTCTGCAATGGCCACATCTGAGAAGGAAAAAAATGGCCCAGATCTCAATAAATCTTAAATCTCACAAGAGTTTTGCATTCCCACGCAGCTGTTGCAATGCCCTGAAATCAGGAGTGAAATCCAGCAGGTTCTGACAGATTCTGCAGAACCGGTAGCGGAAATTTTGGGTAGTTCGGTGAACCAGCAAATGCCACCTCTGGCTGGCTCCAGAGTGGGGTGGGAATGGAGATTTTGCAGTGTCCTTCCCCTGCCACGCCCACCAAGCCACACCACGCCACGCCCACAGAGCCGGTAGTAAAGAAAATTGAATTTCACCACTGCCTGAAATCAGATGCAATTCTGGTGTTCTCAAGAGATCACAGGAGCTTTTTTGGGTTGAGATGATGGGGAGAGATTTGCGCAGGAAAAGGGATGATGCAATAGTTAAGACTTCTGTGCAGAAGGGAACGCCCCCTTCGTAACGCCACACATTGTTTTATTATAAAGCTCATTTGCTTCAATGGAAGAAGGCTACTATATTTTCTAATACCATTGCGCCATGACTTGGTGATGGATTCTAGTTTTATTTTGTATGAACCTTGAGCTTATAATGCAGGACTCACACCCTTGAAAAGAACTGACCTTGCAGAAAAGCAAGTAGGGAAAGAAATGTTAATCTTCAGATTAATCTCTCCTCTTACAATAAAGTGATAACTTCTCAGTGCCCCTAGATCCGTAATGGCGAACCTATGGCACGCGTGCCAGAGGTGGCACGCAGAGCCATCTCTGTGGGTACGCGAGCCTTAGCCCCAATTCAGCTCCGCCACGCATGCGCGCACACCTCCCACCGGCCACTGGTCTTTGGGTCTCTGCCACACATTCAAGGGGGATGGGACATGTGGTGGGCATGCATGCATGGGGGTGGGGTGCATGGGGGGTCCATGCTAGCATGCATGGGGGCAGGGCACGTGCATGCATGGGCGTGGGGGGGCATGTGTGGGGCCCATGTGCACATTGCATTTTGGGGGTTCGGGCACATGGGTGCTCATTCACGCACATGCACTTTGGGCATTTGGTCTGGAAAAGGTTAGATGTCACTGCCCTAGATGCTCAGCTTTAGTATTTTCAGTATCATTATCTGAATTACTGTTTTTGATTGCTGTTTTGTGTTCTGTTATGCTTGTGTTGGTTTTATTATTTTCTATTTGTGTGCATAGCTTTATCTGGGCTCCCCCCCCCCCCCGCTCTGGAGTCCTCTAGATAGAGGGTGACTAAGAAATATTTTTAATTACTCCAGTGCAAACCATTTATAGCCCTGGCCATGCATACAGATGGATTAAATGTCTAGGTAATTTCAGCTTGGCAGTGTCTATACAGGGTTCATTTGTTCAGATCAGCTCCCATCACAATACATTTGATACTATTACCTTTTTAATCACCCTGTTTATCATAGAGACTGGGAAATCTGAGAGTCAAAATCCATTAATTCAATGGGCAACGGTTTGGAGACAGTAGGTCTGACAGAATGGAGAGATACTTACTTGCAACTTTCTGCTATGTGTCGGAATTAACATAGCCACAAAATGACAGAATTGGAAGGGACCTTGGAGGTCTTCTAGTCCAACCCCCTGCTCACACAGGAAACCCTACACCACTTCAGACAAATGGTTATCCAATCGCTTCTTAAAATCCTCCAGTGTTGGAGCAACCACAACTTCTGGAGGCAAGTCGTACCATTGTTTGATTCTTATAACCATCAGGAAATTTCTCCTTAGTTCTTAGTTGCTCCTCTCCTGAATTAGCTTTCATCCTTTGCTTCTTGTCCTGCCTTCAGGTCATTTGGATAATAGGTTGACACCCTCTTCTTTGTGCTATCTCCTCTATTTTCCAGTTTCAGGAAAATTGCAATTATTGATAGTAACACTTGGCTACCATATCAACAAAGTATTAAAGGTGATACATTGTGGATCTTAGGTATGTTAAACTTTTGAGTTATCCATTTCATTACCTGAGATATTTCTCTCTTTTCGTTTGGCAAATATTTACATGTAATTGGATCCAGTGGTGGGATTCAGCCAGTTCACACCTATTCGGGAGAACTGATTATTAACTTTCTAAGCAGTTAGGAGAACTGGTTGTTGGAAGAAACATTATTTTGTTTTTTTCCACTTTACAGGGCTAATCCTGTAAGGAAGGCGGGAAGGAAACATTCTGGTGTTGTTTCTAGCCTAATCTTTATTGCCCTGCTTACAGAAACTGCCTCTCTGATTAACCCTTATTACATTGTAACAGTTAGGGCAAAGCACCCATCGACCTGAGTGATGTTGAGTTGGCCATGCCAACATGGTCACATGACCATTGAATCATGCCTACCCAGCTGGTCATTAGGGCAGAAAACCAGTTGTTAAATTATTTGAATCCCATCACCGGTTGGATCCCATTTTGTTCTAAAAAATGTCAAAACTGAGGAAATATG
Organism: Thamnophis elegans; assembly: GCF_009769535.1. Taxonomy (NCBI): domain Eukaryota; kingdom Metazoa; phylum Chordata; class Lepidosauria; order Squamata; family Natricidae; genus Thamnophis; species Thamnophis elegans. The sequence continues at coordinate 18,282,934 of NC_045546.1, read as the reverse complement.
TGGCATGGGATTATGACATCCCTTGTCATCTTCTTAATCTCAAGGAAGAGGCCGGACAAGTCTTCATGCCTTCTATATGGTTCACTTTATTTTCTTGTTTGAAATTTCACCAATTTGATGTAATGTCACTCCTTTCAATAGCCCTTTTGTAGGCAATAAGATAATATGAAATGAGATTGACGTCCATGTTGTTTTCTTGGCAACAATACAGAAATGGTTTTCAGTCACTCAGTCTATTAGATTTTCTGCTGCTCTGTCATTCATTAGAGTTGGCACTACCTTGCTGTTTGAAGTTAGCCAAGGTCAATTAAGTATTTCAATTTAATTATGTTTTTATGAAACATTTTTGAGAAAGGAAAAAAGAGGCAAGAAAGGGCAGTTAAACACTAAATAAATAGAGAAATTATAGGTAACATGGAATTAGGTGAGAATGCTCAATATTTCATAGGTTTTAAAGAAATATACTGCATGGCAAAAATTGAAGATAGTTATTAAAATCTAAGCCATATATAAAGATCAAAAAGAATAATCTGCACTGTATGAATCAGACAATGAGATTAGGAATAACAGAATTTCTACCCAAAATGCTGAAGATCTATTCTCATTTAATTTATCAATGAAGATACAAGAATAATAAGATTTTATGTTAAGAGAAACCCAACTTTCATACATGATACAAGCCCATTATAGAATTCTAATTCAAAAATGGGTTAGGTATTCCAAGCTGCTGTTAAAGAACAATAAAAGTTAATGGTCAAATTGATATTTTACAAATGATCTCGGACAAACCTGCCGAAAAACAGAAAAACCCCCTTGGCAATATTTGGTTAGTAACAGCCCAAGAAAAGAGGTGTTTAAAATCTATTGTTAGATCCTTTATGATAACCTTTTGTCCTGAAATGTTATTACTGACAACTATTGAAATACATTAAATATTACATACAATATGTAATCTTCAATACAGTTAAGTAATTAATTGTAAATTAATATTAACATTAATGTTAAAATAGTTATTGAACAAATAGTACAGAGGTGGTATTCAGCAGGTTGTGACCAGTTCTGGAGAACCCGTAGTGAAAAGTTTGAGTAGTTCGGGAACAGATAAATATCCACCTTTGGCTGGCCCCGCCCCCATCTATCCTCTGCCTCCCGAGTCCCAGCTGATCGGGAGGAAATGAGAATTTTGCAGTAACCTTCCCCTGGAGTCGGGAGGGAATGGAGATTTTACAGTATCCTTCCCCTGCCATGCCCACCAAGCCATGCCTACCAAGCCAAGCCACACCCACCATGCCACACCCACAGAAGTAGTAGTAAAAATGTTTGAATCCCACCACTGAAATTGTACCATGAAACAGGTGCCTTTCTTGCCTATCTTTTCCATAATATTTAAACATTTTTATTCATATAAAAAAATATTCCAATTTTTAAATGTATTGTGCAAGGGAGAAACCAATATCCCACCATTCATGGATCTTTCTACCTCAAGGATGGATCAAAAATAGATCAAAATTAAGAGTAGATATGTGGGTAAATCTAAAATCGGTTATCAAGGATTTTCAACTTCAATTGCTTAACAAGAGTACCCACACATTTTTCTTTACATTCCCAGATTACTGTCAAATGAAGAAATAGAATTGTAACCACACCCCAAAACTACTCAGTTTTCGCTCTTCAGAACAGAATTCCTGGAGTCAAACATCTAATAAAAACATGTCTTTTACATCAGGGGATAGATATTTCTAGATCTTGAGTTCCAGAAAAATAGACAAACAATATACATATCTAAAATTTATCCAAATTTTAATGATTTTCTTCCCCCCCAAAAAAAGAAATTCACACCCTAATACAAAAGCAGAGTTCAAGTAGAAAGTGGACATCTCCACATTTCAATAGAAATCTCATTAAAGAGAAACTAATTCTAGAATTTGCTCGTTGAGAACCAGTATCATACAGTGATTAGGGCATCCAGCTGGAAACCGGGAGACTATGAGTTCTAATCCCATTTTAGGCACAAAGCCAACTCAGTGATTTGGTGCCAGTCACTCTCTCAGCCCTAAGAAGAAGAAAATGGCAAACTAATTCTGAAATCTTGCCAAGAAAACTGTTGGTACTTATTCCAGGCAGTCTCCAAGAGCCAACAATAACTTGAAGGCATGCACTTGAAGGGGGTTTGCAGGGTTAGGGAGAACCTCTAGCTAAGATTCTATGCAGTTCATAGAACCCCCAAATCGCACTCCTGGCTGGCCCCGCCCATCCCATCCCACCCCTCCCAGGAGTCCCCACACAGCCCATTTTGGATGCAGGTAAGTGCAGAGTGCGCACGGAGGCTTGGGGAGAGTGAAAAACAAGGCTACTGGAAGTTCGGGAAGGCCAGACATGGGCCTGTTTCCACCTTCAAGAGGGCCTCCGGAGCCTGTGGAGGCCATTTTCGCCCTCCCGGAGGTTAGAGGAAAGCCTCCAGAGCCAGGGGAGGGCAAAAATGCCTCTCCCCACCTTGGTGCAGGAGGCCAACTAGGCCATGCTCACCATGGCCACTCCCACCCAGCCACTGGGCAGAGAACTCCTTGCTAAAATTTTTGAAGCCCACCCCTGGTTCTAGTATTTGGATAAGCACAAGGAATTGATCATGATATACTTATATTTTTGGAACAACTGAAGATGAATCTTAAAATGCCTTGTATGGAAGCCTATGCTTTCCTTTCGTTTTAATGCTGATAAGAATGTAATTACTAATAACTTTTCCCCAAGATATAATGTGTGTACAAAACCACAAAAAAATAAAAATAATTGCAAATCTAAATAGCCTTTGCATGATGGCCATGCGTGTTGGGGCAGTTGGGTGAATGTCGACAAGAAGGCTTGTGGCTCGATAGAAACTGAAGAAGGTGATAAGCTGCTAGAGATATCTTCTGCCTTTTTTAATATCTCTTGCTTGCATAAAGGTTAGCAATAGAAATAACATTTACTTATGCTAGTTGTGTTATAAATAGGCCTGGAGAATGCTTGTGATACTCACACCTCTAGTTTTGTTGGGATCTTTCTTGTTCTTTAGGTGAGGACAAGGTTGGTCACAAGGACATAAGGGAAACAAGGACTTCCATATCCTGTTCCTCCCACAGACAAAGTTTCTCCTTTTCGTTGATTCTTCCTGGCCATGGATAGATCCACGCAAGAACTTTTCCTCAACTTCATGATAGTCCTGATCACAGTACTCCTCATGTGGCTTCTAGTGAAGTCTTATCAAGACTGAAAGACTCATGTTCCTGGAATCATGGAAGGATCTGCTTCCGGTGAAGGATGAGAATGCTACTCCTCAGATGTGCTTCTTGGTGTGCTCCAAGTTTTAATGTAGAAAAAATGTAATTCATTTAAAAAAAAATCAAAATACCTCATTTATACATATCTAACAATGCAACTGGATCTAAGAAGGTGTATATTAATTTCTCTCCAAAGCACGGCATAAACGCTCTTTTGACTGAATTTCTATTTTGTAAATGATGGGTGTATCTCACTTAGAATCACGATAGTAGCTACAAAGATGACAACTCATTAATGCATTAGCTTATCGTGACTTCGACACTCATGAAGTCTTCATTGTTTCAGTTTTATGTAATCCATTAGTGGACATAGGCTGCTCTACCATTGTTATCATTTCGATAAATCATAACATTTGATGCACTTCCTGTTCTTTTTAATTGTCTTCTTGATGTTGCCTTTGTAAGCAAGCCTTGTCGTACCGGATAACAGATTGTTATTGTATTGCAAGAACACTAAATTCAGATCTTTAAATATTGTTGTATGCATTCTAATTCAGAAGTATGTAAAAGCAGGAATTTGGTAAAACACCAATATTACCGATACACCTAGATCAGGAATGGATCAAGACACAAGAGTTTTGATAGGACAACAGGTTGAAAAATGAATCTTAAATGTCTAGAGGTACCATGAATCCAGGGCCTTCAATCATGCATATCAATGAGCTATGTCACCGAGGTGGCACAGTGATTAGGGTGCAGTACTGCAGGCCACTTCAGCTGACTGTGATCTGCAGTTCAGCGGTTCAAATCTCACCAGCTCAAGGTCGACTCAGCCTTCCATCCTTCCGAGGTGGGTGAAATGAGGACCCAGACTGTGGGGGCAAGTTGCTGACTCAATTTGCTAAAAAATCTGTAAACCGCTTAGAGAGGGCTGAAAGCCCTATGAAGTGGTATATAAGTCTAATAAATAAATAAATAAATAAATTTCCCCCCAAAACATAAATACATAAACCCCCAAACCTTTCAGTTGTAGAGTTCCAGAACAGGATCTGGAGAAAAGATCTTACAAAGGCAGAAAAAGGGCATATTTTACTTTTTTATTTTATTTATTACTTTGACAAACATGTAAAGATAGCAGCTATAAGTATGAACATGGGCATGAACAAAGGAAATGAATACAAGTAAATGGGGAGAGTAGAAAAGGGATGGTAGGCATGCTGGTATGCTTATGCACGCCCCCTTACAGACCTCTTAGGAATGGTGTGAGATCCACGGTAAACCCATTTAACATACAATCTAGTTTCTTAATTATGCACAGAAATATATATATTTTTAAAAGATTATATATATATAATCTTCTCAGAGGTTTTCCCCCTTGGGACTTGACTCTGGAAGAAATCTCATTACATTCCTTGAGACTTTATCTACAGATAAATGGGCATTAGGTTGAATTTCCTGTAGACACTTTTTCTAGACTAGATTAGAAATAGTCTAATGAGTACCATTAATCCTCAAATACTTCACCCTTTTTCTGCTTTTGACAGTCCTTAAGTCTTGGAGGTTCTCATCCAAAGCTTTGAGAGCTGTATGTGATCCTGGTGCTCTCCAACTTGCAGGTTACTAACTCCACTTCTACCCCTACCTCTTTGCATCAGATCTTCTTGCACCCTCTGAGGCTTTTTGTCACATGCATGTTGCCAAGCACTAGTGCATACCACACCTTCCATTCCAGCAAGGTAACCTTAGAAGCTGGTCAACAAAGTTGACTTATGCTAAAAGAGAGATTAAACATAGCCTTGACATTTAGCATCTTCCATCAAAAGAAGCAACAACTATTTCACCAATTTGCAAATTTCTGTTCCACTTCGTGGCTAGTTGCTGACCAATAGAAGCACCCTGTAGAGAACACGTAATTCATTTTTTTACAGCTGTGAATTTCGTGACGCTGAATACAGAGGCATCTCAGTTTTATATATCCTGCCTCTCCTGGTATCTATCCCATTTGAATATGTGTGTCATCACATATTCGCAGGTCTCCACCCCAATTTAACAATCTCCCCCCCACCTTGGGAATATACATATGAAACCAATGCTTTAGTGCTTCAGCAGCTGTTGGACTAGATTTCTTCCCTTCGCTCAAGTATGGAGCCATGGAGAGTGCTTGTGAGATACTTCTCATTGATTCAAAGGCCATGTTTAAGGACAAGCAGAAAATATGACTCAGCTGCTTGACACACATCTCGGAAGCCAGGGGAAATCCCATCCCATGAGACAGAGAGTTGCATGGCATTTTTTCTTTTATTAGCAGAGAGTCACAGGACACTTTAGGCTTAAGCAAAATGGCTAATGAGAAGCAGATATACTATTTTTCCTCTAGCTATTTTTTGCCTTGCTTTCTAATGGTGGAAAAAAACAGAGCATTTCAAGAAATACAAACGTAGCTTTTTTTTAAAAAAAAAATATCATTTTCTTATCCTTTTTATTATATTGTTTCTAATATCTTAAGATAGGGACGCGGTGGCTCAGTGGCTAAAACGCTGAGTTTGTTGATCAGAAAGGTCAGCAGTTCGAATCCATAGTGCTGCATAACAGAATGAGTTCCCATTATATGTCCCAGCTTTTGCCAACCTAACAGTTCAAAAGCATGTAAAAATGCGAGTAGAAAAATAGGAACCATCTTTGGTGGGAAGGTAACAGCGTTCTGTGTGCCTTCTGTGTTTAGTCATGCCGGCCACATGACCATGGAGATATCTTTGGACAGCACTTTGAAATGGAGATGAGCGCCACCCCCTAGAGTCAGGAACGACTAGCACATACAGTATGTGCGAGGGGAACCTTTACCTTTTACTAATATCTTAAGGTGAACATACATAATGCTATTTCCTCCTCCTATTTTTTCCTCAACCATCCTGTAATTTGGGCTGGGCTGAGACAGAAGGACTGGCTCAAAGTCCCTCAGCCGACTTCCATGCTAAAATGGAACTAGAATTCCCTGTTTCCTGGTTTTCTAGGCTAGTCAGTTCCTTAAACACTTCACTAGACTGGCTCCCTATATACAATATAGTTAGCTATATTTTATCTTTTTAAAGGTCCACGTAGGGCAATTCTTGATGAGAGGTAAAGTAATATGTACACTGGAGCTGACATCTACTCAGTGGTGGGATTCAAATAATTTAACAACTGGTTCTCTGCCCTAATGACCAGTTGGGTAGGAATGGCTCGATGGTCATGTGACCATGGCCAACTCAACATCACTCAGGTCGATGAGCGCTTTGCTTAGCTGTTACAATGTAATAAGGGTTAACCAGAGAGGCAGTTTTTGTAAGCAGGGCAATAAAGATTAGGCTAGAAACAACACCAGAATGTTTCCTTTCTGCCTTCTTTATAGGATTAGCCCTGTAAAGTGGAAAAAAACAAAATAAGATTTCTTCCAACAACAAGGTTTTCCGAACTGCTTACAAAGTTAACAACCGAACTGGTGCAAACTGCTGAATCCCACCACTGCCTCTACTGCTCTATAAAATTTCTTTGGTAACAATATGGAATGCCTTTTTCTGGAATTTCTTTTCGTTCCCACTGGGAAGAAATGAAGCTACATTGGCCAGTCGAGATCAACTACAAGGAGCCTATCATTTCCCCATAATATAATTAATTATAATTTCATAATTTTTGAAATTCCAACTTGTTTCCCCATCCAAGCTCTAACCAGGAGCTTTGTTGCTTAGCTTCAAAGATCAGTTGGATGCTACTTCCTGCAGATGACACACTATTTAATATATTGGGGGGTGGGCTGCATCGTTTCTTTTAAAACCATGCCAAGCCTTATACTTTTGAGTAACTTATCATTTGTGGCTGTTTTTCCATCTGAAATGATGGGAAAATCATTCAGCTTTAATGGTTGGGATTGGAAGGGGTGCAGTGGACATGCCAACTGGCCTCAGTGCTCAAGCTATCTATAGTGCCTTAGAATTTCTGCAAATTCAATATTGCAATAATAAAGAATACATACATAAAATGGGGACTTTCTCTACACCGCATTGCTTGGTAATCCTTAAAGATAACAAAATCTCATCCGCCCCCAATAAGGAAAGACTGGAAGGACTTTGTAAGGCATGACTTGTTTTCATCATGAAAGGACAGTGAAGAAGAGATGAACTTTGTCAAATACGTACCGGTACATCTCTAAAATTTGAAGACTCAGTAAATCAGTCCTCACTTTAGCAGCTGTGATGGGTCAGCTCTGCCTTAGGCTAACTTTAGTATGTTTTGCAGAGCCATTCAGCAGAGGTCAAGGATACAAGCCAGCCAGCTCTTTCTCCACAGCTTCAAATATTTTTATTTTCAGAAATTTCAGGAGGCACAAATCTTCTCACAGGCTTAGTTTGTCTTTCTCATCCTCGTGTATTCATTTTAATTATTTCCACTGAGAAATAAGCCCAAAAGGGCTCAGTTCTAAGTAAATATGGCATGTTACAACTGGAAGGATCTAGTTGGGCTGAAGACATGCATAATTATCGCTCGATGACTCATAGATGAATGAATGAACAGTATCTGCAAGAGCATATCATAGCTGAAGTGACCTTGGTGATGTGAAAGTTCTTTCTATGGACCTAATTCTTCAACAGTTCCTTTTCAGGTTGTTGTAATTGTCAAGGTCCATCTAGAATTCTTGGTTTAGAGCTGGGGTGTCAAAACTCGATTTCATTGAGGGCCGCATCAGGGTTGTGTTTGACCTTGGGGGGCCAGAGTAGATGTGGCCAGGATGGGCGTGGCCAGCCCGATATCACTTGTGTTGGGGGAATCTGTGGTGCAGGCATGAAATGCTCTAATCTTCACTATCGGTTTGCATGCGCAGAGCATCCGTGATGAAGTCTGGGTGGGTGGGTGGAGACTCCCGCCATTGCCACTACAGGTTTGGGTTCCCAAGCGCCATTTTCGGTTGCGATGGGCTCCTGCAACCCTCTGCCTGTGAAAATGGAACTTGCTGAACTCTTTGTTTTGACTGCCAGAGGCACTGTGGGCTGGTCCTGTGCAGTTTCCAGGGCAGCCCCATGGGCCAGATCACTTTAAGCTCTGCGGGCCAGATCCGATCCCCAGGCCTTGAGTTTGACATCCCAGGTTTAGAGAATGGTTCACTTTGGAGAAGCAAGAACTTCAAAGACAGAGGGATGACGCAAATAGTCATTGTTAGGATTTTCCTTTATTCATTTTGTTTTAACTGTGCTAAATGAACAATTTTCATATGCTTCTTGCAAAACAACAAGAAAACAATATTTGGCCATGCAAATAGATTTTTCAGAATGTTTGTGCTGACATCATCTTGAGTCTCTCCATGAGTTTCAAGAGCTACTAAGTTTTTTTCAGTTTTGCAATGCAGGGCAGACATTATGTAAGTTAACTTTCTTCTTATCTTGTGCGTCAAAAAACCAGAACGGTGGGAACACAACCACTTGAGCACTACGGATTACAGCAAATTGAGAGATCAAGATGATAGAGGGGAAAAATTCCCTTGGATATCCCTATTTATGTATTACATAAATTACATCTTGCCTAGTGATCTTACTTATTCTGCAAGTCAGTCCAGTCCTTTGAATCAATCTTTCAATGCTTAGCATCAATTATGCTATTTATGATGACGTTTGAACCACTCACTTCACTGCCACTTAAATCCTAAAGATATAAAGGGCTGTGGTTTTCAAATGCTCTAACAACCTGTTAGTGCCTGGCAACTGTATCATAAGAGGGATTCCCCAGTTGTTTAATCCTCAGCGGGAACTCAGATTTCCCTGTATCAGACTGTTCCAGAGGTGGTATTCAGCAGGTTCTGACCAGTTCTGGAAAACTGGTAGCTGAAATGTTAAGTAGTTCAGAGCAGTGTTTTTCAACCACTGTGCCGCGGCACACTAGTGTGCCGTGACATAGTGTAAGGTGTGCCGTGGGAAAATTACTTTATATATAGTCAATATAGGCACAGAGTTAAATTTTTTTAACATTTTCTAATGGTGGTGTGCCTCGTGATTTTTTTCATGAAAAGAGTGTGCCTTTGCACAAAAAAGGTTGAAAAACACTGGTTCAGAGAACCAGTAAATACCACCTCTGACTGGCCTTGCTCCCATCTATTCTCTGCCTCCCGAGTCTCAGCTGATCAGGAGGAAATGGGGATTTTGCAGTAACCTTTACCTGGAGTAGGGTGGGAATGGAGATTTTACAGTATGCTTCACCTGCCACGCCCACAAAGCCACGCCATGCCACACCCATAGAACCAGTAGTAAAAAAAAATAAATCCCATCACTGCTCTGTTCCAGTTGAACTAAGGACCAGCAAGAGACTAGATGGGGTGTTTCCAGACAGAAGACTATTTTTGCATCATTTCATTGGTTTTTCTCCTTAGGTTAAAAAAGCGGCCATGGGAAATGTAGTAGGAAGATTTATTTATTTAATCCATTGAAATCCAGAGAATATAGGCTCACTATACCACATCCGAGCTGTAAAATGGGTCAAGCATTAGATGGAAGGACAAAAGAGAAAACTCTATTTGTTGTCATTCAAAGGAGCCTTTATGGACTTCCTACAAACTCTGAAATGAGCCACATTAAAGGGGGCTACCCAAATTTGGGGGTGGATTTAAAATCAGCTCAATCTGGATTCTACCATATTGTTAGGAAAGAAATTATACACCCTTTCTTCTTAGTGAACGGAATTGAGTAAGATGGCATCATTCTTCTTCCAAATCTTTCTCTTGAAGATACCTGAGCTAATATGCTGAGCTTGTCAATCAGAAAGGTTTGAATCTCTAGCGCCGCATAACGGACTGAGCTCCCATTACTTGTCCAGCTTCTGTCGACCTAGCAGTCCGAAAGCATGTAAAAATGCAAGTAGAAAAATAGGGACCACTTTGGTGTGAAAGTAACAACATTCCGCATGCCTTCGGCATTTAGTCATGCCAGCCACATGACTATGGAGACGTCTTCAGACAGTGCTGGCTCTTCGGCTTGAACCAGAGATGAACACTGTCCCCTAGAGTTGAGAACAACTAGCACATATGGTGAGAACCTTTACCTTTAACACTTCACATTGCTTCATTTTAAATAATGAACCACACACACTTTTCCTGTTTGGAATGATATCGTTTATTCATATAATTCACAAATAATTAGGCAATACCTCAAATTCAGTCTTGCTATGTAAGCAATTTCATAACCTACCCTATAACAGTCAGAAGGTTTTTTAAAAAAACATGGTACAGTATGAAATACCATGGTAAATACAACTGAGTATAGATTACCCAGGATGTCAAAGGGATCTGAAGACAACCGAAATGGAGCTGTTCCTCTGAAATCCCACTTTTTTAATTTAAAAAAAAAAAAAGGAATATTTGCATGGAAAAGGTAATGCATCTACCAGTCATTTCGGTACAATTTTATGAGAGTGTTCTATACAAAATGTGCACATTTTCTTCCCTTAAATCACTTTATTTGCTTAATAACCTTTGCTCCTTTCACGCATCTTTGTTAATTCCTTTCAGCTAGGTAGGAACAAAGCTGATAATCCAAGCCCCAAATTCAGTAATTGAAAAATGAAGAAAATATAGTTTTGTCCCCTTAAAGCAATCAAAAACACACTCGCACACAATCCAATTGCAATCAGAGACGCAGAAATACAACCAGTGAATTCTGCACTTTCAAAATTTAGCTGATTACTTTGACCGTAGTCCAGTATAAACCATTAAGGAATAAATCTCCTCTGTTCTTCCTCTCCAAAAGTATACTTTTTTTTTATAAGCATGGTGGCTGGAGATGGGAAGAACATCTGATGAGAACAGTCCAGCACATGTGAAGGTCACCAAATGTACATAATGTTGCTGGTCACTTGCTTACATCCATGAATTCTTATCAATTTAATTCATTCCCTCAAATTCATTCAACCTCCCTGTCATCATAGCCTCATTATAAATTCTTTATGCATGATAAAATTATTCACACATGTTTTTTATTACAAATCTTACTATTGTTTTTTTTTTTCATGAAGCATGCACGTCTGCATGAGGGAGAAATCGTTACATTTAATTAGGCTGAAGACATGTACACTGCCTTCTAAATAATATTCAAATGCATGAGACCAGTTTAATGCAAGCATTTTTTCAGTCCCTTTCACTTCAGTGCCATTCAGTTAAACAGGACTGAAAAAAGTTGGCTTACAACCCATTTTTTTAAAAGAAAAGAGTTATCATAAAACAAAATGAATAAGTTAAAAGGTATTCACAGTACAAGTTTCCAACTAAACTATTCTGTCTATAGAAACAAAATAGATATACATCCCCCCACCCAGCTACAGAAATACAGTTCTTTAATTAAATGAAATATGCAGTAGCAAAGGGAAGAGGAAGGGACCTAAAAACTGTGTCCCAATCCTGGCAGCTTTCAGATGGGTGAACTCCAACTCCCAGAATTCCCCAGGCAGCAGGGGCAGACTGGGGAATTCTGGGAGTTGACGTCCACACATCTGAAAGCTGCCAAGGTTGAGACACATTGGCTTAAAAGAAAGGAAAGAAACACAAGACATCAATTCAAAATGTTGAACACTGTAAGATATTGCAATATGAGCTCTCTTTGACAGTGACCAGCCTCTCCATCGGAGCAGTGGGAGGCGGTTCCTGAAAGAGAGCGCAAGAAATGAATACTGCGTCAAGAAGCAGGCATGCACTTGCCGTGATCATTCAATGCATTTAGCAATTTATCTCTAGATGGTGGCGTAAACACAAGAACCAGGCAGTGTTTCCAAATCAAACCATGGGGATGGCTACAGGTTGATCAAGCTTTCCGAGGCAGCGAAGTGAGGGCATAACGCCATATTTGGATTCTGCAGCTGCCTGATAATCCGTTTGTGGAATTTCTCTCGCACCCGGTTGAACTCCATTATGTCCAGGGGATCCTCTTCAATCCAGAATTTATGAAATTCATGCATCAAGTAGCCTATGGGGACAAAAAGTCAACCGAGTTTTGAATTCAAGTGAATCGGGGTTTTCCTTTGGTGCGTAAACAGTTTTGCTATTCTTCTTCTAAATGTAACGTAATCCAAATGTCATTGAATCAGGGGTGGGCTGCTAGGGGTTTGCAGGGCTACGGGAAAACCTCTAGCTAAGATTCTGTGAAATTCGGAGAACCTCCAAATCCTACTCCTGGCTGGCCCCTCCCACCCAGCCCCTCCCAGGAGTCCCCACACGGCCCATTTTGGATGCAGGTAAGAACAGAGCGCGCATGGAGGCTCAGGGAGGGCGAAAAAAGGCCCTACTGGAAGTTCGGGAAAGCCAATTTCCAGCCCCCAGAGAGCCTCCGGAGCCTGGGGAGGCCATTTTCATCCTCCTGAATGCTCGAGAAAAACCTCCGGAGCCCAGAGAGGGCAAAACTACCCCCCTCTGTGGTGCAGGAGGCCGGTTCCACCACAAAACCGCGTTCGACTAAACCGCGCTCGACGAAACCGCGTAGCTGTCATCAACAGCGCGACAACAGCACGGAGACAGAAGCACGGTGTAAACGCTAAACCTAAAATTAACCCCTAAACCTAAACCTAACCCCTCTAAACCTAATCCTAATCCTAAACCTAACCCTTAACCTAACCCTAAACCTAACCCTAACCCTTAACCTAACCCTAAACCTAATCCTAATCCTAATCCTAACCTAACCCTAACCCTTAACCTAACCCTAAACCTAACCCTAAACCTAACCCTTACCTTAAGTTGAATTGGCTTGCTTTCAAAGCGCTATTTAAAGCGCCCTTCTTTCTCCGCGCTCGCTGTTGTCGCCCTGTTGATGACGTCAGTGACGCGGTTTAATCGGGCGCGGCTTAGTCAAGCGCGGTTTTGTCATGCTACGCAGGAGGCCGACTAGGCCATGCCCAGCCAGCAACTGGGCAGAGACCCCGTTGGTAAAATTTTCGAAGCCCACCCCTGCATTGACTTTCTTTGGCAATAGTATGGACGTGGGAGAATGTGAAACCACACAGAGAGAAGGAAGCGTGGCTGAAAACAAGACAGCCCAGGTGGGTTCTTGTAAATCTCTTCTCTCATGCCCACAAGACAGATGAAAAGGACTAGTTTGGAATTTTTTTTTTAAATGCAGGTAGAATTACAGACATGTTAACGATGCAGTATTTTAGTGCACGTAATTACTTTTTCACCTTTTCCAGGTGAAAAAGTAATTTTCCACCTTTTCCGCCTTTTTTTTATCGAAGTCCCAAAGGTGCCTTTTTTCCCCAAGAGGCAACCGGACTTTCTGTTTTTTTCTTTGAAGATGTTTCGCTTCTCACCCAAGAAGCTTCTTCAGCTCTGAAACTCTTTCAGCTTCTTGGATGGGAAGCAAAATTGTCTTCAAAGAAAAACCAGGAAGCCCAATTGCCTCTTGAAAAAAAAAAAACCACCTTTGGGACAATCATGACCTGGATGAATGAGAACTTCCATAGACTTTTTTTAAAAACCAGAGGTATTGTGTTTCATGCCAACAAATTTTTTTTTGTTATCATTCTTATTATCACTCTTGCTCCAAGAGGCGTTGGCTTTTTCTTCAGTGCAATTTTTCTAGGTAAGAACAAAAATCAAAACCAAACAGCAAAGTTATTGTTTTAAACCATTGTTTTAAACTGTGCATTATAACACTGCATTTGCATGAACCTATAATCCAAGCATATTAATTTGGGGAAAATGAAATATAATCCCGGCTGGAATTCTGAAAGAACACGCTACAAAGATAATTTAAAAACTTCATTTCTAATAAAATGAGGGTAGGAAAAAACAAAAGCTGTGTTCCCCCTCTCAAAGTATGTTTGCAAAGGTATCCCCCAACTTTATCCAAACAGCATTAAAAAAAACTCTCTAAATTTGAGACTAACAACATTATCCTTTCAAATTATGTTTCAAGCAGAATCTGTATCAAACTAGCAATGTAGGAAGCCTTCAAAAGCAACACAAGAGTCTCGTTTGAATAAACTATATGAAACCAAAGATATGGATGGAAAATGTACATCTCTAGCCAATGGAGAACGGTTGCGCACAGGAATTTTCAATACAGGTATGGCAGCCATTTCAATCAGGGGAAAAGGAAATATAAATGCCGAACCAATAGTTCTTCCAAGAGACCAAGAAGTTCCAGAATATATGATGTATATTGGTGTTTCTCAACCTTGGTAACTTGAAGATGTTTGGACTTCATATTCCAGAATTTCCCAGCCAGCACTGACAGACAGACAGACAGACAGACACACACACACACAGTGTCTCTCTCTCTCTCTCTCCCTCCCTCCCTTCCTCCTTTTGGCAAGTTTATAATTCATAGTTCTTGATTTATGATCCATCACTTAGTGACTATTTGAAGTGCTGTCACAGCCCAGAAAATCTATTTACTGCCCAGATTCAAAGTTCTGATAGCCAGGCCTCCGTGCAGTCGCATGGTCATATTTTGTGTGCTCTGCCTCTGGCCGGCATTTGCAGCTATATGCAGGGTCCTGACGTCCCATGACTGTGATTTATGACTTTTTTGCTGGTGTTTACTTGTGATTTCTGGCAAAAAGCTCCCAGAGTCATTTGGTTAAGTTGGACTATAGAAACTGAAAGAATGAATGAATGAATGAAAGAATGAAAAAAAAAAAAAACCAGAATGAGTTGTGGGTTCATTTGACAGCAGCTCCATTCATTTAATGGCCAAGCCATTTTGCTGCAAAAAAAGATTGTAAAATCAGGTTCAGTCATATGGTGACCTATTTAATGACTGCCATGACTTGCGAGCATAATGGCAGGTTCAATTGTAGTCGTTAGGTCAAGAGCTACCTATATGCATGTTCCATTTTGAAAGTACTGTATGCATCAACCCTTCGTATCTAACGGTTCACCGACAAATGTGCGTTTGACAAATGCGCGCCGATGAAACTGCGCCAACGAAACCGTGCCCGCCATCAACAAACAACATAATGGGACGCGAAAACAATGTTATAATCCTAACCCTAACCCTTTATAATGTTGTTTTCGCGTCCCATTATGTTGTTTGTTGATGGCGGGCGCGGTTTCGTCGGCGCGCATTTGACGGGTCACGGTATCTAACAATTTTAAATAAAGAGAAACTGGGAGACCCAAAAAATTCTTCTTCAGTTGTTACTGGTGATGGCTAAGCTTCACACAGGAAAATGCAATACCAGCCAGTGGGAATGAATGAATGCAACATTAGTCAGAATTTGACCTGATTGCTTCAAAGCAATATCAATGTGTTTGGCATTAGTCAAAAGGTACCCAAGGAGACATTTTGAAAAAAAAAGATTTGAAATGCCTGACTTCTTTCTCTTGAAACCTGGCTTTGCTTAGTGAATGGAAGCTATCACAGCTTGGGCTGAAACAACAAAGGAATTATGTGATATGTTGAAATCCTAAGGAAGCCAAAGTCCATGTTATTACAGAAAGAGTAGGAAGGGGCAGAATCGGAAGAGGAGTTAAAAATGAGTGTTTGATGGTGGCAGAAATAAAACAGCACCATCTGCTGGCCTTGGCAAATCATAACAACGTGTTGTCCAATGTCACATTTTTATTTATTTATTTATTTGTTTTGTCAAGCGTGTATAAGATAATAGATATAAGTATATGCAAGATTATGAATACATGAAATGGATACGAATAAATAGGATTGTTAGGAATGGGACAGTTGGGGCACTTATGCATGCTCCTTAAAGACCTCTTAGGAGTGGGGTGAGGTCAACAGTAAACTGTCTAAGGTTAAAGTTATGGGGGTTTGGGAAAGAAACTACAGAGTCAGGTAACGCATTCCAGGCATTGACCTCTCTGTTGCTGAAGTCATATTTTCTGCAACTGAGTTTGGTATGGTTTTGGTACACAATAGATGCAAACCTTAAGTTTGTATCTTGTGTGCTCATGTATGGTTGTGGTTGAAGCTGAAGTAGTCATTGACAGGTAGAACACTGTAGTATATAATGTTATGTACTACGCTTAGGTCAGACTGAAGGCGGCATAGTTCTAAGTTGTCTAAGCCCAAAATTTCAAAGCTGGTGGCATAAGGTATTCTGGGCAAGTCATCCTGAATAATGTTAAAAATTCTCCAACACTCACAAAGGATTTAATCATCAAACAATACATGGAAAAGTAGGATCTGGGGGACATTTCAAAACTGGGCTGGTTTTTTTTTTTTTGTTTTTTTTTGAGACAAATCAACTTTAGTTAACATGGGGAAAATGTTCATTTATTATGAGATTTTGCATAAAATTAATTGGCTTATTTTTGAAACAGATCTACTACTGCCATATATTGGTCATTCTAAGAACCTAATATTAGTTTTAATATAAAGCATATATTTAGCCAATGGAATGCAACAATACTTCATGTAATTAATCCCTTGTGATTTGAAGAAAAATTGTGTGCATGCATGCATGCATACACAAATGCAATCATTCTCTTACGCAGAGAAATCCCGCCCTCACACACAAATACTCACAAAATGTTTGCTGGAAATGGGGTAACGTTGGCGCTTCTGGAGCAACATTGTAGAAATGTGTCTTCAGAGCACCGCTCACGAGCAGGTTGTATGCAAGTTCTGTTATGTTGATGCCAACAATAGCAAAGGAATATCTGCGAGAAATATAGAAATGGGATTGTAAGGAATGAAACCAAAGCAGATGGAACTATGACATCGAGAAAATCCACAGTCATTTCTCTCCAAAAAGTCATATTAAATGGTTTATTTTTTCAGTTGCAATTCCATGCCATTACAAAAGTCTGAATTTGCCATATTTTGTTGAACGTCTACTTCCTGTCTCATGCTACTTTTCAATATCATAGCATGATTGGCAAAGAGTATAGCAATAGCACTTAGACTTATATGCTGCTTTACGGTGCTTTTATAGCCCTCTCTAAGCGGTTTACAGAGTCAGCATGTTGCCCCCAACAATCTTGGTCCTTATTTTACCCACGTCTGAAGGATGGAAGGCTGAGTCCACCTTGAGCCCGGTAAGAACTGATCTGCCAAATTGCAGGTAACTGGCAGTCAGCAGAAGTAGCCTGAAATACTGCACTCTAATCACTGTACCACCATGGCTCAGTATACAGGTAGCCCTCAACTTACTATCATTCATTTAACAACTACAGTAATGACAGTGCTGAAAAATGGACTTACAACCAGTCCTCCCATTTATGAACACTGCAGCATCTCTGCAGTCACAGAGTTTTCCACGCTAGTCTTTTAAACTGGAGGCAATGTACACAGTTTCCCTTCATTGTATCCCTCCCACAACAGTGGACTGAGAGTGAGAATAACTAACTCAAAATCATCCAGTGAACTTTCTTGCTGAAGGGTGGACCTGAATTTGTTCTAGTCCATCATGGTAACCACTAGTCCATGGTCACTCCTCAATGGAGGACAGCACGGAGCTTATTAAAATCAACAGCTAAGCAGAGTGTTCTTATCACATTGCACATCTTATCTCATCAATCATGCGCCGAGGTGGCGCAGTAGGTAGAGTGCAGTACTGCAGGCTACTTCAGCTGACTGTTATCTGCAGTTCGGCGGTTCAAATCTCACCAGGCTCAAGGTTGACTCAGCCTTCCATCCTTCCGAGGTGGGTAAAATGAGCACCCAG